>NC_092516.1:43442547-43764029 GCF_047511675.1 Marmota flaviventris | reverse complement strand
ACAGTGGCGTGAAAGGATGGGCATCAAGTGAGGAATGGGTCCTCATGGGCTGTTAAAGGAAAACTGCTGGATAGGTGGCCAGGCTGAGATATTGTTCTTTCACATGTGTCAGGGTGGGCATCCCAGGTGGAGAAGGGATACAGGGTGAGTGCATTTGGGTGATTACCCACTGAGATACACCTCCAGTTTTTTAAAATATTTTTTCTTTGTTGATAGAATTTTATTTTGTTTATTTATATGTGGTTCTGAGAATCAAACCCAGTGCCTCACACATGCCATGCAATTCAATTGTATTACCACTGAACCACAGGCCCACTCATCCCCAGCACTTTTTATTTATTTATTTTATTTGGCCCTTCTGAGATTGAACTCTTGGATACTCCACCACTGAGCAACATCACCAGCCTCATTTTGTATTTTATTTAGAGTCTCACTAATTTTATTAGTTCATCACCATTGTTGAGGCTGACTATGAACTCATAATCCTTCTGCCTCAGCCTTCTGAGCCACTGGGATTACAGGTGTGTGCCACTGAGTCTGAGTCCTCTTTTCTTTCTTTTTTTTTTTTATTATTATTTTGATACAGGATTAAATTGTTTCTCAGGACCTCACCAAGTTAATGAGGCTGGCTTTGAACTCTCAATACTCCTGCCTCAGCCTCCACATTCACTGGAATGACAGGCCTGTGTTACTGAGCCAACTCTAATACAAATTTTAAAGTTATTTATTCCATGGAAATATAGATCTATTTAAATTCACAATACAAAAACTTACATATAATATATACACTTATTATAAATAAATTTATAAGAATTAGCATATGCCATTTTTATAAAAATAAATGTCACAAAACTTACTCTCATTGACCAAATGTGACCCATAAGATCTTGAAAACATATGTATATTTGATTTATATATTTTTATTCTTTTTCCAAATTTATTATTAGAGACAAGTTCAAAACACTGAATGAGTGAATGCAGAGAATTATGCCAATTTCCCAAATTATTTATTGAGGATAATATTTTATTTTTCCTAGTAATGACATTTATTTTCCCACAAATACTGCATGTGGCATTCATGTGTTGAAGCTGAAAAGTTGATTACACAGAAACTGAAAACAGAAGTGCTAACTAGATTTATGATAAGAATGAGAAAGAGACTGATTTTGTGTAAGAAGTGTCAAAAAAAGTTAAGACCAGAAAGTAAGTCTTAGATTTTAAAGCACAATAAGGTGATTATGTTCTATAATAACTTCTTAAACAAAACAAAATAGCAAGAAATTTGCAGGTTTTAAACAAAGAATAATTTTAATGAGATGAAAATTACCCTGATCTGATAATTACACACTATATACACATGTTGAGTTACAATACTGGGTCTCATATCCAAGTACAAATAGTAGATTCCAGTTAAAAATTAAAATAAACAGAAATCAACACTTTGATGTTTTAACCAAATATCTACATTACCTCAGATTTTAAAATGGTATCCTATGTTCATAAACGTTTCACTATTTTGGTTTCTCTTATTGTTATGTCTTTTATATCTAAAAGGTCTAAAGAGTCATGGAACAATTTAGCCTCATCCACATGGTTTTCTGATAACTGCTATTTTTTTCAAACCTTTTTTAAACTTTATTTTATTTTTTATGTGGTGTTGAGGATTGAACACAGTTTCTCACATGTGCTAGGCAAAAACTATACCACTGAGCCACAATCTTAGCCCTGATGACTGGTGTTTTTAAATATGTGGCTTGAAACAACTTAAAACACATACCTACTATTTCAGACACTTGACTTAAAACACAACATGCCTTTTATAGAAAATATTCCATCAGATTAACATCAAATTTTCTGTATCAATTTTATGTATGGTTTCTTTACTGAAGAAACACATTCTGCTTCCTTCAAGCAGATGAATATTGGGATTTTATGGAAGTTTATCTTTTACGCTTGGGTCAAATTCTTGATCTTTAATTAAAAACCTTACAATTGAATGACTTTGAGTCTATCTAAACTGTGACTTGAATTACCACCTTTATTCCAGATGACTGAGGAGAAGACAATAATAAAATATTTCTACTGATATTCAATAGTTGGAATTTGGTCACTTAAGATATTTTTTCTGGTCATGATAATAACATATATGCAAGGTGGATAGCTACATTGGGGATTCAAAGACAGGCCTAAAATACTGCCAACGAGCTTTCTACACATATTGCTAGAATATTTTAACTTTATGAAAACAATTTGAAGCAAAAACATATGTAGCCATTATTAAAATAAAAGATTTAAATCTATTAAATCACATATATCAGGAACTGCATAATTAAAACAATGGCCAGAATTTCTACTGAGGACTTTTAATTTCAGAAACACATCCATATGTGTTCTTCTTTCATACACAATACCTCTAGAATATATGTAATAAGACTCTGTATATGTCATACAAGATGATCAGATTTAGCATCAAGGTAACATTTTAACTCAATAAAAAATTATAAATACAAATAAAAATATCGCCTTAGAGGGCATGCTTCTCTGTGTCATCTTAGATGATATATTAAAGGCATTAGGTCGGGTAGTAAATGGTCAAAAGACAGCACTAAAAAAATACATTGGTGTGCACTCCTACTACATTGAGATTCATTTTTTCAGATGGTTGCAATTCTTTACTTTTGTGCAATCCTTCCATTTCAATTCACTGAAAATTGTAGAGTTTTCAATATGTTCCTACTGCTTAATCAAGAAGAGAAAAATGAAATCAAAGTAACATACTACCACAGAAAACCTCAACATGAGATTATATCAAGAACTATTTTGATAATATATGGTAATTCTGAATCTATAAGAAAGCTGTGTATAGTGGGAACACAGTTGCCATTATATAATTCAGACATAATTTGGTAATAATATTGGAATGTCACCTGGAGGATATTAGAGGGTGATAACTGAAGTGAGAAAAATATGTGTTGGGTGAATCCACATCTATCCCTAATAATAGGATAGGTTTTACTTAATCCAGAAAACTGTGTTCTGTATGGTTCACTGAAGATATTTTGTTCTAACAACGTTTGCTTCTTTAATTTATATCCTCTAAAATGAGTCATTTTTTAATAGGGAAAAATGATTAATTTTAGTTTTCCATTTGTTCTAACTTTAATGAGTTCTAGTGATACAACTTAAATATGGAATGTCATCTAGAGATTTAAAAAAATTACTTATTTGTATACATATTATAAAAGAAGACATGAGTTTTACCTTGATATTTTATAAACTTTATTTTATTTTTATGTGGTGCTGAGGATAAAACTCAGGACCTCACACATGCTAGGCAAGTGCTCCACCACTGAGCCATATCCCCATCTGTAATTTAGCATTTTTTTATTTATAAACTTGCTTTTGTAATATTATAAAATAAAATAGAACTACTATTGATGTGAATTCTATACTTTGAGTAATTATAAGTTTTTTTTAAATTTCAGAAGGAAATGATATTCTATGTTAAAAAATTCATTTCATAGAGGGCAATATCACAATGCCATAAACTACTTATATTTATCATAAAGTCTTTGGATCCAATTTAACTCAAAAGATTAAAAATGTCCACACCCTGTACTCTTTAAGTTAGGAAATGGCAAATGAGAGGATCATGATAAAAGGGTTTGGAAGCACACGGAATATTTTTGAAAATCAATGAATGTACTAGTAATTACCCATTCCTGGATTAAAAATACACAGGAATATAATTTCCAAGTTTAGAGGAGGAATATTTGTGCTCATTCGTTCTTTATGTATTAGTTTCATGTGTGTATATATATATGTGACTATATACATACATATATGCCCTTTCTCATTTCTGTCACAACGGAAATGTCTGATTCTAATTTTTCTTAAAGGAACATTTAGGTCAGTGGAATCTCACCCTATCCTGATAACTGTACTTAAATTTCTGATGTTTTCACAAACTCAGTTGTTTTTTAGTTCTTTTTTCACTTGTTTGTTTGTTTTTTGTCTTTAGCATGAACAAATAATTGCGAACCTATCTCATTCTCTGGTCACTGAAACACAAAGAACAAGGTGACACAGGAAAGCCAAAGTTGTGGGGAAGAAAAGCAGGACTTGAATTTTACATAACTACCTCAATCAGAGGGACAGACTGCCCTCTAGGACTTTTTCTTGGGTTTCCCAGTAATGACAGCTTGATATCTGGCTTCCTATTTCTTTACTTTAAGATTAAACAGATCTTAACTTTATGAAACATATAAATTTATTGATCATCAACAATGTGAAAACTCTAAGGCTGGACTCTGGGATGAGGATTTCTTTAAGCCACTGTGCATTTTCTAGCTTGCATGGTAATTGCTCTCTAATTTAGAAACTGTATGATTACCAAGAGTTTCTAAAAATATATTCTATAATTAGAAAGAGGCATATAACTCATATAAGCATATATTACATTAATACATCTGAATAAATGAAGCACATGAGATCACAAAACAAAAACATAGACCTAAAACTCCTCACACAGCTATAATAATGCTACAATTACAAAGCAAAATAACTGTCTTTTAGGTCCAAAGCATGTGTTTTCAAAGTCCTGTAGCTAATAAATATATATACCTTCTTTATTCCAAATTTATTGCTGTGCATGCATTATCATAATTTGTTTGAAGGATCATGTGTTCATATAGTGTTTCATTTCAAAAAATTCTCTTAAAAGAAATAAGAAATTTTCTTGTAACATCCATCACTAATTCATTAGTACCATAGTTATATGGTGAATTTTGAGCCTATACGAGAAGTTTACTTAAAATTTAAAAATTCTGTGTCACTGAAAAGGTAGGAGATATATTATATTAAAGCTGACCTTATTGTCTAGGAAATAGAAAGCTGTCAAAGAAAATATATCCAGGTATTTGGTAATTTTTGAGGTACTGATCTGTGTATAATAAGTAAAATTTAATTGTATTTGCAGATTTATGGAACTGTGCTTCAGAATAAATGTGCCTTGAGAAATAATATTAGTGTATTTAACTTCTACATCTATGTCTAGAAAATTTACATAATATCATAAAAATTACATGATTTGTGTAGAAATGCTATTCACTGTATAGTATTTTGAGGAGATTCATGGATTTGGTATTTTTGCTTCAAATATGTTTTGTCAAAAATAAACAGAACTTGGTTATAAAGCTTTTTGTTTTATATTATATCATCAATTTATAGTGACATAATTATTCTCTTTCAAGCCCAACTATATATAAAAAATAGTGATTCTTTTTCTTGTTGTCATGTTATTTTCCAAAATTCTTATCCTTTGTTAAAAACAATGAAATTTTGTAGTGCAGAATTACATCCTAATGAAGCCTATTTTATTTCCTCCAATTTTAATCATGGATCTAAATTCATATTAAAATGTATTGAACATTTTTGATTGTGTATTATAAGCCCATAAACTAAGCTAACCATTTTATTTAGAGATCTGGATCTTCAAATATACAAGTCTGGGGCTGGGGATGTGGTTCAAGCAGTAGCGCGCTGGTCTGGCATGTGTGCAGCCCGGGTTCGATCCTCAGCACCACATACAAAGATGTTATGTCCGCCAATAACTAAAAAATAAATATTAAAAATTCTCTCTCTCTCTCTCTCTCTCTCTCTCTCTCTCTCTCCTCTCTCTTTAAAAATATATATACAAGTCTATTTTACTGACAATAAATTAAAGTAACAGTAAAAGAGAAGCATAAAATGAGATAAACATCCACAATGAAAAGAGGAGGTAATCTCCAGTGACAAAAGACTTCCAAGAACTTCTGGAAAACAGAAAGTCTAGAAGTAGATGAAGGATGCATTTGAGTTCTAATTAGGGCTTCCCAGGAGGTGGATTAAGACCATGACTAGGCATCTTGGAAGTCCATAAGTTAGTGTGCTTCAGATCAGCACAATGGAAATAAAGGGAAGAAAGCATATTTGGGCACACAGAATCTGGGTTTGCAGTCTAATCTCAAAGGAGGCTTCTGCTTACTCAAAGTGAAATTATGGATCTGTATTGCACTCTTATATATTTCCTACTTGAGACATGGAGTGTGATTTACATGAGTCTCAAACAATCTTGAGTTTAGGAAGCCTTAAATGGTAATAGCCAGAAAAACGATCTTCTACTAATGAAAATATTTTGAAAAGACCACTTTCAGCAATTGTCTGGGAAATGAATCCTTCAGTCCTAATGGTGCCATAAAGCATAGTTCCCTATAGTGACACCACAAAAATCTCATTTTTCAGTCTAAGTTCTTTACTTAGTTTATGGTACTGGTGAGACTCTATTCCTGAAGAAAACTTATGAGAATGGAAAACAGTGCAATTAATTACAGTTTTGACAGCTGTGTAGACTGAATGTCAAATTAATGGTCATCTTGTGTCTCTTCTGCTGTTCATTTCAGATCCACTAAACATACTTCCTTTGGTCTCTATACTCATCCCCAAATCATTTGAGGCTCCTTACTATAATTTTCTCAAGATACAACTCCTGCACTGATACTTTTACAATTCCTGTATGGAAAGTAAATACTAAAAAGTAGAGAATTGGATCATCTGTTTTCAAATTGAATCATCTGATTTTTATCTTCAAATATACAATAGACTTTTATATTTGGATACAGTGGATACCATGTTCATAGACCAATAGTAATATTTTTATCTTTGTTAAGTGTGGTCTGAACCAATTTTAGGCATGATGTATTGGCACTTTATTAGTGGTACTTGCTTAGCATTGCAACATGGAATCAATGTCCTTCTGGTGAGGAGAGTGAATTCACCTAGCTAGGGTTGTAATTTCTCCTCTTGCTTTCTGTTTTCTTAGTACATAGAATTTAGAGTCCTCAAATGCAGTTTAAATTTTAGTTGGAATTTTGTTAGACATCCTGTTGGAAAAGTGTCCTCTTAAATAATTAGGATTTCTAAGAGTGGAGGATGCAGAGGCATGGCGTAAGAAAATATAATTGCCAAGAGCATTAGTAGGAGTGATGGTGAGTTAAGACTCTTAAAATTTGACACTCTGGTTCCTGGATCTATATAGTGTGTCTCTTGGTAGCACAAACTGATATAATGATGTGAAATTTAAGAAGTGTTAGCAACACCATCACCTGTTGCAGAATTCTACCAGGCCAGCAGCTTTTTGTTTCTTTTTTAGATGATAATACAGTGGATCCCATGGTCATAGACCAATAGTAATATCATTATTTTTGTTAAGTGTAGTCTGATTCAATTTTAGGCATGATGTATTGACACTTTATTAGTGTTACTTGCTTAGCATTTATTGTCTGTAAAAGCAAAATTTAAAAAAAAAAAGTTTGGGTTTTTCTGGTTAAAATTATTTCTGCATTAAAAGATGTCCACTTGTTAATTTATTATGAGAGAATGATGAAAAGAATGATGCTGTAACAAGAACCTAGAGATAGACCTCTCCTCCTAGCTGGCTAGATATTTGGAAGAAGCATTTGATAGATAAAATACGGTGACTGGAAACCACTATGGTACTCAGTCCTCATTCATCCTGTGCAGCATCAGAGGCTGGATAAAAACAACTGGCCAAGTCAGGTTGTCAACTTGTTTGTCTTGTACAATGTCCACGATGTATGTGCTTTGGTATGTGATAGCATGAAATCTTATGATATTTACACTGCATTGTCTCTCTCAGAGATCCATCCTTATTACTGTACCCCCCAAATTTTATAGTCTTCATAAGTTTCTTCTAAACCATTGACCAAGTCTTGATTTCTTCCTATTATTTTATGTACCTTGTTATGTACCTTCTTACCTGAGGTAACTTCTTTTTCCATGTGAAATTAAGGATGAAGTGTGCTGCCAAGTATTCTGCTCTTTAGAAAGAGTTTTTTTTTTTTTTTTTTTCATTTTTTATTTTTCAAGGGTAATCCTGAAAGATACTCTACAATGGTGTTATTTTATTTCACTTTTCTTCTAAATGAAGATAACTCATATTTATTTCTAGTAATATTTTGATAGAGGTTGGCCAATTTCCTCTTCTATCTGATTCACAAAAGGGACCTTTTCCCAAATAAGGAAATGAATAGGTGTTGTATCACACCTTTGCTCTGAAATTGATTGGGGTTTTCTGAGAAAGAGTGTAACTTCAGTGACTATCTTCTTGGTTACTTATTTGCTTAGTTATTGGTCACTCTGTGACCTCAGGTGAAATGCCAAGGAAGATAGAGAGCAAAATAAGTAGAATTTATCAATTGATTATACTTTTGTAACCAAAGTAAAGTTTGTGAAGTACTATATGACTTCCATATCTCTCTGCCTTCCATTTAAAATCAAAACATAAAATTCATCTTTATTTTTTTATGTATCACCAATAAGCTTCTAAAAATAAAAATTACACCTATTATTTTTCTAATCCTGTTCATGATTTCTCTATTTTCTTGATTACATGAAATTTTTATAACTGATATTAAGTTGATAATCTGTGTCATTTCCTGGTTTACAAACACTTATTGATTTTTGTCTCTTTTTAGTTATATTTGGCCTCCAGTGACTAAGGGAAGTCTGCTCCTTAGTCATACTTCCGGTCTGCTCCTCCCAGCCCTACTTCAGACTCTAGCTTCCCAGACCCTCATGCACTTGGTTGTAAATTCTTCCAGAAGCTGTTTTACTGTCTACTTTTCAGGATTAAAAATAAAAATCAAAACTTAGAAAAGATACTTTAGGGCTGGGGATATGGCTCAAGTAGTAGCGTGCTGCACTGAGTTCCATTCTCAGCACCATGTTAAAAAAAATAAATAAAAATGAAGATATTGTGTCCACCTAAAACGAAAAAAAGGAATTTTTTTAATAGATACTTTAAAAAGCAAAATGTAGAGGGAGAAAGTAGCAACATTTTTTTTTTGGTAATTAGGGTTTTTAAAAATTTTTTAACATTTTTTTAATGTGGGTCACCCACTAACACTTCATCAAAATAACAGTTTCTTTGCTGAGTTCAGGTGACCAAGGAATAGCCACACCCTTGGAACAAAACAAAACACACACACACACACACACACACACACACACACACACAAAATAAAAAACAGAATTATTTTTAACCTAACTTTTTATATGATGTCTCAGATCCCCTTAACTTTGCACATTAGCTTCTTTGTTCAGTTGAATTTTAACTGCTTTTTGTAGTTGGAAAGAGTGTGACTATTAAACTTGAGACCTTTTATTCTGGGCGTCTTGGTGGTTTCTGGTGAGGTTAAGTGGGTAAGAGGGTGAAGAGAAAGTGGGGGATTCTTTCCTATCGCAACATGAAGTTTCCCCCACAGTCTTCTCTCAGGTGCCAGACCTCAAGTATTTCTTACAGTGATATACTTTGATTATTTTTACTTTTCCTGTACCCATAAGTTTTAACAGCATTTTATCAAAATGCACTTATTAAGAACCATTTTTAAAAGAAAGTTATAGTTCGCCTAACCAGTCTGCACTTATTGCTTATGGTTTCACTCACCTGCTATGCCTGTTTTTGGTGTCTGAAAAACAGATATATTGTTTTTCATATTTTATCCATTTTCCTACATGTATATACTGAAAAGAAAATTAGGTCTGGAAATATTTTATTTTTATTTAGTGCTTTAATCAAGAAAATAAAATTTAAATATGCTAAATATATCTCCATATTTTCTCAAGTAGCTATGCTTAAAACAAAGAAAATATCCTGAAATGAAAAACCATGGTCAGCATCAAGAAAGCAAGAATAAAACCCAAGTATTTATCCTTAAAGATGGATTATAGATGATAAATACAGAATAACCTCAAGATTTAAAGGAAAAATAGTATTCAAAATGAAGCAGGTAGTATTCTAAAATGAAGCAGATTGTCCATCAATGATAAATAAAAATAGATTTTTCATAAATAATAAAAACCTAAAAAGCTATTTTCCATGCTTCATTTCATAAAGAGTTACTCAATATAGAAGAAAAAATTTTAAAAAAGGGAGCAGAGTTTTTGGACAGAAACAGTGGTTTTAACTGCAGAGCTCAAGAAAGTTATGCTGATTCTGCAGTAGACCTTGAAAACAGTTTTGTTAGCATACCTCAGTCCTACCTTTAAAATGATCATTTAATAGAAATATTAGCTAGTGAATAGTCAAGTGATTGAATGTAGCAAAAGTTAGAAGATTCTAGTGATCTATTTTTTCTCACCACAAAAAAACTGAATATTAGAAAATACAGGAAAAACAAAGTGATGAAAAAAGAAAGTTAAAATGCACTAAACACAAATAATGGAAAGCCAAGTTCTGTATATGAAATACAGTAAAATGTGCACTTTTTGTAAAATTTAATGGGATTGAAGAAAGTAGTATTGATTGTACTTGATGGTAAGAACATCCCTCCATGTGCAGCATTCATGTCCTGATATTGGATGTCAGAAAGGCTAATAAATTAGAGAAAAAAATTATTCTTACTTCTGGTGTGTGTTTTGTGATGAAAACTATCTTAAAGTCAAACTTGTGAAAATGCTTAAGGGTTTTTAACCTTCATAAATTTTCTGTAGACAAAGAATTCAACACATAATTATTTTTAAAAGAGAATAACTAACTGAGGAAGCATGAACACAGGGACTTGTAACTATTAAAAAATAGAGTGGGGTGTGGTGGCCTGTACAGATGCTGATACTCAGAAATAATAAAGTTTCCAATGTAGATTAAGCAAGAAATCACAGAACACATATCATAAACGATAATCAATTAAATGCTAAATCCTTTTAATATTTGATTCATTAGGCCTGAAGAAAAAGAAGTGGCCCCATAAGTTAAATTGGTTTTCCTCCCTTTCTCATTGCAATTAGAAAAAAATAATGGGAACACATAAAACATTGTGAAGGGTCTTCTATGTATATATTTCAAGATTATGATCAATATAATCAGACAACTAGTAGTAGGTATGGCTAAATTTAGTTTCCTTTTAAAACATTACATACTTGCAGATAGAGTGTAGGCTGCTGATTTGGGTGTAAATTTTGAAAACTACTGTTTTATATGGCACTGGGGATTTAACTTGGGGTGCTTTATCACTCATATATATATACAAAATTCTTTGATATTTTATTTTGAGACTTGGTCTCACTTAGTTACCAAGGCTGCCTTGAAGTTGTGATCCTTCTGCCTCAGCCTCTATGATATTTGGGATTACAGGAATGTACCACCACATCAGGCTTGGACACTACTTTTTTTTTTTTACATGCATCTAATAATCAAAATTATTTTAAATATTTCTGCCTTTTCTTTGATATAAAATATTCAATACTATCTTACCAAATTGGTTTTCACCCTAATATTATTTTCTTGAAAAGGCCAATATTCATGTTGGGTAGTTATACTTTTTTTTCTTACCATAACAAGATTTACTCATTAGATTCTATCCTGAGTTAGCACGTCAATTTTATCCATGTTTTAGAAAAACAAATTGCTATAAATTTTTCTGGTCATGGTTTTAATAGAAGTACCTTCCTCTTAGTCATAATAAAAAAAAATGATAGGAGAAAATTTAGTAAAGTCAAAAGCTAAGATCCAACAGTTTGCCAGTTCTTGTTTCAACCAGATGTTTATGATTTGACTTTTTCTCTTTTAAACTTCTTCTTCTGGTTACTCTGATGGCCTTTTCTATGATATTTAATAGTCAGCTTCATTTAAAAGCACAAGTTTATGTGAAAAGTGGATACTAAGGGAAATAAATATCTGGAACAAATTCATAGTACTCAATATGTTTCTCATGATTATATACAGTTTCCTCCCAGCATTCTGGGATTGCAATTCATAGAGCTTTAAATGACTTCCATTTCTCACTATATTTCACTATCAGCACATGCAGAAATAATTTATCAGCAAATTTATATTAAATAAGTAGCAATTTAGAGGAAACCAGATATAATTTACACCTGTGAAATTAAAACAATATATGTGGAAGTTTGCCAAAGAATACTTGGCATATTCAAAGAATAAAATGAAGAAGTTTACCAGAATTGTTGCTTTCCTTTATGTGATAGGGCACAGCTTATTGTCATGTTGTTTCAAAAGACATTAGCATTTTCCTTATTAAAAAATAGTTGCTATTCTTTAACATAAATTTTACTTGATTTTTAAAAATTTTTACCCATTTATCTTGCACACAGAGAAGGTATTTGCTGGGGTCAGTGAGATACTGAACAAGCAATTGTATTTTCAACTAATGTTGTAAAATGCATCTCTGACACATTTGCTTGTTTTCATTTTATATAATAGCATCATGCACAATCAGCATGAGAAGAGTTTGCTCATTAATTTTGGTATCAATAGTGGGTTAGGTACATTGAAAAGATGTTGAGAAAATTACATCTATAATGGTGGAATCTCCCAATTATTTGTTTTTATCTTTCATATGGTGCTTCTGCTCTTGATATTAGAATGTTAACTTTAATTTGCATTGCCCAACAGTTTCTTAAAGCATAAGACACTTTGAATTGAGGAAATCACATATAGTAAGTTGATTTCATAAACTGATATAAAACTCAATGAAAGACTTTAGCATTATTAATGTAAATTTTATCAAAATTCCATTATATCACAATGGTACATACAGTATTAAAATTTTATATAGGTAAAGGTTTTTTAACAATGAATGATAGTCACCCTAAGCAAGTATGTAGTTCCAATTATTAATTTACTGAGCTTCATTCATTAATTCTATAATAGTTGACAAAAACCACACATCAGAGTGTCTGTTTTTGAAAAAAAAAAATTTGGAGAATTACTAACAATGCAGCATGCAATTTTTATTTATTATTGGTTCATCATACCCACATCTTACTCACATAGTAAGATTGTTATAATATTCAATAATTTGTAGCTAAATTCAGATATTTTTTAAAAAACTGCAAGACCTCATTTGAAAAGAGCAGTATAGATTTCAGAAGTAACTACTGTTTCTCTAGTGAATAATGTGTATAGAAATCTGCTAAGGTCTTGGGGTATGCAAATATATTTGAGATGCATCAGAGAGTACATATAAAAAACAGAACTATTTATCATGGTATTTAAATAAGGTGAAATATCATACCAAAGGTTAAAAAAATTAACTTTTGGGAAAAAAAAGCAAAAGGGTGCACTGGTATTTGAAATAAGGTAATAATAATTTTTACTATAATTAGTTGTTTCTGAGTCTCATTTAACTCTTTACTTTAATTATCTATCCATTGTGTTAAACTATATAAGGTGTTAAACTATATAAGGCACATATATTGTGGTGTGAGGTGTTACTGGAAAATATTGGCATTCAGTGAATAATGCCATCAATTTTCTGTTTTGCAATATTAAAGAACTATTTCAGATTTATTGAAATGGATAGTTTTGTTTAAAGGTAACAGTAGTTTTTCAATGTAGAAATTACTAGTAAAATTTAGGTGTTCTCAAAAAGTCTGTAACAATGATATTTGATGAACTTTGTGTCATAATGTATAAGAAAAGTTGCTTCCTTAACCCAAACCAGACATCATTGGAATAACCTTGTGTAGTATCAGCACATACAAATTCAGATGAGGACTTTTGCATCTTTTCTCCTTTTACTTCCCACCTACAACATGGCTTATTTTTCATAAGCAAATTTCTATGCATGTTCAACCTCTCACACATCTCAGAATTCACTAGGAGGGATCCCTGACAATCTAGAAACAAACATATCTGCGATAGTGTATATATTAATATATGAAGAAGTTCAAGAAAATATTGATCTGGCCATGAGATGGTGCGGTAACTATATAGAAAGCTAAAAATTGAAATTGAAAGAAATATAATACTCCTGAGAATTTCTATGAATTATGCAGTCTTTGGAAGCAGATATTTTAAGTAGGAAGCTCTTGAGACTGATGTCCACTGCATCTTTTATAGGAATATTTGTTCTGGTTTGAGGGCCACCAGATTTTAGCCAGTAAACTTTTGGCTTGATATAGCATAATCAGAAAGCCCAGCATTCTCTTTTTATACCTAGGCATGGTTTACTAAACATTCATTGAGTTTTTGCACAGACTTTTCCCTTATTTTAATATACCTAGCCCATTAGTCTTGTCACATTCAAATTCATTCATTCTTCAAAAAGTAATTTAATTAAATTTCCTATTGTCTTTAAAATAAAATATCAACTTAAAATAATTTCTATACTCTAAAGCATTTTATTGCATTACCTATAATCTTTATAACTACTAAGAAATCACATTTTATGTCTCATTTTTACCATTGTCTTCCTCGTATTACTTTCATTATGATTTGAGTATGTCCCCCAAGTGCTCGTGTGTTTGGAACTTAGCTTCAAAGGGAAAGAGTTGGAAAATAGTGGAATGTTTAAGTAGTGAGATCTAGTAAATTGTGGTGAGATCATTGGGGGAGATGCTCTTGGAAAGGGCTAATGTAACTTTCATGGGGCACAACATAGTTCTTATTAAAGCCAGTTGTTACAAAAGAGCAAGTCTTTTTTTTCTGAATTTCTCTGACTTCCTGTCTCATTATGTTCTCTCTAACTCTCAAATGAGCCCTCACAATAATGCCACCTCATGTGTAATGCAGGTGAAGGAGCTGTCACAGGAGCTGAGAAGATTCTGGTACAGTGCACTTAAATCTTCAGAACTATGTACTCAAAAAATATTTTTATTTATTTATAAGTTGTAGTTGGACACAATACCTTTATTTTATTTATTTATTCATTTTTATGTAGTGCTTCTTTCATGTGACAAGTGAGCAGTCTACCACTGAGCCACAACCCCAGCCTCTCAGAAAATATTTTTATGCATTTATATCTCTTTTTATACATTGGCCTTTTTCTGCTATTTTTCTATAACATTATAAAACAGACTAAAACAACTTCTGTGTCTTATTTCTAAAGAAGACAGGTGAGACTTTGCAATGTATTATCAAAAAAATTCTGTAAAAGCTTTAGAATAAGAACTGTTATGAATTCACTGAGTGACTTTAGTGAGTGATTAAATATCTTTGAGTCTAAGGCATCTTACTATGAGAGTGAGTAGAACATCTAAGATTACATTTTAAAAGCACTTGTATAGTTTAGATGGTAATAGCTTAGCATTTCTGATTCTTATTTGTTTTTATATTTCAAAGGTGATATCTTTTATTTCTTATGTTCCTCATGGTGCTTAGGTTAATGTATTGCCATTTACTTTGGGACTCAAATATGTTGAATTTATTTTTTTTTTTTAGTAAAGAAAAAGCAAGAGTTGTTCCTTAGAATATAGCAAAGACTCTATGAGAATGTTTTTATTTTTAATGGGAAGAATTGTCTCATTGCTAATGATTATAGTGGGAATTTACATCTTGATGACACCCATTAATCAGAAATGGTCTGAACTGACTAGATCAAAACCATTAGAAAACCATGAATAAAGAGGCAGATTAAAAAATAGGTTTTTCTAGCACCATTTTGATTCTCCTATTAGAGTACAAATTATAGTATTTTTTACCAGGGAAAGGACTCAAACACACATTTTAAGCTTCCTGTAATCACACAAGTCACCATCAATCATAATACCATTGTAGGAAAATAAATGTAGATCTTCACAGGCAGAAAAAACAAATACAAAAAGTGCAATTTGCCTTATGCAAAAAAGATCTCTTCATTTAGGTCATACTTTTTTTAGCTCCCAGGTAACATATCTTTGAGCTCAAGATATTCAACCAGAAGAACGTAGATTTGTTTTATGCTAGATGAGTTAAGAACTGATATAATTAGAATGTAGAGTAAACATATTTTGATTTGGGTTTCAGTTGTTTCAAGTATGATGGCTTGCTCAGGAAAACAATGCAGGAGATTTTGACCTCCACTTCACCCAAATTGTATGGAAAAATCATTATTTTTTAAAATTAAAAGTGGAAGCCACAGGCAATCTACAGCAGGTATTGAAATGTCATGATGAGATATCAAACTGCAGTTGTTTTTCTCATATTTTTGTATCATTGATTGCTGTGGAATTTGAATATTTGAAATATAAAAACTATATTTAAAAATAAACATAAATATATTTTTTTTGTATTTTAAGGTAATTTTAAGGCTCATAGCCTAAGGTCATAATACACAGTATAATTACCTCATATTTTTTCTAATGTAATCCCAAGACAAAGGAGTTGGGATACATTTTTCATGAAAAAAAAAATATTTTTACTAAGTAAAATTATGTTGTTCCATGTATCATACTTTTCTATGCACTATATGTTTGGCCTTAAAATTAGTAGAAGTGAATGCCTTGATGGAGCTGACAAAAGGTTTATATTATCTTGTCCAGTGAATATTGTGGAAGAATATATGGAGGATGAACCAGAAGATTTCTGAAATTGTGTATTTTTGTGGCTGGAAACTGTTGAAAGGTACATCATTGTGATTAATGAAAAAGACTGGCTAAAAACAGAAATGTTCTTTAAGTGCACATTCGTGAACAAATTCTTTGTTAAGCAAAAATTCCCTGTGCAGCCAGGGAAGGCTGAAATACATTATACTTAGACTCTGGTAATCTCAGTTCTTTTTTTTTTTTTTTTTTAACTCTAACGAGTAAATTTTTCTAGCTCAATAAATCTCACTCTATTCCTTTTCTTGCTTTTAAAACCAGAAGAGCAATACTTGTCTTTTTTAACTTTCTGGATTGTTTCCCAATTTGACTGCAATAAAATAAGCAGAATACTTTTGGAAAATATTACAAAGCATACAAATGGAAGTGAATAATCTTTGCTTACTTTGTGACACTTTTTCTTTCAAATGATGTTGTAGCTACAAGTGGGTAACTTATCTTTCTTCAATTACCTTTAACTGATTATATGTCCATTTTTCCCTAGCATTGGAAAACACACTTCATCCAGTATTGGTCTCTTGCTTAAGTATTTACAAGTTTTTATTTCTATATCATTGTGTGTTGATGTAATTGATTTTTCTTCTCATTTAGTGTAGTTTCATGTATAATTAAATTGGTATGAATATGTCTATATTGGAGAGTGTAAAATTTCTTCAGACCTTCTTCTTAAGCATATGTTGCTGTAAACTTTGTTCTTCATGAATTATATGTAATGTTTATAAAATTGTGAATGATATTCAATATGATTTTTGTATGGATTCTGTGAATAAGAAGCTTTTACCCTATTGTAGCTGAAAAGTCAACATTTTATGATAAGAAACATAATCTTTACATACAACCTTCTCAGTTTACCTCTTACTACTTGGTCCTCAGAAAATCAGACTATAAAACATAGCTCATTGATTATTTTGTCATAAGTATAAGGACTCACTCAACCTTGACTCCACATCCATTTCTCTAATTCCTGCCCTGAAATAACACTACCTATAGAATAACAAGGATGTCAGAATTTACTAATGTACATGAAAACACTGATCATTGACCTCATTCACAGAAAAATGAAAAGTCTCCAATGAGGATGAAATCTAGAAGACCATTATGCACACAAGAAAGATAAAGCTCTTCTCTCCTGAAAGAGCTACCTTTAAGTTTGTGGAAATTCAGTCTATTAAAATCACTAGGAAATGTTAAAATGTTAAAAAGTTAAAATTTTAAAATTTATAATTCAAGATATGAAAATCTGGGGCTAATTTTCCTATATTTATATCCTTCTTATAACTCTTAATTTCACCCTAAATACAAACAGAAAAAAATAATGATCTGACTTATGCAAATTGTATTCCACATTAAGTTTATTAAAAATGTGTAAAAGTATTAACAGATGCTAGAGTATTATTTACTCAACAGTATGTTTTACTATTACATAGAACATTTAGTCAAGTGGAACACTATTATATCTGTCATTTAACAACAGGATGCAATACATGAGTGTTAACATATAAACAAATATTCAGTTATAAAGACATATTGCATTCATAAGGTAAATATAGGTGAAAAAGATGCACTGTAAACCTGGCATGATGGTCCATGCTTGTAATCCAAGCAAATTGGGAAGCTGAGTAGTTTTAGAAGTTTAAATTCAGCCTCAGCAACTTAGTGTGGTTTCAAGCAACTTAGCAATACAGTCTCAAAATTTGAAAAACTGGAGAGAGGGCTTAAGAATGTGGCTCAGTGTATAAAAATACCTAAACGTAAACTGAAATACAACAAAAAATTAAAGTTTAAAATATTACACTTGAGTGTTAAACATAAAAAATAGATTTCATATAATTCTTTTCTCAGTATTCAAAAGTGAAAATAGTAATTTTTGATTTAGAATAACAATTATATTCTTTCAAAGATGACGTTTCTTCACTATGCATGTATGATATTTATGACTGTTATTTCTCCAAAATAACTTGATAATGCTTAATAAATTTAAGCAAAAGCTAAAGACAACTACTTGTTTTCTAAACTTAAATGGGTTCTGTATTTTACTGATCCTCATATACATCAAGGTGTAATATATAGATAATAACTTTACTATACTCTCACATTTATTATAAATGTTACACTGTTATATAAGGCATATATTTTGGACAAAATCTGTTCAATGTTCACTACTAGTATAAGTTTTCAGATGTTCAATGAATTTAAAATTTAAATACATTTTGGATATATTATTTAACTTTTTAGGGTTTCTGGGCACAATGAATTTTCCAAAAATAAGCAGTGTTTAAGAAACATGTAGCTATTTTTTTTTCCATTTGTATCTTTTCTAACCAGTACTTATCCACAGGTTCTGAGTATTGGTGAATAAATTTTGGAGGCATTGTCACATTGTCAATTTTCACATTTCAAAACATTCTCTATGCTATGGTTATTGTGATGAGGATTAAATGTTGTCCCTGTCTTAGAGTAATGGTACAATGGTCTCATATTTATAGCTTCTCTCCAATGTGCTTTCTCTGATGTCTTGTAATTTATGATACATAATTTAAAATGTTTCTACATTCTCTACATTTATATGTCTTCTTTCCAGAATAAGTAGCCTAGTGGTGAAAATAATTGATTTCTTATTAAAAGCTTTGCTGCATTTTTTTTTCAATTTGTAGAGGTTCTTTTCTGTATAAATTCTGTTGTTAATAAGGTTTAATCTCTTTTTTTATGTTTATTTTTTAGTTTTAGTTGGACACAATACCGTTATTTCACTTATTTATTTTAATGTGGTGCTGAGGATCAAAGCCAGGATCTCACATATGCGAGGCTAGCACTCTACAACTGAACCACAACCCCAGCCCCACATTCTTTACATTTGTAGGACTTCTCTCCAGTGAGTTCTGCTGTGATGAATAAGGTCTATTTTTTGACTAAAAGCTTTTCCACATTCTTTACATTTGTAGGGCTTCTCTCCAGTGTGAGTTTTGCTGTGGTGAATAAGGCTTGATTTTTGACCAAAAGCTTTGCCACATTCTGTACATTTGTAAGGCTTCTCTCCAGTGTGAGTTCTGCTGTGGCAAATAAGGTGTGATTTTTGACCAAAAGCTTTGCCACAATCTTTACATTTGTAGGGCTTCTCTCCAGTGTGAGTTCTCCTGTGGCATATAAGGCTTGATTTTTGACCAAAAGCTTTGCCACAGTCTTTACATTTGTAGGGCTTCTCTCCAGTGTGAGATCTGCTGTGGTAAATTAGGGCTGATTTTCGACCAAAAGCTTTGCCACAGTCTTTACATTTGTAGGGCTTCTCTCCACTGTGAATTCTCCTGTGGCAAATAAGGCTTGATTTGTAACAAAAAGCTTGGCCACAATCTTTACATTTGTAGGGCTTTTCTCCATTGTGAGTTCTCCTGTGGCAAATAAGGTCTGATTTTCGACCAAAAGCTTTGCCACAATCATTACATTTGTAGGGCTTCTCTCCAGTGTGAGTTCTCCTGTGGCATATAAGGCTTGATTTTTGACCAAAAGCTTTGCCACAGTCTTTACATTTGTAGGGCTTCTCTCCAGTGTGAATTCTCCTGTGGCAAATAAGGCTTGATTTGTAACAAAAAGCTTTGCCACAATCTTTACATTTGTAGGGCTTCTCTCCATTGTGAGTTCTTCTGTGGCAAATAATGCTTGATTTTCGACCAAAAGCTTTGCCACAGTCTTGACATTTGTAGGGCTTCTCTCCAGTGTGATATCTGCTGTGGTAAATAAGTTCTGATTTTTCAACAAAAGCTTGGCCACAATCTTTACATTTGTAGGGCTTCTCTCCAGTGTGAGTTCTCCTGTGGCGAATAAGGTGTGATTTTTGACCAAAAGCTTTGCCACATTCTTTACATTTGTAGGGCTTCTCTCCAGTGTGAGTTCTTCTGTGGCAAATAAGGTCTGATTTTTGACCAAAAGCTTTGCCACAATCTTTACATGTGTAGGGCTTCTCTCCAGTGTGAGTTCTCCTGTGGCGAATAAGGTGTGATTTTCGACCAAAAGCTTTGGCACATACTTTACATTTGTAGGGCTTTTCTCCATTGTGGTTTCCTCTGTGAAGACCTTTTTTTTACTAAAAGCTTTGCCACATTCTTTATATTTGTAGGGCTTCTCTCCAGTATAAATTCTCTGGTGGAGAACAAGGCCTGATTTTTTATATGATTTCTGGTGTTCACTCTCACTTGGAGTTTTCCCTATTTTCTTTTTTGGTAAATATTCAAGATCACAACTTCTATATTTTGCACTTATCACTTCATGAAATATATGTTTTAGGCCCTTTTCTGGTGAATATACTTGGGTATGATTAGGAGTCATGGCTGAAATAAACAAAAATAAAAACAATACCTATTAGACTGGGATAAATATATTTTGCCTACGTAACATGAAATTAAGGTAAAATAAGTACATCAGGAGTGTAGCATATTAGTAAGTCCAAAGTCACCATAAATCCAAAATATATATTAGTTGAATAAAAAATGTACAGACAAAATTACATTGAGAATATTACCAAAATTCTTGTATAGACCACAGTATCCAAGAGGAGTACATCATAAAGAAGAATAATATAATAAAGTGTAGAAAAGTATCATTAACAGCCTTTTTTCCTTAATAAGATAGTATTGTGTATTTAGGAAATATTTACCAGCTACCTTCACTGTCAGTAGAACAAGAGAAATGTAAAACATATACAAACATTTCTGGCTTTTTTAAAGAATGTCCAAAAAATGTTTTTTGTCTACCATGACATAGAGACATGAAAATAACTAGCAGAATTTGAGTGATAATTCCATAAATATTCAACAAGTGTAAAGAGGCAATGGACTCTTAAAAAGAAATATGAACAAAAAATTTACTAAGAAATATACAGAAATATGTCTATAAAATTTATCATAAAAAACATTTTTTAAAAGACTATAAAAACCTTGCATAGCCTATGGCCATAATACTTGGATGAATTCAACACATGAGAGTCAAGTATATTAAATTGATTTTTATATTTTTACATTCATGTGATATGAGAATTTCCTTTATTGACAAATACAACTTTGTTTATCTATAAATATATCATGGTATTTTATACTATATATACAAGGTAAAATGACTAAATAGAATGAATTAACACAATCATTATTTCATATAATTATCAATTTTGTTCTTACAAGGTATTATATTCCTTCTACTAGTATTTATGAAGAACATAATACACTCACTGTGTGGTAAAATAAAACTCTTGACCCTATTATGCTCAATAAATAAAAATATGGAGACTTTCACTATAATATCAACCCTACACAAAACACAGTACCTGGTGAGCAAAATTTTGCTCACTTAATTTCTGAGTTCCACATGTGAATCAAATGCTCCTACAACTTAATATCTGCCTGCCACCTTTCACTTAATTCAAAGTCCTGCATATATTTCTTATAACACTTTAAGAGACAAAATATTTTATAACTAAATAATAATAGTATATATGTACATATTTTTACACATTCGACATTGATGGGCACACACATTTAGACCCTAGCTTTAATACTGAGAAAAATGTTTGCACTAAACACAAAAGCAGAAGTATCTCTTCAATTTTCTGATTTAATTGTTCATGGATACATATTTAGTACTGGCAATTCTGGATCTTTAGGTCATCCAACTTTTAATGTTTCATGTGTAATGCTTGAGATTACCCCCCAAAATTCTATATCACAAACTACAACACAAGTCTTTTTTAAAATTGTTAGAGCCATGTCGTTTCTAAATTTCTGTGACTTCTCTCAAATGAAGTACTTTTTCATGGCCTCCCAATTAGCAAATATTACAAGGATGCAGCACTGTTCTTGCCTATTTTTATTTATTTAAACGTTTTTATACTTTTTTCCCAAAAATGGACTATATAATCTACTGATGGCTCCTTTAATGAACAAATAAAAAATAGTACAGCAAATATAAACAAAGATAAGCATGGCTAAATCCAAGTGACAAAAAAGAAAAAAAAAAAACATTAAGAATTTAACATAAGGAGACGGACAGTTATGAATTACTCAAAGAACACTAAATCACTATTCAAAAAAAGTTTAGGGAGTGAAATTGAAAAATATTAACATCAATGAGCACAATGTTTATGTGAATAATTCTTTAAGAAAAAATGAGAGGGGCATTACTAGTGTGCAAATCTGAAATTCTACCAATATGGGATAGGCTTATCAAGCAGTACCAAGTTTAAGAAAAGTCTAAGCAACTTGTACAATACTGTAAAAATTAAAAATCTAAAGAATATATAAAGAGAAGTGTTATATATGTATATATATATACTGTGTTTTGTGTAGGGTTAATATTATAGTCAAAGACTCCATATATATTTTCACATTTCCTATATATATAGGAAGTGTGAAAAGAAGCCAAGCATACCACAATAAAAAAACAATGATCCAGAAATTAAATCACTAATCAAAATTTTAAAAAAATAAAAAATATTAAAAAATCACAAAATAAAATTATAATGATTCATTCACTTCAAAATATTTATGATTACTAATGCATTATTTGAAAACACAAAACAAAAGAAAAAAAAATACTAACAGAATCGAATCTAAAAAAAGCAAATGTCAAGTCAGTTCCAGCAGACAGCATGGAAAGAAACCAAACATGATCTGCTCCTAGAGGCCCTATTTGTTTAAAGATGGATA
The DNA here is from genome assembly GCF_047511675.1 of Marmota flaviventris. Classification (NCBI taxonomy): domain Eukaryota; kingdom Metazoa; phylum Chordata; class Mammalia; order Rodentia; family Sciuridae; genus Marmota; species Marmota flaviventris. The sequence goes on along the minus strand of NC_092516.1, from coordinate 43,740,963 downwards.
ATGCTCCTGCCTTTACATCTCATCCTTTTGCATAATTTTTAATCAATGAGATATAGTTTTAAATCATGAAATTTCTCATTATTCTTTTGGACGAGCTTTGTTGAGTGAGCAAATTGTATCCTAATACTTGCCTTTTAAAACAGAAACAAACAAAGATCTAGCCTCTCTTTTATTAATATGCATTAAATATTGTTTTATTTACAGGTAATGTGCTCAATATACAACATAAAGTTAATACACAAAATTGGTCATCTGCATTGAATAGACATTTTATTCTCAAAAAAGCCATTACTAAAAAAATTATGTAATATATGAGGTTCCATCTGACCAGCATGACAAGATCCTATGCCTTTGATCATGTGGGGAAAAGCATAAACTGCTACTCTTATGCCAACATGTCCTGTTTGGACTCTACCTTCATGCATGAAAAATAGCAATTATAAATGTACATCAGGGACTTCACAAGCTGATTTCTAAGTTTCATTTAACCCTGGAAGATAAGAGTTCATCCAAACAAGAGAATAATCATTCTTCTCAAAAGAGGAGAATCATTAAAATAGGACCCCAAGATACATGAATTCTAGTTAATTCTAGTTACTGGGCGGGGGATATAAAACCATTAACAGCCTCAGCACAACAGGTGTTGGCTAAAATGGGGTTAGAATGTACTCTAGATAACTTTGTTACTGCTTTGATTGATAAACTCACACAAAACTCTGTAAATGCTTTGGTCTTAATAACAATTTTGCTCTGTTTCTGTACACCAGCTCTGGGAAAATCAGTACTGTCAGATCCTGAACTTCTAGAACCCATTACAATATCTTAACTCACTTGCATAAAATTGTTATATACCTGCAAAAATGTCTCATTGTTGTCTTAGCAGAATAATGTGTCCTTACCATCCACATAGTATTTAATAGGTCACCATCCTGTGCAATTTATACATATAAGATCTATTCCTCTTGATAAAAAAGTGATGATTCAGTGAAGCTTCTCTCTAAGGCAGAATTTAATAGGTTGACATTCTCCTTAGTGGGTTTACCTGGACTAGCTCTAGGGGCTTATAAAACTTCTATGAAACTCGCCTATGCTATCATAAACAGTATTAGTCATGCCTCCGTGGATGTAAATATGCTTAATGAAGAACAAAAACAACATTGTCAAGCCATACTTGACATTCATGCTGCAACTGATTGTCTGTTATTGTTACATCATAAAGGATATCAGAAGTTTAATAACATGTGTTCCTTCAATTTAAGTTATAATAGTAATTTTATTTCAAAAGACTTAGATTACCTTAAAGATATCATTAATAAGGTTGAACAAGATGATGGATTTTGGACTTGTTGGATTGGTTAACTTCATGTTTACTCAATTTCATCTGGGTCAAAAATATTCATAGGTGGATGTTTACTGATGTTGGAACTTGCTGTTGTCTATGTCTGCCCTATTTTTTGCCCCCACCAGCATTACGGAGATAAGTAATATTATTTATTCAAAAGGCCTTTAAAAAGAGGGGAGGTATTATGTATTCTGACCTTGGAAGAGACAGGAAAGTGTTGGAGTGATTGTAACTGGCACCCTGAGTCCCAAAATTGTAATGCCCAACAGTTTCTCCCTGAAGCTATTAAGACAACTCTACAGGTGCACTATCTAGTTTCTGTGGTAATGTCCTTAGGGAGAAGGGGCTCTATATTTGTATTAACTGTTCCTAATATTGTTTAGCTAGCACTTGGGTTTAAAGAAAACCTGGGTTAGAATGTATTCATGATATCAGAAGGTATGTAATTTTGGAGTATTATATGTGCAGCTGTTAAGAGGGGTGGCCAGTTATTTTTTTTCTTTTTTCCTTTTCACTGTGTGTGTCTCTCTCTTCTCTTTGCTTCTTTAAAAGTTTCCTTACAAGAAGATATGAAACAGATCATGCTGGCTCTCAGAAGAAAAGGTAAGTTTTGATGGCTAATTTGAATAAACTGGGACATCACTAAAGAAGAAAACAGAGAACAAGGAATTTGAAAATGTGATAAATATACGGCAGTATGTGTTCAATGATTACAATCAAAATAAATAAACCTAAGCTTCTGAAAATTTCTTCTGCTGGATAACTACTCTTTCAACATTTTTCAGTTTGGTTTTCTCCTTGACATTTGAATGACTCAATTGTGTCCCCTGCTATGTGTACAGTAGTTTACATCACTAAATTATACTAGGTACTACTTATCTAAAGTGAAGAATATCTGTACTAAAAATGCCCTTATGCCCTTTTTCTTTGAAACACAAATCTGAAACTCATTCTTATAGAGAAGTTCCCATAAGATACTCTGCAACAGAAGTAAATTAAATAATAATTAGTAGTTAATAATTTTAAAGGGAAATTAAACTTACCCAGGAAGGCAAAGTTTCTATAATTCTCTAGCATCACATCTCTATATAATTTTTTCTGAGCAGGCTGAAGGCATTCCCACTCCTCTTCAGTAAAATCAATGGCTATATCCATAAATGTTAACAGTTCCTAAAATAAGAATAGGTAAATAAATAACACATTGACCACATGAACATTTGCACAGTCTGTAATGTAATTAAAGTTTAAATGAGAGTTAGTAGACTATCATGTAGGTAGTGCACTTCTGCAGAAAAAGTGATTGAAGTTCAAAGAAGTATACATACACCATATTTATGAAACACAATATAAAACTCAGGCATTATCACAAAAATATATATATATATATTTTTCATTTTTATGTCTTGATCTAAATTATACATATTTTTCAGATGAGAAAATCATGGTAATTAAGAACGGGAACCCTCAAATTTTAATTGTACAACCACTAATCAGAGATTTACTAGTGTGTAGAATCTTATTTGTTATTTCTCTAATAGAGCTAGCTATTCTGAATGTGTAGTGAGATCTCTAGTAACTCCAACATCAATGGTATAAGAGAAATTTTGAAATGCAACAAGGTAGACAGACCACTTAATGGAAATATTTAACAGTTTATTTAAGTTCAAACATTTTATGTTTTTTATGTGTGTTATTAATATAAAAAATAGCAACAACAATCCTGTTTGAATTATCCTTTCTATAATTTTAACATCTATTAACATACAAATTATATATATATATATATATATATATATATATATATATATATATATATATATACAAACTTTGATCGATGTTTATATTGTATATTTATAATAGAATATACGTATAGCTCTTAAAACAAATAATTTCTTTTTTATTTGTTCTTTCTAGTTCTACCTGACAGTAAAATCGATTTTTATGATATTATGAAAGCATGTGATATGTCTTATCCTAATTAAAATCTTGTTCTTATTGGTGGTTACAATGGTAGGATTCACTTACAGATATATATCTTTTATATTTTTATCCTTGTCCCTTTTATTTATTTATTTATTCATTTATTTATATTTTGTTTACCATTGTGCAATCTACTGATCTTCTTTTCTTACCCTTCCCCACTTTATGAGCTTTAGATTTCACATATCAGCAATAACTTTCAACTTTTGCTCTTAAAGAAATGGTTTGTTTTACTTAACATAAAATCTCCAGATTCATCCATTTCCTGGCAAATGTCATAAAGTCATTCTTCTTTATGGCCAATTCATAGTTTATTGTGTACATAAGCAACAGTTTTTTGTCCTGTCATCATTGAATGGACCCATTTCATCATAGAATGGTTGGTTTTATAGCTTAGCTATTGTGAATTGTGCTGCTATAAACATAAATGTGGCTGTGTCAATGTAGTACGCTGATTTTAAGTCCTTTGGGCATATACAGTGCAGTCAAAAAACTGGGTAAAATTGTGGTTCCATTTCTTTAACAATATTCATACAGGTTATTATGTTTCACTTAGACCTCCATACAGCTGGAAAAATTGGAATTCATTTTTTACTGAGGTGAAAATAAAACATACACAAAAATATTATAAGCCATAAAATGGCTAGGATTTATTATCAAATCATCCATCCCAATAAAAAGTTATTTTTTTAATATTTATTTTTTAGTTATTGGTGGACACAACATCTTTGTTTGTATGTGGTGCTAAGGATCGAACCCAGGCCACACGCATGCCAGGCAAGTGAGCTACCTCTTGAGCCACATCCCCAGCCCCTAAAAAGTAAAATTTAAAAACTAAAAGTAAAGAAAGTCTAAGCAAAAGAGAAAAATTAGAAGCTATCAAAGATAAACATAATACAGTAACCAGTATCAATGTTGGTGCTTTTAAAAAGCAAATGAGCCCAGTCTAGTGATGGACAACTGTAGTTCCAGTGACTAAGGAGGATAAGAAAAATGGATCATAAATTCTAAGACAATATTATATATAATATTGTCTTATATATGTTGTATTGAGCAACTTAGTGAGGCACTTAGCAACTCAGCAATACTCTGTCTCTAAATAAAATATAAAAAATGGACTGAGGATGTGGCTTTATTGTTAAGCACCCCTGCATTCAATCTTCAATACAAATTTTAAAAAAAGCAGATACAATTAAAAAAGCACTAGCAAATTTGAAAATTAAAAAAAATAAAAATATATCAATTATACAGTGTGTAATTGCAAATATAGGCATATATAATGATTTCTCACTTTATGGAAACACACTCTGGAAAATTTATCCTAAGAGTCTTCTGCAATTTTACAATTCTCTGAGTGCAATGACAGAATCTAGATGGTATAGACTAGTACATGGCTAAGATATTTGCTAGATCCATGGTTGTACATAAAGTCTACTGCTGACCAAAATACCATGATGCCACATGATTGATGTTATGAAGTAAAATCAATCAGGGTAAACCTCATAATAATATAAATGGTGGAACTACAGAAAACACCGACAACAAAACTCTTAAAACATGCTAGGATATTGGGAAAAGAGTGTGATAATAAAATGCTATTTTATCCCTTCACTCATAAATCATAACAACATATTTTGACACAGTAATGCAGAATATAAGTTATTAATAAATAATACTGAAATGTATAAGAAAGTACAAAGCTCAAAAGTTTATATACAAAATATAGGGTTCATATGGTGGTGTACACCTGAAATATCTACTATTCTGGAGTCTAAGGCATGAAGTTCAAAATTTAAGGCCAACTGAAGTTATTGAGCAAACCCCATCTGGAAATAAAATTTAAAACAGAGCTGAGAATATGCTCAGCATTAAGACACCTTGGTTGAATTCCTAATATCACAAAAGAAAAAAAATATTTTTTTTTCAAAATTATATAATATAACAGACTTAAACTTATGGATTACAAAATATTAATACAAAAAAATGTATTCATCAAATGATTACATTAAAAGCTGCAAAACTGACAAGGGAAAAAAACCCTAATTTCCTCACATATAATCAAATGCTTATAAGAAGAACAAATACAACAGATTGCAAAAGAAAAACAAAAATTCTTGAAGAGTCACAATAAAAAGGATATATCTAAGTGTTCAATAATCATAAAAACTCAAAATCTTTGGAAATTAGATAACATTGAATAAAATCACATCATATAGATGAATTGAATAGTATTGATGAATATGTGGAATAAATGCATTCACAAAAAAAGGAAAATAATAATTAAAGCTTTTATTATCCATTTGTAGAAACTGTTTTGTAATCATATGTATATGATACACCCACACAGTAATCATAGACTAAAATTACAGCAACTGTACATGAGAATACAGCCACATTCTTCCAGAGTTGAAACCAAGGGGCATGGATAAAGAGGAAGAAATAATTATTAAATTTTGTAAAATGTAATTTCTAGGAGCTAGAATATTTATTGATGTATTATATCCAGTTTGACAAATACAATAAAATACCATGTATATTTTATGCTGATGTCACATGAATGTTGCATTTCATATGCAAGTATGTTTACAAAAGAATATGCAGTATTTGAGAAAATAAAAATACAGAAAAGAACATAAAAGACTCAAATATTCAACATATTTACAAAGGATAAAACTATTATACAAATGATCACTTTTCTCAAGGTACTCTTTAATAAAAACTGGTCATAACTTTACCATTCTTAGCTTTTTGTTAAAGAAGAAATCAAAGCAAAAACTTCTAAAATTTTCCTGGAAAGTTGAATGTATATAAAATTAGACAAGAACTCTCTCATATATAAGAGCAAAGGTACTAGTGATCATTACCTGACACTAATGCATGTTATAATATTACAACAGTGTAGTAATTTTAAGATAAAGAAATCACAATACAGAAAACAACTTAGGGCAATTCATATGTATACAAATATCTTTTTACTGTTAATTATTATAAGTGTATAAATCAAAACATATCAATAAAATATTTAATGTGAGTGAATGCTACAATCCAACCTCAAGGTAGATGTGAGAATAAAAGGCATAGATTACAAAAGCGACTTGTATGCAGAATGTGTGTGACACTGGAATTATACACAAGCATCCACCAAACAGCAGATATAAAGAGAGATAATTTTAAAAAATAAAATAAAAATAAATAAAAGCAGAATATAAGCCTCCCTCCATTTATGGATACACCAAATAAATATATACTCCTGTTTTGAGTCCATCTAAAACTGTAAAGGAATTAGAGGCACACAAATTGGAAAACTGAAAAAAAAATATATCGAGCAAGACATAAGTAGAGGGGCTGTGGATGTGGCTCAAGTGGTAGCACGCTCACCTGGCATGCGTGCAGCCCGGGTTCGATCCTCAGCACCACATACAAACAAAGATTTTGTGTCTGCCGAAAACTAAAAAATAAATATTAAAAACTCTCTCTCTCTCTCTCTCTCTCTCTCTCTCTCTCTCTCTTTAAAAAAAAGACATAAGTAGAATGCACTTGAAGATTTTCCTAATTTGAGCAATATGCAAAATTACTGGAACAAATGCCCAAATCCAGTGTTAATATAAATAAAGGAAGATTGATTTGGGTTTGAAATATATTATTTAACTCTAAATTCCCTGTAGTTTAAATGCTAATTTATCTGTACACACAGAGGAAGGAATGAGATATACATGAGTACATGAGTATTTACTCCAGGAAGGAAAAAAATAAGTGGTTTTCTATGGCCATGCAAGATCCATGGGCTTTATTCCATTAGACCAGAGTGGAAGAGGTGTTAAATCTTAAGGGAACCCCTTAATCCCTGAGAGGGATTTGCCAACATTTTCTAAAAATGCAAATAGCTGTTGCTGGCAGTTGAACTTTTATCTAGACAGTACCAAAATATTAACAGAGAAATACAGACCACCACTGAAAGCCCAAGTGGCAGTTTAGCACTTACTGATCTCTCTCACCCAGCTCACTTTACTAATAATACCAGACCTAACCAATTCTTTCTGTAAGTAATTTGTCCCGATATTAACTTTTTCCATTCAATGGACTACATATGAAACCTCAAAGCATTGAAAACACTGGTAACTGTGCCAGTGCAAATCTCCCTAGAACAAAAAGAAGTGTTTTCACATTGGTGTGCAAACATTGTAATGGGCTAAAATCTCGAATATTAGTGAAGAAAAATGGTTAAATCACAGATCCCTCTTTATTTCTAAAATAGGTGCATATCAATTTTTTTCCAGTGAGCATAAGGCACCCTGGAATCTAAAAAGCTTGCATCAGAATTTTAGTTCACCATCCAATTATAAGATCTTCTGCATGAGCACAGCTGTTAGAATGGCTACTCTCAAAAAGTGGAAAAGTAAATAGTACTCCAATTATATGAATATGGAAGAAACAATGTGCTAGACTACAAAATTAGTGAAGACATTTTAAAAAAATGGAAGTTGAGAGTTCTATAAGTTATTTCTTTGAGAAACTAAGCTCTCTACATTTATACTGCTCTTGAACAAGAAAAGCCCCAAGTACTGGTCTGGACTTATGAGAGGCATTAGATGTGCCAGCTGTGGCAACCTCATATTACATAGTTCTGAAACACAGTTCCAGGAAAATACCAGAGTATGGAATGAGAATGCTCTCATATACATTTCACAAATGAGCATAAAGACACTCTGACAGGTTGTCTGACTTTGGAGACAGAAAGGAAGAGTAGAAACACATGATTTTTCCAAGATCAAGTGATTCTTCTTTACTTTTCAATTATGTAAAATGCTTATAAACAACAACAACAAAAATTTTTGCTTTTGATTTTTTTCTACGGTACTGGGGATTTGAAACAGCAGCATGTTAATTCTGGGGTACATACCCAGCCATGTTTTAAAATTTTGAGACAGGTTTTTCTAATTGTCTAATTAGTCTACCTAAGTTCCTGATGTTTAAGTGGAAATTGCAATCTTACTGACTTAGCCCACTTGAGTCTCTGGAATTAATATGCATGTATCATTGCACCCAGAGAGAAAAAAATACTTTAAAGTCTCATGCAGTTTTTGGTATAACAATTGAAAATACCATGTTCATTTGAAATATAATATGGGTAAAATAACTGATAATACTGCAAAAATGTAACTGATAATATTGGAAAAGGGGGAAGTTGTCATTGAACAGAAAGCTAAAATTTTATATATAAATGCAACTCACAATACTGGGGCATAAATTTAAAATCACACTCAGCAACTGTCTGAAGATAAAAAAAAATTAAAAGTACCAGGTATGTAGCAAAGTGGTACAGTACCTGTGGCTCAATCCACAATACCACAATCTCCAAAAAGAAGGAGAATTAATTCAGGAGGAAAGAAAAACTGAGATACCTATAGAGTATCTCACCCCGCTCCTGGAGGAAAAAACACATGGATTTGTGATTATGATGATCTCCTCACTCCAGAATCCACAACACAATCTGAGAAGATTCAGAAATATTGCCACAAATGTTCTCACATAGAATTTAAAGTAGGGGCTGAAGACATTCTATAGGATACTATAGGACTTCCAGTGTCTACTGTTAATATATGATCCAGTTGACTGGCCAGTGGAAATTCATGGCTGACCTTTCTCAGAAGAAGACACAGGAATGCAGAAACCAAAGATTACACCAGGGATTCTAGCCAACCATTGCCAGTTCCCACCATAGTCAGTGCCGCCAGTTTCAACCAGACTCACCATCCAGTCTCAGGATTTCACTGCACACTCATCATTTACTGTATTTTTAGGAACCACATGTCCTCTCTATAAATCACAAAGTACCTATACAGGAGAAAAAAAATCAGGTTCACTGAACATAAGTGAGGAAGCCTAGAAGTGGATACCCACTCTGGCAGACTTGACACCAGATGGTCAAAACTTGCTTCTCTTTACTGAATATGTGTAGATTGGACAATGCTTATATAAGGAGTCCTGATTGGACACAACTTATGTCTTCATATGCTCAATCTGAACCTAGTGAGTTTTTTGAGAGTCAGGATATAACCTCAAATCCAGAAATAAATGATGTCACAATTGTAGGGTCTTGTCTGTACACTTATTTATTTATTCATTTATTTTATTTTGAGGATCTGGGAATTGAAATCCAGATCCTTAGGCTGCATCAAATTTATGGCAAGGTATCCTTGGAGAAGTAAAATCCAGCCAACCCAGAAAAGCATTTGCATTTAAACTTGCATATGAGGCCTTTTGAATGTGTAGATTATATATGTAAATATATTATTTATGGATGGAAATAATACAGTGACAATCCTGTAAAATTTCAGTTAACTTTTCTTGTATGGAAACAGATTGAACATTAAAATTATATGAGGTGGAAAGATAATTATTTTTTTAGAATTCATATAAAAAGTAAAATTTTATAGTATAAAATTTTATAGTATAACCCATAATTTCCACTATGTGAAAATTACCATTATGTATTTAAAATATTACTAGTAAAGTATATGTATTTTTGGAACAGCACCCTCAAAACTATGTCAAGACTCCAGAAAATCTCAGTTCACAGAACCATATTTGAGAGTTATGAGTTCAGGAAGATGAAGGACATGATCACTTCTTTTGATTCTACAGGTGAATGATACATTTATTTATTTTTTTTTTTACCAATATTTCTCCTGAGATATAAAAAACTAGAGAGAAACTGCCCTGAGTCAGGGCAAGGAGATTTCACCAGAAAGTGTATGGTGTGTGTGTGTGTGTGTGTGTGTGTGTGTGTGTGTGTGTGTGTTTGTATTTTATATATATATATATATATATATATATTTCCCCCAGATCCAAAGATTTGAGTCTATTATTTAAATTGACTAATGGAATATTCTTTATTTTTATGACATGGCCTTAGATCCAATGGCCTGTCTATAACATTTTCTTTTTATTTCTATGATGAAATCCCCTTAAGAAAGTGAGCTTGAAATGAAGATGAATTATGTTGGTGAGGATGTGAGGAAAAAGCCCCACTGTAACAATGTGAAATTTGTGACACCAATCTGGAAAAGAATAAGGAGATTCCTTAGAAAACTTGGAAAGAAACCAAAATTTACCCAGCTACCCAACTCCTCAGTTTAGACCAACAAGAGCTAAAAACCGCATAATACAGAGGCATATCCACATCAATGTTCATAGCAAAACAATTCACAATAGGTAAACTATAGAACCAATCTATATGCTCTTCAATAGATGAATGGATAAAGAAAATATGGTCTATTTACACAGTGGAATAATACTGAGCATTAAAAGAGAATAAAATTATGGAATTGGGAAATAAATGGATGGAATTGGAGAGTATCATGTTAAGGCAAGTAAGCCAATCCTCCTAAACCAAAGACCTAAGGTTTTGTCTGCTAAGTGGATGGTGATCCACAACGAGGGAAGTGGAAGGTAGCATGGAAGAAATGAAGAAACTTTGAATAAGACAAAGGGGAGGGAGGTGATGGGAGATGTTATAGATGGCGGAATGAGATGAAAATCTTGTTATACACAAAGTAGAGTTACATGGGTTTTGTAACTATACTTTCTGTACAACAAGAGAAATGAAAGTTTGTGCTCCATTTGTGTACTATGAAGTGAAATGTATTCTGCTCTATTAGCAAGTTAGAACAAATTAATAAATTAATTGATTTTTAAAAATTCAGGAAAGAGACTTGCATTTCCCTAGATCTATATATAAACATATATGAGGATATATATATATATATATATATATATATATATATATATATATATATTGAACATATTTAGTGTATATAATTTATGAACAATTTTTTTCATATTTCTATCAATTTTTTTAAAGAAATGACAACAGAAGCATTACAATTCTTATTTCTTGTATAGAACACAATTTTTCATATCTCTGGTTGTATATAAAGTATGGTGATACAAATTTGTGTCTTCGTACATGTACTTTTGATTATGGTCTCTATCACCTTCCACCATTCTTGCAAATCCCATGTCCCCTTTCTTTTCATCCCACCCCTCTTCTTTATTGAGAATCCATCTATTTCTCTCATGCTCCCCCTCCCTACCCCATTATGAGTCAGCCTCCTTATATTTGGCAATTTTTTTTTGAATTGGAAGACTCAAAAGCTCCACCAGAAAACTTCTAGATCTAGTAAATAAATTTAGCAAAGTAGCAGGATATAAAATCAACATCCATAAATCAAAGGCATTTCTGTATATCAGTGAAAAATCTTCTGAGAAAGAAATGAAGAAAACTATCCCATTTACAATAACTTCAAAAAAAAGATACTTGGGGATCAACTTAATGAAAGAGGTAAAGGGTCTATACAAGAAAAACTACGGAAACCTAAAGAAAAAAAAATCAAAAAAGACCTTAAAAGATGGAAAGATCTACTTTGCTCATCTATAGGCACAATTAATATTATCAAAATGACAGTACTACCAAAGCACTATACAGATTTACTGCAATTCTGATCCAAATCATAATGGCATTCCATATAGATATAGAAAAAGCAACAATGAAATTTATCTGGAAAAATAAGAGACCAAGAATAGCTAAAGTAACCCTTAGCAGAAAGAGTGAAGCAGGTGGCATCACTATACCAGACCTTAAACCATACTACAGAGCAATGGTAACAAAAACAGCATTGCATTTGAAAAAAAAAAAAATACAGCAGACGAATGGTAAAGAATAGAGGTCACAGAGACTAACCCACAAAATTATAATTATTATATATTAGACAAAGGGGTCAAAACATGCACTGGAGAAAAGATAGCCTCTTCAACAAACCACCATCTCTCACCATGCACAAAACTCAACTCCAATTGTATCAAGAACCTAGGAATTAACCCAGATACTCTTTGTCTAATGGAATAAAATACAGGCTCTAATCTTCATCATGTGGGAATTAGACCCCAATTTCTTCAATAAGACACTGATAGCACAAGAATTAAAACAAATAATCAATAAATGGGATAGAATCAAACTAAAAAGTTTATTCTCAGCAAAAGAAACAATCTGTGAGGTGAAGACAAAGCCTACATTTTAGGAGGAATATTTTACCACTCACATATCAGATAGAGCACTAATCTCTAGGTTACATAAAGAACTCAAAAGACTAAGAAAATAATACTAATAGTGATGATGATGATGATGATGATGATGATGATGATGATAACCCAATCAAGAAATGGGCCAAGGATCTGAACAGAGAGTTTTTAGAAGAGAATATACAATTAATCAACATTTTTTTTATATATGATTGGTTATGGTCCTCCCTTTTCAGTACCAAGAACACTTCTGGTTCAGTTTCTAATGAAGGGAAACACGAGCAAGAATTATTCTCAGTTCTTATAAATTATCAAATATAATTATCTATGTCATTTTCTAAACATAGCTGGACATGGGAAATATAGGTTTAGAGCAGAGAACATTTTTATTAGAAACACAGTGTAAGAGAAAGAAAAAAAGAACATAATTATTTGTACCACATTGAACCACAAGAGAAATGGAACCTGGAATTCAGAAAAGAAAGATTCAAACTTTTATACTTTGGAATGTGGATGACATGGATGCCTAAAGTGAAAAGGTTATTACAAGCTTTTGAAAGAAAATTCATGTGAGTGGCAGATAATGGTTAACCAAATAGAATCTGCACAGTGTATTCCAGGGGCTTTGTCAGCTGTGCACTACAGAACATACAGGTAATTCATAGCCTCATGAAGAGCATTATTCATCTGTGCCCTCTAAAATTATTCCCATAGTACAGATGAAAAAACATGGGTATCTGGATACTAAATGGCAATTCAGCAGCCCACAGAAAACTACCCAGAGACAGAACTGTATGAAATTTCTTCAAAGACCATCAATGTATTGTCAGCTCCTGACACAGGGATGTCAGTCTGGGGAAATATTATTTTCTCTCCATTTTGAAGAGAGTGCATTGAAAATATATTTCAGGGGCAACATAAATACATTTTTTCTTTCATATTAAGAAACTCTTCAGAAACAGAGCTCACAGGACAGATTTCTTAGAAGGGTAAATGTCTCGAGATTACAAAAAAAAAAAAAAAAAAAAAAAAAAAATCAGTGGCCCTGAGTGACTCAGTAAGGAAATAAATCTAAAAGGCTCTTTAGAACCTGAAAAGCAAAAAAGTAACTATTTCTAAAAATAAATATGTTCATTAGTTGCTATCTCCACAACATGTCATTAGATAAACAACAAATTATGGATGGATATTTATAGGATTGGCCAAATTTATTCCATATGATTTTATATTAAATTTCAAAGTCCAGATAATAGAATTCATGATTCACTGCCAAAAATATTACAGAAAAAAAAATTTAAGGAGTCATTTAACAATTTTATTACCATATGATTTTAAAGAAATTTATTCATTTTCCTGCAGCCATAGTGTAGAGAAATTTCTTATTTATTTTTCCTGTAGTAATTAACAAAGATAAGCCCTAGAATCCACTTTAAATAATCTACCCTTACAATTATACAAGAAACCTATAATAAATGAGTAAAAAAAAGTCAATTTTAAAAAAATAATTTAAATGTTTTTATTGATTTGAAATCAATCTCTAGCTGCATTTTTGGATCCTTTTCTCATCTTTTAAGGCAAAAATATATAAAAGACAGAAGTTTGAACTTCAAATTTATACATGAGATATGTTTATTAAGTATAAAAATTCAAAATCTTTAGAAATTTAAGAAACAAAAAATAAAAACCCATCATGAGAAAAATTAAGTAATATTGATGAACATTTAAAATAAATTAATAATCATTAACTCAAAAGGAGTTTAAATTAGTATCTATTTGTGGAAACTATTTTGCTATTGAATATACATGATACTCCCCATCACAGAGACTTACTGAAATTAGAGCATATGTGATCATGATAACATGTAAGTATGCAATGGTACTCATCCAAACACTTGGAGCCCAAGGGCATGGCTCAATACAATATACATCTTGGAAGAGACAAATAATAATCTGTAGGAAAAATGGTCACTGGGGCCAGTAACATTTCATAATATATCCAGTTTAAAAAAGAGCATAAAACACTATGTATAAATTTTACATAGGTGCCTTATGCAAGTGGTATTTCACATGTGTACATTTTTAGAAACAAAATATGTAGAACTTATGAGAAAATAAGAGTCACAAAAAGCACATAAAAGACTGAATTTTACATCCCATGTAAATATTGAAACTCACCATTACCAAGGTGATAATTTTCCCCCAAATTAACCGACAATATATCTCACCAAAACTTCTATGTACAAATATGAATATATCACAGTGAAGTCTACTTTTATGTGTATTCTATAAAGCAATAATTCAAAAAACTTTATATAAATATACGATAGAAGAAAATAGGAGAATAGAGAAAGGGGAACTACTGGATACTGAAGGGGAGCAAATTATATTTCATGTTTTATTGTTATGTCAAAATAAACCTGACTATTAAATGCAAGAATAATGTAATAATAAAAAAAAATCATCAAGCTTTACTTTAAATGAAGAAACCAAAGCATAAATTTTTAAAATTCATCTACAAAGTTATATGTAACTTTAGCCAAAAACCTTTTCAATTATAAGAGCAAAAAAGAACTTATCATGGCCTACTATTCATATATATTGTGAAATTATAATATTGCAATAATAAAAAATCACAATATAAATAAGATCCCCATATGAATACATATGTATGTAAAAACAGTATGCTTTATTGCAATAGCAAATTCTAGATAAATCAAACCATAACAAAAATGATCTCAGCAACTTAACTAGGGCCTTTCTCAAAATAAATTTAAACCTGTTAGGGCTGTTTACTGATGAAGAGTCCTTGCTTCCCCAATGCTGAAGTATAACACCAGAGAAGTGCACAAAGGCACGTTTAGAGTGGAAAGTAGAAGCTTTATTAAAGGACAGTAGAAAAGACTTCTCCCCAGAAGAAAAAGGGGACCAAAGAGGTAAAATCCATGAAAGGGATTTTTTTTAAACTAAGGTCTTTTTAGCTTTTTTATAGCTAAGGTCTTCCTTCAACTATCCCACATTCCTGTCACATTCCTGTCCTTTGTTCTCTTATCTTGCAGTGTTGGAATGTAGGTGGGAAGTCCCAAAGTGTGGAGGACAGGTGGGCTAAAGGAGTAATTTGGGCTGGAAGGGCTTTTGGATTAGCATCTCCATGTTAGCTGTGAGCTGCTTCATTAAAATTTCCTAGGGATGGGCTCAGGGCCTTGGGGACATTTTCAATTCCTGCTATCCTGGACTCCATTCTCAATAAGGTATTCATTATTGATTTTACTGGATATTAGACCCAATTTGCCTAACTACACTAACTACCTATCTATAAATCTGGGTTCACTACCAAGGATATGGCTAAGTAGTACAGTATCCCTGAGTTCACCTAACTTTAACAAAATAATAATAATGAACAAATTAAAAATAAAAGAACGTCAAAATGAAAATTAGCTAGCTCAAAAGGAAATTAGGTACCCCAAAATGACAGCTCCTCTCCTGCAGGAAAATGGAACTTGGAGATTTAATTTTGATAATTATTCCACCTGTCAATCTCCAGCATCTGATAAGACACTGGGCTGCAGGAACACACCTGCCACATAGTATTTTATGCAGATTCTGAGGATGCCCTTTGAGCATAAGGAAGACAGCAAAGAGTCTCTGCCACTGACATGTTCCCCATCTGGTTGGCCAGTAGGACTGAGGAAATAGTGGCCCAGTGGAGGAGTTAAGCCTGCAGACTCCAGAGACTGCCCAGAGTCCCAATCTGCTAGCTCCTGCTTTCAACACAGCCAGTCTTGTGGTTCCAATAGACTTTCTCCACCAGCCTCCCTTGCTAGGCCAATGCACACTCACCATTTCCTGGTTCTCAGAAGTAGGGCTACTTGGGATCCTCAGTTTCTGCAAAGCAGAACAACATGTGACTCTGAAGTGTGAGACTACAGATGGCAAAAATGGAGGACTCAGGAGATAAGAAGTGAAAAGCCCACCCTCCCTGATGACACAGGACAATTTTGGACAATTCCCACAAAATGCTCTTGATTGGAAAGGGCTTCAGATCATGAACATTGAATCTGAGAGAAGTGAACAATTTTTTGAGTGACAGGGAATATTATCCAATCCAGGCATGAATAAAGGCTAGAATCTCAGGTCTTTGAGTGCTTTTTTTTTTTTTTTTAATCTGAGAAATGTACCCCAGAGTCTCAGGCTGCTGTTATTTTAAGGCAAGTTTGTTTCCCATAAGTGGGAACTAACCCAACCAACAGAACATTTTCATTTAAACTTACAAATGTAAGGGTAAAATAAATTGAAGTTAAAGCATAAAAGTTAAAGGGTAAAAGACCAGGTGTTGTAAAAGTTTCTAAGCTGCAAGGAAGGTCTGAGTTAAAATGTAAAGGAGGTATTGTTAGGTTTCTATGCTACCTGCAAAACCCGAAATTTCTGTAGCTGTTAAGACAATGCTTAGAACTGCCCAGTAAATATTTCCCCTGACTATTTGGTTGTATAGGGCTCTGTGTGGTCGCACATAGGCATTGCAGGGCCTGGACCAGTCAGTTTAAATGTAACCCCCTCCTTAGGAATGACCTATCACTCCAACCTGACCTGTTCCCGCCAATGAATGAACCAATCATGTTTAGGAGTTGTTGTTCAATTTTCCCGTGCCTAATGATGATTTGTTCTGATGTATACAAAGCCCTCCGCCCTCCCCAAAAAGTGTACTTAAGCAGTGCTCAGCCCCTGCTCGGGGCTCTGGCTGCTTTCCCTTCTTGAGTGGGCACGGATCCCCAGCATGCTGGTTCAATAAATCCCCCTTCTGCCAATTGCATGAGTTGTCACTTGGTGGTCTCTTTCTCCGGCGTTTCGCGGGACCCTTACACATATAAAGTAATTTGAGTTTATGGATTTTATATGCTTGTATATTATTCAGGATTTAATATAAAATAATTACAATAATTATCAAATTTTATATATTTATTTTTTTGATCTCTGTTCTTTTTAGGTGACAGGTTGAACTTTGAACTCTGAAGAAAACCCCTAAAGAAAAAGTGCCCAATAAAAACAACACATAAGGGACTGGGATTGTGGCTGAGCAGCAGAGTGCTCACCTCCCATGTGCAAGATCCTGGGTTCGATCCTCAGTACTACATAAAAATAAATAAGTGAAATAAAGGTATTGTGTCCAGCTACAGCTAAAAACAAACATAAAAATACATAAGGTAAAGGTTAGAAACCAGCCTCTACCTCAGAGCAAAGATTGTCCAAAGAAGAGTGCATGACTCTTATCCTTGGAAAGACACACCCAAGCACTCCTAGGCTCATACCCACCAGGCTGAGTTGTTTATCTACAAATAACAGGAAAGATCTGCTGTGCCTCGTGTCCCTGACTCAGTCAGGCTAGGTGAGGATCCATAGCAACCCCCTGGCAGCCACCAATCAGCATGAGAAGGGAAAATTCCTGGGATTCCAAATGACACTTCCAGTAGTTTATGGTGGTTGATAACATTTTGGGAAACCATATAGTGCAGAATATACTCCCCTCATGGCCTAAGCCAATCTGTTCAAATGAATCCCCATCTTGTACTAACCAATCATGCTTACCCAACTTGTTCCCACCAGTGAATGTGCTAATCATATTTTAGAGTTGTTTATGATTTTCCCAAGGTGTGTGATGATTTGCTAAGAGATGCTATGATGTATGTGGGGTACCTGCCTTCCCCAAATAGTTATAAATCTGCTGAAAACCCCAGGCTCAGGTCCTCTAAACCACCAGTTGCTGTGTGTGTGGAGGACTGACCTAGATTGCAATAAAAACCTCTTTGGTTCTTACATTGATCTTGGTCTCTGGGGAACAATCTCTCCTGAAACCCATGGGAAAAGAATTCAGCACTCCAGTTCTCTAGGACTGTAGGTTTATAGCACAAAAAGTTACAAAAGGGGGGTGACTTGAGAACTTACACAAACAACAGGATTTTCACAAGCATAATACAAAGACACTTAGTAGGTTTATGGTCTTAATTGTTTAGCACTTAGGGAGCAAATTTAGATCACAACATCAGAATTTATGATGCACCACTAAAGTTTCAGAGTGAGTTGTTATTTGGTCAGAGAAAGCCAGAATTTATGAGTCATCACTAAAGTTTCAGGGAGAGTTGTTATCTCATCAAGGAAAACCAGACATGGGTGAGTTCAAGGCATTGGTAGGGATTTCAAGCAAGTTTACAAATCACAGAAATTTATAATGAAGCAGAAATTAACTTTTCATGCCTTTATGATGAGATGGCTCCAAATCTTAAAAGGAAATTAGGCTGGATTTTTTACTTGCTATGGCTATAGCTTTTAAAATATATGTTGCATACTTTAGCAAGTATGAGAATTAAATTATTAATATTAATTACTACTGATTTTTAGAAGACTGAATAAAATAGGAAATTAGATATTTGTTATTAAATCCATAAAAATTTTGATTAATATATTGATAATATAAACGTGGAAAATTTTGACAATGATAAAAATAAATTTAATATAAGGGATTCAATATTATAAGTCCCTCATGATCAGTGTGTCAGTCCTTCAATAATGTTTTTTTCATTTTTTTAGGTCATTTTGAATTACACTTCTGCAAATGTTTGTTAAGTATACAAATTTAAGATTTTGTATTTTGTAAAGTAGAAAAATGGCAGATTTGAGCTCCTGTCAGGATTTTAAAACTTATAAGACATGTAGGGCATCTTAGCAATTTTTTTTTTTTCATATTTGCACACAGTCCAATTCTAGAGAAGAATGAGTTGGAGACATAGTCTACTGTTCTGAGCAAAAGAGAAATTGCCTTAGGATATTTCTAAAGCTTTTAACTTTTCTAACATTTCAGTATTTTTTGTGATTTGAAAAAAAAATATTTATTTTAAGAAATGAATTGTTTGAAATTAATTATTTATCTTTCCTGCATTATTTTTCACTTTCATTGATTTTTTTAGAAGAACTAACGGAACAGAATTCCAAAAGTGTTCCATGTAAATTTAAAGGTATGTTTCTAATAATCAAGATAAATAGCAGAAGCAAAACATCATCTAGTTTGGTGGTTCTGCCTCAAACTAGATAGTTACTTATTTATTTCTGCTATTATTCACTAGGTTCCTAAGGTTGCAGAAATCACCAACCAACACAGAGAAATGTCTTTTTAGTTTGTTTCTCACAACCAATTCAAGCCAAAATACATTAGTATCACAGTAGTTTCATACCAAAGTGTGTTTCTAAATAATAAAAATATGCAATCATAAACATATAAATAAATATAAAATAAAATATAATATTAGATAGATTTTTTTCCTGGATAATCATTTTGTATATATTTCCCTTTAGACACAGTTCTGGGAACAAAGTGTCACAAATAAGACATAAATCCTACATTGCTACACAGAGTAATTAAAGCACATACTAAGAGCTTGGTATAAAACTTGGCATAGAGACATAAATAAATAGAGAACATTATAGATAATTATACCTAAGTGCTAAGCAGCAAATTCATAGTCTTTAAGTATATGAAGAGACAAGTTATCATAGCAAATTTTATAACTCAGTTGCTGCTAATATAGAAAGATAGAGATATTTATTAAGAGATGGTTTTATGCAGATTTTTGGTTTAGAAAGGGAAAGATCAGATAATGCAGGTGATTTAAACATGAGCAATAATATTTTTCTGCATTCAGTACCTTTTTTGTAGATATATGAATTATAATTAATTCCAACCAGTAAAATGTAGAAATAGTGTAAAGATTATTCACTAGGAGTAAAATTACTTAAAAAGAGAACCAAAACTTCCATTCCTGTCCAAATGTTTATTCCTGACAAAAAGACTGCTTTTTTGAACCATTTTTCTGTAGATATGATTTTTTGTAATAAATATTTTGGTGATTTTTTCACATATCACTTAATATATTTATGCTTCACATTTTCTCTTTTGTCCTATTTTACTAACTATATACTGAAAGAAAAAATTTCTAAATCCTAAACTCCCTTGATATTTGAGATATCTTTTAATTTTTAAGCTTATATCATTTCTATAATGAATACTGTGCTTTCAGTAAAGAATGACTATTTGTATGCACCTGGCTCATTTACAGGAGTTCTGTTGTGTTCTTTGGTTTTATTTACAGTGAAGTTTAAAAAAAAAGGTTAATGTTAAACCAAAACACAAAGAAAAGACCACCAACTCAAATTTTAAATCAAATTAAATCAAGATAGTATTGTGTACACAAAAACTGGCCAGGACTGTCTCTTACAAGATTCTATGCTAGAGATCATCCCCCTGATCTTCAGAAAAAGTTTTTACAGCACAAAAGTTACAAAGGAGGTGGGTGTCTAAGGTACGTACAGGTAACAAGATTTTGACAATCATAGTACAAAGGCAAATAGCAGGTTAAGGATCTACATGGCTAACATTTCAAGGTAGAAAATAAATTCAGCTCCAGACATTAGAATTCATGAGCTGCCACTGAGATTTAGAGAGAATTGTTATTTGGTCAGTGGGAGCCAGAATTTATGAGGCACCGGTAAGGTTTTATAGAGGGTTGTTATCTGGTAAGGGATAGCCAGGCATAGGTGAATTCAAAACACAGGTAGAAATTGCAAGCAAGTTTAAAATATCAAAATATTGTCAGGCCAAAGAGAAATTTTAGTTTTCTTGCACAAAACAGAAATAAACTTTTTACCTCTAAAAGCTCTATGAGAAGATTTTATTTTTTTGTATTTTCTCCTATCTAATGGCTTCTGGCATTCCTTTGTTTGTAACCATAAATGCTTCTCTTCTGTTTTTATGGGGCTTCCAAAAAAAAATATATATATATAGATAAGCCCTTCTCATAGGGAAGATGTTTCTAATATAGCAAGTAACTACTCTTTAACCCACAGGGTCTGACAACCATATTATAGGATATGAAAGACCCTCCAATATGCTTGTTCTTCCAACTATTGTTTGCAAAGATTGACAAAAGTCAATCCATTGCACAGAATGAGTGAGGTGAGTCTCTGCTCTGCAGTCCAAAACAGGAGGTAAAAGGGCCCCCAAAGTGAGTTTAAGACATGACCTACCTGACATAATCCTAAAAACAAAAGAAAACATAAATTCAGAGAGTACCATACCCACATAATCTCATTTGACAGAATCAAATTCATAAGAGGAACAGAGGACATAGGCAAATCTAAAGGGATTTGACTATATTTTCTTTTTCTAAATTGCTATTAATGTCTCTCACAATTATAGAGTTCTGGATCTCCTCAGTTACTACTTTATCATTACCTTCAACCTACAATGCATGAGGCACACTGAATTTACCCTCATAATCATGTACTTATCACTTATTTTTTTTCTATAGAAATGCATATGTATATGAATATATTTTTCAAACATTTCCAAGATTCTACCATGAAAATTTCTGTGATATCACTTCTCTGAAATGCATTTTCATTTTTCATGTCAGTTCATCTAAGGATTCCATATCATGTCTTGGAAAAGATAAGACAACTCTAAGGCCGTTCTTATTTGACTATGTATAAACTATAATTAAAGGTCCACCTCAGTACCTCCATAGAACTTAAGTCTCATTCACCTTTCTCATTCATAGTGCTTTATTTTTAAAGTAGGTAGCAGAAATTTTATTTTGAAGAAAGGTAAGTGATTTAAAGCCATTCAGTGTACTTTAGAGGATCTCAAAAACCTATCGTTGTGGTTCTTAAACAACCTTACCACTGAAAGATCTGGATTACACTCCAGGTTGGACACTGATACTATGCTTCCATGGGAAATGGTTTCTTGGTTGTGAATATTGTCTTTCCCTTTCCCCTATAGTCTTGGAAATGTGTAGATTGTGTGAACTTTTAGAATCACTATTTTCAACACAGTTAGCCTTGGCCCATTTGATAAAAGAAGACATCTATATTCTGAAAAAAAAGACCATTCACCAAACCCTAAAGAAGTGATAAAATAATATCTGGAAAAAATAACAGTCATCCATTAGATTATTTTTAAAAAATACTAAGAATAATTTTAGTTAGTAATACATTACTGTACTAGAAAAAGTGATATAAATGCAATTTTAATTTTTAAAGTTGTTTCTGATTACTACAAAGAGAGTATAAAAAGCTGGGTACATGCGCTAGAGTTGTGTCTGAGTTGTAGACTACTTTGCTAGAATGTGCAAAGCACTGAGTTTGATTCTCAGAAAAACATATAAAGAGTTTTTTTGTTTGTTTGTTTTATTTTTTAAATACAAGATAGTGGAATGCATCGCAATTCTTATTACACATATAGAACAATTTTTCATACCTCTGTTTGTATATAAACTATGTTCATATCAATTCCTGTCTTCATATATGTACTTTATCTTTTTTAAAGAGAGAGAGAGAGAGAAAATTTAATATTTTTTCTTTTTTAGTGTTCGGCAGACACAACATCTTTGTTTGTATGTGGTGCTGAGGATCGAACCCCGGCCGCACGCATGCCAGGTGAGTGCACTACCACATAAGCCACATCCCCATCCCCATATATGTACTTTAGATAATAATGTCTATCACATTCCACAATCCTTGCTAATCTTTACACAACACTCCTACACTGGCTACTTCACATAAAATTGCCTCAGGGATTTAATGCATTAATCAAATAGATTTTATTCAGCTTATGCAGTGCTGTTGGAATGGCTATTATAAAAATCTAAAATTGTCATGTATGGTGGCATATGCCTGAAATTCCTAGAATCTATGGAAAATGACACAGGAAAATTGTTAGTACAAAGACAGCCTCAGTAACATAATAAGACTACAATCAACTTAATGAGAGCCTGTCTCAAAATATAACATGAAAAAGAATGTGGATGTATCTCAGTGGTATGCACATCTGGGTTCAATACTCAGCACCAAACCATACAAAACCAAGCAAATATCTCATAATTAATAGGGATTCCAGGGTACACAAATATGTAAAAATGTTGGTGACAATATAAATTTAATAAATATATTTTTATAAAAGTGTTAAGGTTCTTTAAAGCCCAAAATAAAAATGCCACATAATCCACTAGTAATAATTTGGGGTAGCAGTGCAAAATCGTACATGCTTGTACTCCCAGTAGCTTAGGAGAATAAGAGGTAGAAAACTAGGGATTCATTCTCAAGTTAAAGTCCAGCCTCAAGAACTTGGCAAGGTCCTAAGAAAATCAGTAAAAACCTCTCTCAAAAATAAATAAATAAATAAAAGTGTTGGAGACTGGGTATGTAGCACACTGGTAAAGTGCCCTGGGGTTAATCTCCAGTATTTAAATAAATAAAAGATATAAATAATAATTCTCGGTAAAAAAAAAAAAATGCCATAAAATCTAGTAATAATAACTCTGGATATATATGTAAAAAAATGAAATCCTTTTGCTAAATGTATTGCCACATATCTATTTTTATTGTACCTTTATTCACAGTATCTAATAAAAGAAAACAAATAAAGTATCTTTTAGATAGAAAGTATATCAGAAAATGTCTTCCCGCTGCAAAGCATCCAATTAGTCCATCCCTTCAAAAGCTACACACTTAAAATTCAAACTGGTCCCTAGAAGGCAAGACTCAGAGAGTGGTGTTTTATAAATACTCCAAAAAATTTGGAATCTCTGGGAACCTTGTTTCAGATATTCTAAAACTCAGAACTAGGTCCTATGGGAGGTCAGAATGAGAACACAAGACATAATAAATTCTCTAATGGAGAATCTAAACTCAGACACTGACATAACGAAAAGCAGAGTTGCAGATAAAAAATAGATTCTGTTTCACTGATTTCTGGGTTATGTATTGATATCAAATATATATTAGAAAAAAAGTTAAGGCTACTGGTTAAAATCTACATAAAACAGTTATTATAAATGTATCAGGGGCTGGGTGTGTTGGTTCAAGCCTGTAATCCCAGTTGCTGAAGAGGCTGAGGAAGAATTATCAAAAGTTCAAAGCTAGCCTTAGCAGAATCGAGGTGCTAAGAAACTCAGTGAGATCCTGTCTCTAAAAAAAAAAAAAAAAAAAATCCTGGGGATTTGTCTTAGTAGTCAAGTGTTCCTGAGTTCAATCTCCAATATCCCCCATAAAAAATGTACCAGGGGGCTGGGGCTTAGTGGAGCTCACTTGTCTGGCACATGTGAGGCACTGGAATCAATTCTCAGCTCCACATATAAGTAAATAAAATAGAAGGTCTATCAACAACTTTATATATATAGTACCAAGATATTGACATGGACTTTGATCTAATTTGTGTGTACTTTAGCCCTTAAGATTGATGTTGGTTGGGGCTGGGGATGTGGCTCAAGCGGTGGTGGGCTCGCGTGGCATGCGTGCAGCCCAGATTCAATCCTCAGCACCACATACAAACAAAGATGTTGTGTCTGCCAAAAAATTAAAAAATAAATATTAGAAAAAATTCTCTCTCTCTCCCTCTCTCTCTCTCTGTCACACACACTCTCTCTTAAAAAAAAAAAAAAAAAAAGATTGAAGTTGGCCAGGCATGGTGATGCATTCCTGTAATATCATCTGTTTATAAGACTGAGACATAAGGATCATGAATTCAAAACCAGTCTCATCAATGGTGAGGGACTAAGCAACTCAGTGAAACCCTGTCTCTAAATAAAATACAAAATAGGGGTAGGGATGTGGCTCAGTGATAGAGTGCCGCTGACTTCAATCCCTGGTCTCCCACCCCCAAAAAATGGGGCTGAGTAAATAGTCAGCTTGTAGAGTGCTTGCCTTCTAAGCATGAGGCCCTGGGGTCAATCCCCAGTACAGAGAGAGAGAGAGAGAGAGAGAGAGAGAGAGAGAGAGAGACTGAAATTGCATGTAATTTAAATTCAAGTTAGTCCCACTTTTATTTTTTCCTGCCACACCAGAATAAAAGGGTTTCTTGAAATATTTGGAATGTTTCTGTGGGTTATTTATTTATTTATTTTTATTTACTTATTTTTATGTGGTGCTGAGATCGAACCCAAGACCTTGCACGTGCTAGGTGTGTGCTTTATCACTGAGCCACAACCCCATATTGTCTGACCATAAATAAATAAACAAATTAATAAATACATAAACCCTCAATTGATGACCCATTACAGTTTTTAAAAATCCTTAATTGGGACACATAAACCTCATTTAGGAGAGATTCATTCTTTTTAATGTCACCTAATTTTATTCTGCTTTCTTCTCATGAGAAAATCTCAGAATTATAAATTAAAATCTTTTAAAAATGTCCTCCAGTTCTTGAAGAAAAACATTATAAATGATGCATACCTTTGAAATAAAACATGGGAAAATAATGATCCATAAGGCTGAAACTGGATTTTTGAGATGAACCAAAATTTCTCAGTTTGCCAATTGAATCTGGGTGCTTGTCTCATAAATTTTGAAGAAAAAAAATCTATTTAAGCAAGAAGAAATAGAATGCCCACCATGTGGTATGAGGAATGATACCAGAAAAAAAAACCAAAAAAACTCATTTTTCTGTACCATCTTAGAAGTTTACAGATAGTTTTGGGCAGAACATGGGGCATAATGCATTTAGAATAGGCTTTGGAAAAGGCATCCTGACTACCATATGGGTTCACTTTCATTCTTTCTGTGACCCATCCTTTTTTCTTCAAATTCAATCAGGAATCACCCCTGGGACAAAGGACTTTGTTGAAGGCTTCAAGGCCTTTTACATTTGAAATACGCCTTAATGGTGCTCATTAACATCTTTCAGTTAGCCACCAGGTGTGTTTGAGTGAGGCCCATTATCCACATTACATGGTCATTATACTATCTATTCTATTTTATACTTATTCCCTGTGAAAAGAGAACCCTAGATTTGCATATGTGAACAGAGAACTAGAAAACTAGGGGTTTATTCTGAGACCTATGGAGAGCTAAACTGAAGTTCTGGATTTCAGATTTTTGTTTTGGATTTGAGATACTGCTTTTGCTACATTTAAAAATCTCAGGACTCATGAAGAGAATGAGTTAAAAGCCACTATCATCAAATTTGTGAGGCCCTAAGAAATTCAAAGGGACCCTGTCTCTAAATAAAAATATTAAAAAAAGGGGTGGGAATGTGAATCAGTGGATGAACACCTCTGGGTTGAATTTCTGGTACCAAAAAAAAAACCAACAATACACACACAAATAATAATAATAATAATAATAATAATAATAATAATAAATAAACAAACAAACAAACCCTGATGAGTGACAAGCCCTAAAATTAACAGCTTGTCTCATGCATAAATACAATAAATGGATTTGGAGTTCTCTCTTGATAATTATCTCAGTCTTCACCATGCAATCTGGAGACATGCTGGACTCATGGCACATGGAATCCCACAAAGGGCTTTAGAAAGAAGCTGAAAACACCATACAATTATGGAACAAAATGCCCAGGTTTTCAACTGCTGATCTAAGCCTCACTAGACTAGTCAGAGGGAGGTGAAGGCTAAGATACCACAGAGAGACCCTCTGGCCACAAGACTCTGGAGAGAACCAGGAGGAGTCCCTAACCATGACTGCCAGTTTCCACCATTGCCACTCCTGTCAGCTTTAAGCCACCTTCCTAAGCAGTCTCAATATAACAAGGCACATTACCATCTCCTGGCTCTCAAGGTTCTCAGCGTTCTCCCTGTGGTTTTTTTTCAGATTCTGCATAGCACAGACACCTGGGCTCTGGATCCAGGACAGAAGCTACAAAAAGATTGAAAAAATGGCGGGTTCCAGACACCAAGGGAACAGAGGATTGTGGAAGCCCTCCCCCTCATCACTGGCTGGCTGACGATTGGACAGTTCTCACCTAAGTGACTGATTGGTCAAGGCTTCAGGCACTGCCTCCAACCTGAGCCAAGTGGGCACAGAATCAAAGTCTAAATGACAGGCTGCTCCATTGTCATTGTTAACCGACTACAGATCAGGGCTGAGAATATAGCTTAGTCAGTAGAGTGCTTGTTTTGCTTATATAAGGCCATGGATTCAATCCCCTGCACTACACACATACACTCCCACCAAAAAAATACATTAAGCAACGGACTTTGGGGACTAGGTTTATGGATCACTTGTAGAGAACATCCCTAGCATGCATGAGGTACTTGGTTGAACACGAAGCACCGTATTAAAAAGCCACCCAAGAGGGGGATGTCGTTCAAGCTGTAGCACACTCGCCTGGCATGCAGGCGGCCCAGGTTCAATCCTCAGCACCACATACAAACAAAGAAGTTGTGTCCGCCAAAAACTAAAACTAAATATTAAAAAAAGCCAACAAAGAAACTACTAATGATACTGTGTCCATCTACAACAAAAAAAATTCAAGAAAAAAAAATTTGTATTGGACTTGTGCACCCTCACTACAGAACTCATAAACACTTTTTATAAATAATATATACATATATGTCTTCAGAAAATGTATAAAATTCTCCTGTGATGTCTTTTCAAGTAACTTATATTACAGGTATTCTTCACAACCTTAAATCCTCCCCACCTCACTTCTTCTTCTTCTTCTTCTTCTTCTTCTTCTTCTTCTTCTTCTTCTTCTTCTTCTTCTTCTTCTTATTATTATTATTATTATTATTTAAGGCCTGTTAATTGCATTAAATGCCTCTGTATGGGGTTATTTTAAGGCAAAGTTTTCTTCCAATAATAGGACCTCGCCCAGCGAGAAATGTATTGACACTTATAACTGTTTATAAGGTTAAAGCAATTTGTGAATAAATATGTATATATATTTTTATGAAAATGATATCACAATTACTTTAATATATTTTTTAAATTTTTCTATTCTTTGTCTCATAAAAAAAAACAGTTTGAACTTTAAACTCTTCAGCAATGTTCTTATATCCCTTCCCCCAAAAACGTGACTCACAAGTATAATTCAAATTATTGAGACTCATAAATTTTTGATCCTTTATTTTAACTAGTGAAGTCTAAAGATTTTCTTTTTATTTTCAACTTTAAATGAAGCCCACTTTTTATAGCTTTCTTGTTGTGTAACTGACATTTAATATTCTGCAATTTTTACCCCCATTCTGATCACTTTGGACTATTGATGTTTTCATGGAGGGGATCTCAAAGTGGTCATGCACAAGGTAGGAAATTGATATAGTAAGATATAAGACTGGTGATTGCTGAGTATGTAGATTTTGCTATACAAAAGAAGTATTGGTGGATGATATGGGGGTAGGGAGAAAAAGAGCAATGAAAAAAAGAAGAAAAACTTGAACAGTAGAGGGGTTCACATGCTACAAGTCTACAATGATAGCGTGAATATAGAGGGTAGTGTTCTTGGAAGCAGCAATAAAATTTGAGGGAAAGAAAAAGGTAATTTTTTGCACAGTTCCCAAGTGAGAGAGCCAGGTGAATGGGTTCTGTGTTTAACTCTTCCCACTTAGGAGTGGAATTTATAGTTCATAGGGTATGTCTCAGTAAGTAGTAAAACACCATTTCTATGTACCTTTACACTTTTTCATGGCTACAAGCTGACTTTGACAATTCCAGTCACATTACATCTTTGCACTTGTTAGCTATTCATTAATTAATTCATTCATTACATTATTTATTTGTTTTTTATTAATTCACTTTTTCTTTAGTTGTCATTGTTTTTACATTACTGGTGATTACATAATTGCATAAATATTCTCAATGTTGACTTTTGGTTAAATATTGTTTTATGTGTTTATTCATACATTTACTTTTCATTGAAATGTTTTTCCTTTACCAAGCCTGATTTATATTAGACCTCAATCTTCATTTATGAAGACTAGATAAAATCACATTATTCCAAATATCTCAAGGATTTATCATCTTTGCAGAACCCTAATCACCTGCTAAAGTTGACCCAGTCTGGGTCATCTAAAAGCTGTGTCAAAACTCCTCTTTTTTCTTATATACATTTTAATAAAGAATTTCTCTCTAACTTTTATATTTTGGAGAGTAGACTAACTTCCCAAGCAGTAGTTAATAACCTATATGAGTTTTCCAACTAGCTCACTATTACGTTTAAATTATTTAATCCTTGACACTAACTGCTGAGACCCATAGCAAAGTAAGAATGACTCATGGCAATTTCCTTGTCAGCTTACCCCATGTTGCTTAGACAGAGGACTCTCCATTGTGGAAATGGGCTTGCCTTGGACCCAGGTCATTTGCAGTGACATTGCATGTATGTTTGAGTAAGGTGACCCTGCTCAAGGACAAGGATGGATCCGGGTTTAGGGAGAATCCTGCTGGATTAGGGTGGGTCCAGGTTTAGGGTGTATCCTGCTGGGAAATGGAGTATCCTGCTGCCTCAGGCGCCTGCTCCTTGGGTTTAGGGCAGTTCCAGGTTTAAGGAGGACCCTGCTGGGACTAGGACGTATCCTGCTGCCTCAGGCCCCGCCCGCTCCTTGAGTTCCCTTTGAGTTCTCGCGGGATTCAGAGAGTATTTTGGGATGCAGAGCCCAGTGGAAGTGCTTTTTCCCCAGAACCTGCGTGTAGAGTGCTGGTGACAGTTCAGGAATAAAGAATTGCTGTTTGAATCTACAAGGCTGTGAGTGGCTCGTGATTTTGTGCCCAGGCAGACTGCGGCAACTAACAGTGTCACTGATTAATGTTTTTAATTTTTGCAAGATCTCTCTCTCTCTCTCTCTCTCTCTCTCTCTCTCTCTCTCTCTCTCATATGACAAATTGAAATCAGATATGCTCTTTTACTAAGAAACACTCTCAGCCTTTAATAAAATATTCTATAAAGAAAAAGGGTTTCACTGATTTTCATAGAGCCTCACTAAATTGCTGAGGCTGGCTGACTTTAATCTAATGTTATAGAAGTTAGCAATATATGTATATATATATATATATATATATATATATATATATATATATATATATATAGAGAGAGAGAGAGAGAGAGAGAGAGAGAGAGGGTAGTGTTCATTTGACTCTTTCTCTTGGGGACTGTGCCAGAGTTACCTTTTTCTTTCACTTCTACCTTATTTCTGCCTCCAAAGAAACTACCCTTTACCCTCATACTACCATTGATCCACCATTAGACTTTTTAAATCTGAACTCTTGAGTTGGTCATTCTTTCTCTCTTTCCTTCACAGCACTTTTTTCTCTACCTGTACCTATTCCACCAATACTTTTTCATGAATACTCACTACTACATACTCAGTATCCACCAAGGTCACATCTTGATCCATCCCTGTTCTGCCTTTTCCATGGATCACTTTGAGATCCCCTCCACCCAGATATCAATAGTCCAGAGTAAGGTCAGGTAAGGGTGCTATATATACAGCTTTTTAAAAGTCATTTACATAACAATAAGCCTATTAAAATTGGGATGTATTTTGTCTTAGGTTAAAAAAGAAAATCTACAGACTGCACTGTTATACTGAATTGTTTAAAATTTATTAATCTCAATAATTTGGAAAAATAAATTCTATAAAAAGGAGAATAAAGGAAAGAACATAATACATAAAATTGACAAATTTGAGGACACACCAAGTGTACATATCAAGGAGTGTCATATATCAGTGCCTTCAAAAGACAAATTAATTTGAAATAAATGTAGTTAATGTGAGATGTAGTAATCATTTTTAATTATATATAATGGTAGTATACATGTATATGTACAAAATGCATCTCATATAATTATGAGTATACATTGCAAAAAATGAACTCTACAGTATTTATTTAATTTTTCTGAGAACACTATAAATACCTACATCTAGGTTTATGTATTACCAAATGTTCAGGATACATTTTGTACTTCATAAAATACAAAGAACATAATGCCATCATTTATCTTTAATTTTTAAATATTTTTAAATTATATATGATAACAGAATGCATTACAATTCTTATTACACATATACAGCACAATTTTTCATTTCTCTGGTTTTATACAAATTATATTTACATGAATTCACTTCTTCATACATATACTTGCCATTTAGACATTAATAAATTATACACCTAGCACTATTGACATCTTTTCCAAAAAAATTGACATCTTTTCCAAAAAAAGGGGGAGTTATTTGTGGGGGAAAATGGTATTCTATGCTTTCTTAATATCAAGAATAAATTATTATCAGAAGTAATATATATTTCAATATAAAAATAAAATAGAACCAGGTTCCATGACATACACCTCTAATCCCAATGGATTGTAAGGCTAAGGCAAGATAATCCTGAGTTTAAAGCCAGCCTCAGAATCATAGCAAGGCCCTAAGCAACTATGTGTGACCCAGTCTCTGTGTGCCCCTGATTTAAATTTCCAGTAAGAAACAAAAACAACAAAAAGAATACAGTGTATTCATGAGGACACAGAACAAATTATCATGAACTAAAGATGGAGTAGAAATTGCTGTTATTTCATCATGAAAACTATATATATATATATATGTATTTCTCACCAAGCAGCTTAGACCTGTAGAAATTATACTATGTGTGTACAACGACAGTGTACAAGTATGTGATAGCATAAGACTAGAGCTATACTTGTCAATACAGTAGAAATGTGTGGCCTAGGAGGAAACAGGAGGTGATTCAGAAAAATAAAAATAATAAAGTTTGAGAAAAAATGGTTCTGGATCCCAGAAAGATTTTTGGTTTAATTAGAGTACAAAATACCACATAAGTATTATCCTGAAGTTACATCTGTTCAATACATCACATGTATAATGGATTTCAAGGAAAATATGTGGAACTTATCACAAACAAAATAAAAATGTACAAAAGCACATAAAATAGAATGTGTGTAAATAAAACTAATCATTACAAAGAAAATTATTTTAACTCAATTTAATATATAATATTTTACTATCAAAATTTTAGCATGTTTTTCTTTAAATACAAGGAGAGAGCTGGATCTGTTGGTCCACAATTGTAATCCCAGTACCTTGGGAGGTGTATTGTGAGCTCAAAGCCAGCATCAGCAAAAGTGAGGCCCTAAGCAATTCAGTGAGATACCGTGTCTAAATGTCATACAAAATATGTTTGGGGCTGTGGCTCAATTCCCCTGAGTTTAATTCCAAGTACCAAATAAAAGAAAAGAAATAAGGGACCAAAAAATTATCTTAGAAATAAAATATATGTAAAATATCCCAAAACCTTTAATAAAAAAATAATAATATAGTTATTGTTATGAGACACATTTAATGTATATTATGAAACTATATTGCAATAATACAGACCAATATATCATAATATAAAACAAATCTGAAACCATATGTAGATCAATAGAATTGTTAAGAGCAATAGAAAGGCATATGTAAAATGGACCATATGAAAAATAACATTAGACGTGAATGAATGAATCTATCCAACCTAAAGTTAGAATTGGGACATAGAGGCAAAGTTCACTGTTAGAGTGTGTGTGCAGAATGTGCAAGATAGTTCCAAACTTAGCAACACTATAAAAAGCAAATATTAACAGGGAATGATGTTGAAAATAAAGCAGAATATTAAATGAGACACTCTCCCTCCATCTATAGATAAATTTAAGGAAAAAAAAAAAAAACTACTGTGAGTATCTCTTTGGCAAAATCATGAATGAGTAGAGAGATTGAGATACATTGGATATTAGTCCGGTCTTAAGTAATGTACAACATTTGGGACAAAATTCCCAATTACCATCATCACCTCTAGTGAACAGAACTGTGAGAGAGGGGCTGAGGATGTTGCTCAGTTTTTAGAGTGCTTGCCTTGTATGCACAAGGCCCTGGGTTCAATCTCTAGCACCACAAAAAAGAAAAAAAAGAATGAAATATGAAAGAAATGATACAAAAAAAAGGGTGATATCTAGGAGCCATAAAATTTTTCACAAGTGTTTCATCAGCTGTGACCAAGACACAAAAATACCCAAATATCAAAGCTGTCAATTTATCTCAAAAAAAATCTGCCAGCATATTTTCCCAATTGCTGTTGCTGACAGATGAAGTTCACTCTAGCTTGTATTATAGGTGAAATAGGGAGGACTCCAGTAAACTATTCTAAGCCTGAGTGAGATTTTAGCACTTCCTGAATCCTGCCTAACCCTGATACACTAGTAATAAGGCCAGAACTACCAATTCCTCCTAGAAAAAGTTTTTTTTTTGTGTGTGTGTGGGTGTGTGTATGTGTGTATTGAATGTTTCACATTTAACATATTTTGTTTATGTTACTATGTCCTGGATACACTAGTAATAATGCCAGAACTACCAATTGCTCCTAGAAAGTTTGTGTGTGTGTGTGTGTGTGTGTGGATGTGTGTGTGTCAATGTGTGTACTGAATATCTCAACTTTAACATATTTTATTTACCTTACTATGTCCTGAAGTTCCAAACTCTAGAACAAAAGGTGATTAACCTAATGTAAATCTCTGTAGATTTCAAACAAATGAATTTACATCCTTTTCCCAGCACGTTTATGAACTATGATACCAAAGAGCTGTTCAGAAAGGAGCTTAAAAAACAATGATCCCTGTTAATTCCAACAAATCTTTACAGAATAGTCCTACATTGGCTACTTCATATGAACTTTCCTCAGGGATAAAATGCATCAGTCAAAGAGATTTTCTGTAGCCTGGGTGGTGTTGTTGAAAAGGTTATTATAATAATCTAAAAGAGCTAGGTGTGGTGGCAAATATACTAGAGGCTGGAGAGCCAAGTCAGGAGGATTGTGATTTGAAGGACAGCGTTAACAACATAGAAAGGCTATAAGCAACTTATTGAGATATTAGTGATATATCACCTGTCTCAAAAAAAAAAAAAAAAAAGGACTGGAGACATAACTCAGTGGTAAGCACCCACGGAGTTCAATTCCTAGCACCAAACCACACCAAACAAAACAAATATCTGAAAGATAGTAGGGACTCCAGAGTATAGGTCTATATGAATAGATAAAAATTTTGGTTACAATATAAAGTTAATAAAGATACATTTGAAAAAAATTTCATGGTTCTGTAAGGGTAAAAGAAATTGAAGTTAAAGTGTAAAAGTTAAAGGGTAAAAGACCGGGTGTTGTAAAGTTTCTAAGCTGCAAGGTCTGAGTTAAAATGTAAAGGATTAGGTATTGTTAGGTTTCTATGCTACCTGCAAACCCTGAAATTTCTGTAGCTGTTAAGACAATGCTTGGAACTGCCCAGTAAATATTTCCCCTGACTATTTGGTTGTTTAATAAGGGCTCTGTGTGGTCGCATGTAGGCATTGCAGGGCCTGGACCAATCAGGTTAAATGTAACCCCCTCCTTAGGAATGACCTATCACTCCAGCCTGACCTGTTCCCGCCAATGAATGAACTAATCATGTTTAGGAGTTGTTGTTCAATTTTCCCGCGCCTCATGTTGATTTTTTCTGATGTATACAAGGCCCTCCGCCCTCCCCAAAAAGTGTACTTAAGCAGTGCTCAGCCCCTGCTCGGGGCTCTGGGCTGCTTTCCCTTCTGAGTGGGCACGGAGCCGCAGCATGCTGGTTCAATAAATCCCCCTTCTGCCAATTGCATGAGTGGTCACTTGGTGGTCTCTTTCTCTGATGTTTTGCGGGACCCTTACAGTTCTTTTTTTAGAGAGAGAGAGAGAGAGAGAGAGAGAGAGAGAGAGAGAGAGAGAGAGATTTTAATATTTATTTATTCATTTTAGTTTTCGGCAGACACAACATCTTTATTTGTACGTGGTGCTGAGGATAAAACCCAGTGCCACACGAATGCCAGGCAAGTGCACTACCGCTTGAGCCACATTCCCAGCCCCTATAATGTTTCTTAAGAGCTCAAAATAAAAATGCCATATAATCCACTAATAATAATTTTTTTTGAAGCAGGGTATCATTGTGAATGTCTGTACTCTCAGTGGCTTGGGAGGATGAAACAGGAGGAACTTAAAGGCAAGACCAGCCTCAGAAACTTGGCAATGGCTTAAGTGACTCAGTGATATCCTGTCTTATTAAAAAAAAAATAGGGATGTAACACAGTGGTAAAGTGCCTAA
Source organism: Marmota flaviventris (assembly GCF_047511675.1). Lineage (NCBI taxonomy): Eukaryota > Metazoa > Chordata > Mammalia > Rodentia > Sciuridae > Marmota > Marmota flaviventris. The sequence goes on along the minus strand of NC_092516.1, from coordinate 43,705,621 downwards.
ATAAGTAAAAATAAATAACAATAACAATTCTTGGTTTAAAAAATGCCCTATAACCCAGTAATTATAATTCTGGATAAATATCTAAAGAAATTGGAACACTTTTGTTAAAGATATTACTTCACTTCCATTTTTATTGTAGGTTTATTCACAGTATCTAATAAAAGGAACCAAATTAAGTGCCTTTTAGATGCTAGGTATTGATTAAAAGGTTTCTTCCAGCTGCAGATCATCCATCTACTTGCCTTAAAGGCTGCATACTTATAATTTAAACTGCTCCCTAAAAGGCAAGACTCAGATACAGATTTTTCTGAGTACTCCAAGAAATTTTGGTACCTCCGGAAAAATTCTTTAAGACTTTTCCAAAATTAAGGAATAGGTAAATTTTGGAGTTTGGAATGTGGACAACATAGAGTAAATTCTTCAAGGGAGAATCTTAATTCAGACACTGTGATAAGGTGTCTGGTCTGGGGAAGAAAGAGGAAGTAAAATCAGAGTTTGAGATAAAACTAGACTTTGCTTCACTGATTTCTAGGTTATTGATTTAATCCAAACAGATGTTGGAAAAGGGTTAAAGATACTAATTAAAATTTATGTAAAACAGGTATTTAAAAAGTACCAGGAAAGAGCTGAAGGTGTGGCTCAGTGGTACAGTGCTTGCCTAGCATATATGAGGCCGTGAGCTTAATTCTCAGCGTCCCATATAAAAAAATTAAATATAAATAAATATTTTAAAAAATACCAGGTAAGGATTTAGGGTTGTTGCTCAGTAGTAGAGTACTTGGATAGTATGCATGAGGCAGTCTGTTTGATACTGGACCCACATTAATAACAACAATAATAATAATAATAATAATAATAATAATAATAATAATAATAATAATAAAATATATTTTGTTCATCCACAACTAAGAAAAAAATTATTTTAAACAAGTACAAGAGTGCTATGGCCTGTAACCTTCTAATTATCTGTGTTCTAATTAAGCCCTTGCAATTCAACTTTCTTGTTATTTAAATTAAAGTCCAGTTCCACTTTTATTTCCTGCCATACCAGGTCTAAGGAGTTTGCTTGAATATTAGGAATGCTTCTAAATGTCACTTTAATAAAGTGGTTTTACATATTTAAAAGCTCAGTTGAAAGCAAACTTGGTGGCACAGGCCATAACCCCTGTGGCACAGAAGAATTATACATGGGTATCATGAGTTCAAAGCTACCATCAGCAAAAACAAGGCACTAAGCAACTAACTGAGACCCTCTCTCTAAATAAATACCAAAAAAGGACTGGGGATGTATCTCAGTGCCCCTGAGTTAAATACCTGGTACCAAAAAAAAAAAAAAGAAGAAAAATGAAAAAAATTCACTTGAGGACAAATACATTAAAGAAACAAACAAAAAACACCTTAATTTTGGACAAATTAACTACACTATTGTGAGGATGGCCTTAGGCCTGGCATAAAAAAAACTCCATTTTAAAAACTTCAGTTTGAAACATGCAGTCCCACCAGGCATGCCTAAAGAAGCCCTGAAGTATTTCCTTCAGACATAAACAAATCACTTCCCCTCACCATAAACAGAGTGAGGCCTCTGGCAGGTTGTTCTCACCTAATAAGAGGGAAGGGTGAGAAGACCAAGGTGCAGACCACCAGACCAGATGTTTCTGGCCCTAGAGTAAATGATGTCATGGAAAAATCTGGTGGTAACTAACAAGGATTGAAAAAAGGGTAAAAAAGCTGCAAAATTTAGTATAAAGAGTAGAGCAAATGAACAGATGTTCAGCCAGCTCAATAAAAAATGCACTTGAGCTGGGGAGGCTGATGAGGACTTGGAATGACATCTCATCACTTCTCATCATTTGTATTATCCTCACCACTCTTAAACTCTACAGACACACCTTAGTGAGAGGGGGAAAGGTAAAAGACTATATGATGTTCTTCTCATGTGATGAAAACTTAATTTCAGTGGGGAGAAACCCAATGGGGAAAATAAAACCAAGAGGCAAGATCTCCCACACACCCAAAATATATATTTTTATGAATAAAAATTTTATCAAAATTACTTTAAAATTTCATTTAACTTTTGTTCTGTCTGGTCTTATGAGAAAGCAAATTTTATTTTAACCTTCTAAGCAATGTCCTAAGGCATTAATATTTTCCCAGAGGGAAAAACAATATAATGCATTAGTATAATTTAAAAATTTCTAGTATTCATAATAAAAATTAAGAAGGACAGGTTAAATCAATTTAATAATTTAAACCACTATATCCAAAATATTATTATTTTTGAAAATATAAATTGACTAATAAATAAATGTATTTTTCAAGCTTCATCCTAAAATTCACTCTTGATGTCTCAGGGATATCTATGTTCACCACAGCTATATTCTATGTTTGAGATTCATAAATACCCTGACCTCAGCAAGGTGAAAAAAATGGACAACTCAGTTCTGTGTCATAGGTTATGGAATAAACATACCAAACAACATTCTCTCAGGGCCAAAGAACAGGAGAGACTCTGCACTTTGAGAGAGAAGCCATCTACAACTCAGAAGTGTACAAAAGTGGAAACTGTTTCTCACAGGATTCTGGGCACGGGTCCATTTTCATTTTAGATAGCATACTTTAACCAAAAGAGGTTGATATACCTGGAGAGAAGACTCTAGGTAATCAGATCATCAGTAACCCAGAAACTAGAGTCTAGACATTTAAAAAAAAAATTATTTTGCAGTTTTGTATTTAGCCTAATGCATGGTTGTTATTTCAATTTTCTTCTTTAGTATGGGGTACTCTGAGAATATCATCAAACATTAAAGGAATAGAAGTCTATACATATTTCCATATGATTCAATAAAGCCTGTCAAGAGATTAAAGTTTATATTTAAATTAATAAAATTTTAACCAGTACCTATAAGGCACATTATGTTTTTCACATAACTTCTGTTCCACATGTGATTGAATCCTGGCATTCAGCCCATGTTTAGTGAAGTAGATATCTATCACTGAATAAGAAGAAACCATATAAAAATTATTGTCTCAAGTGTGGGCTTATCATCAATTAAGCCTGGGTTCATATGGGATCTTTTTACTGCATTAGGTGATAGTTGGTAAGGTTACTGAACTTCAGAGGGAGATATGGTTGCCAAAAAAAAGCACCCTTCTTCTCAGAATCAAATAAATTAAGGTGGGCTCATTCTCATGGAGGTGACAGTGTTATGAAAGTAAAAACAAAGTATTCAAAGTGTTTCCTGACTAATACACTTTCATAGTCACAGATTTACATAAGTCACTCACAAAAAATAAGAGCTCAGATCCAAAATTTGGGAAATATACCCTGCACTTTGGCTACAACATACTTTTTATCATACTTTTCTATTAATAGAAGTGAATGCCTTGATGGGACTGCCAAAAGGTTTATATTAACTTGCCCTGATGAATATTGTGGCAGAATATATGGAGGATGAAACAGAAGATTTCTGAAATTGTGTATTTTTGTGGCTGGAAACTGTTGAAAGGTACATCATTGTTATTAATGAAAAAGACTGACTAAAAACAGCAATGTTGTTTAAGCGTACGTACGTGAACAAATACTTTGTTAAGCAAAAATGCCCTGTGCAGCCAGGGATGGATGAAATACATTATACTTAGATTCTGGTAATCTCAGTTCTTTTTTTTTTCACTCTAACTAGTAAATTTTTCTAGCTCAATAAATCTCTCTCTATTCCTTTTCTTGATTTTAAAACCAGAGGGGCAGTACTTGTCTTTTTTAACTTTCTGGATTGTTTCTCAATTTGACTGCAATAAAATATGCAGAAAATTTTTGGAAAATATTACAAAGCATACAAATGGAGGTGAATAATCTTTGCTTACTTTGTGACTCTTCTTCTTTCAAATGCTGTTGTAGTTCAAAGTGGGTAACTTATCATTCTTCAATTACCTTTAACTGGTTATATGTCCATTTTTCCCCTAGCATTTGGAAACCACACTTCATCCACTATTGGTCACTTGCTTAAGTCTTTACAAGTTTTTATTTATATATTGTTGTGTGTTGATCCAATTGATTTTTCTTCTCATTTAGTGTAGTTTCATGTATAATTAAATTTGTATAAATATGTCTATATTGGAGAGTGTAAAATGTCCCTAGACCTTGTTCTTAGGCATATGTTGCTCTAAACTAAGGTCTTCACGAATTATATGTAATCATGGTTAATAAAATTGTGAATGATGTTCAATATGATTTTTGTATGGATTCTGTGTATAATAAGCTTTTACCCTATTGTACCTGAAAAGCCAACATTTTATGATAAGAAACTTAATCTTTACATACAACCTTCTCAGTTTACCTGTTACTACTTGATCCTCAGAAAATGAGACTATAAAACATAGCTCATTGATTATTTTGTCATAAGTATAAGGCCTCACTCAACCTTGACTCCACATTCATTTCTCCAATTTCTGCCCTGAAATAACACTACCTATAGAATAATAAAGATATCAGAATTTACTAATGTACATGAAAACACTGATCATTGACCTCATTCACAGAAAAATGAAATGTCTCCAATGAGGATGAAGTCTAGAAGGCCATTATGCACACAAGAAAGATAAAGCTCTTCTCTCCTGTAAGAGCTACCCTTAAGTTTGTGGAAATTCAATCTATTAAAATCACTAGGAAATGTTAAAATGTTAAAAAAGTTAAAATTTTAAAATTTATAAATCAAAATATGAAAACCTGGGGCTTATTTTCCTATATCTATATCCTTCTTAAAACTCTTAATTTCACCATAAATACAAACAGAAAAAAAAAAAGATCTGACTTATGCAAATTGTATTCCACATTAAGTTTGATTAAAATGTGTAAAAGTATTTAACAGATGCTAGAGTATTATTCACTCACAAGTATGTTTTACAGTTACATAGAACATTTAGTCAAGTGGAACACTATGATGTCTGTCATTTAACAACAGGATGCAATACATGAGTGTTAACATATAAACAAATATTCAGTTATAAAGACATATTGCATACATAAGGTAAATATAGGTTAAAAATGCACTGTGAACCTGACATGATGGTCTATGCTTGTAATCCAAGCAAACTGGGAAGCTGAGTAATTTCATAAGTTTAAATTCAGCCTCAGCAACTTAGTGTGGTTTCAAGCAACTTAGCAAGACAGTCTCAAACTTTGAAAAAGTGGAGAGAGGGTTTAGGAATGTGGCTCAGTGTATAAAAATACCTAAACTTAAACTGAAATACAAAACAAATTATAGTTTAAAATATTACACTTCAGTGTTAAACATCAAAAATAGATTTCATATAATTCTTTTATCAGTATTCAAAAGTGAAAATAGTAATTTTTAATTTATAAAAACAATTATATTCTTTCAAAGATGAGGTTTCTACTCTATTCATTTGATATTTATGACTGATATTCCTACAAAATAATTTGATAATGCTTAATATATTTAAGCAAAAGTTAAAGACAACTACTTGTTTTCTAAACTTAAATGAGTTCTGTATTTTACTGATCCTCATATACATCAAGGTGTAATATAGAGATAATAACTTTACTATACTCTCACATTTATTATAAATGTTTCATTGTTATATAAGGCATACATTTTGGACAAAATCTGTTCAATGTTCACTACTAGCATGAGTTTTTAGATGTTCAAAGAATTTAAAATTTAAATACATTTTGGAAATGTTATTTAACTTTTTAGAGTTTCTGGGCAAAGTGAATTCTCCAAAAATAAGCAGTGTTTAAGAACATGTAGCTACAATTTTTTTTCCATTTGTATTTTCTCTAACCAGTATGTATCCACAAGTGCTGAGTATTGGTGAATAAATTTTGGAGGCATTGTCACATTATCAATTTTCACATTTCAAAACTTTCTCTACACTATGGTTATTATGGTGAGGATTAAATGTTGTCACTTTCTTAGAGTAATGATACAATGTTCTCATTTGTAGAGCTTCTCTCCAGTGTGTTTTCTCTGATGTCTAGTAATATATGATATATAATTTAAAATTTTTCTACATTCTCTACATTTAGATGTCTTCTTTCCAGAATAAGTAGCCTAGTGGTGAAAAGAATTGATTTCTTATTAAAAGATTTGTTGCATTATTTGAATTTGTAGGGGTTCTTGTCTGTATAAATTCTGTTAATTGTGGTGAGCCATTCCTATAGACCGTGGCCGCCATTAGAAGATGGCGCCGGCTTCCACTGTGGCCTGTGATAAACAACTCCTTTTTTGGAGAGTTGGCACGTAATCCCTTATCACCCTATGAGAAAGCTCCACGTGGCAGCTTTGCATTGGGGCTTGAGATGCTTTATTAAGGCTGGGAGGGGCATCCGAGAAGAGAAGAAGAAATATCAAGGACCTAAATAAACTGCTGAAAGAAGATTCCTGAGTTGCGTCTTCCTTGCGGGCAAGGGGTCACGACAGTTAATAATATTTAGTCGTTCTTTTTTTAATGTTTATTTTTTAGTTGTAGTTGGACACAATACCTTTATTTTACTTATTTATTTTTATGTGGTGCTGAGGATAAAACCCAGGATCTCACACATGCGAGGCTAGCACTCTACCACTGAACCACAACCCCAGCCCCTAGGTTTAGTCTTTCTTTAAAAGTATTATCACTTTATTCACATTTCACATTCACAAGCATGTCTTCTGCTGTGGTGAATAAAGTTTTATTTTTTATTAAAAGCTTTTCCACATTATTCACATTTGTAGGGCTATTCTCCAGTATGAGTTCTGTTGTGGTGAATAAGGCCTGTTTTATTGCTAAAAGCTTTGCAACATTCCTTATATTTGTAAGGCTTCTCTCCAGTGTAAATTCTTCTGTGGCAAATAAGTGGTAAAATGTGAGTAAAAACTGTCACATACTTGCATTTGTGAGGTTTCTCTCCATTGTGAGTTCTGTTGTGGCAAATAAGGTGTGATTTTTGACTGAACGCTTTGCCACATTCTTTACATTTGTAAGGCTTCGCTCTAGTGTGAGTTCTGATGTGGCAAATAAAGCCTATATTTTGAGTAAAAGCTTTGCGACATTTTTTACATTTGTAGGGCTTTTCTCCAGTGAGTTCTGCTGTGGTGAATAAGGTCTATTTTTTGACCAAAAGCTTTGCCACATTCTTTATATTTGTAGGGCTTCTCTCCAGTGTGAGTTCTTCTGTGGTAAATAAGGTGTGATTTTTGACCAAAAGCTTTGCAAGAATCTTTACATTTCTAGGGCTTCTCTCCAGTGTGAGTTCTGATGTGGTGAATAAGGTATGATTTTTGAGAAAAAGCTTTGCCACAATCTTTACATTTGTAGGGCTTCTCTCCAGTGTGAGTTCTGCTGTGGTAAATAAGGTGTGATTTTTGACCAAAAGCTTTGCCACAATCTTTACATTTGTAGGGCTTCTCTCCAGTGTGAGTTCTGATGTGGTGAAAAAGGTATGATTTTTGAGAAAAAGCTTTGCCACAATCTTTACATTTGTAGGGCTTCTCTCCAGTGTGAGTTCTGCTGTGGTAAATAAGGTGTGATTTTTGACCAAAAGCTTTGCCAAAATCTTTACATTTGTAGGGCTTCTCTCCAGTGTGAGTTCTCCTGTGGTAAATAAGGTCTGATTTTTGACCAAAAGCTTTGCCAAAATCTTTACATTTGTAGGGCTTCTCTCCAGTGTGAGTTCTGCTGTGGCGAATAAGGTGTGATTTTTGACCAAAAGCTTTGCCACATTCTTTACACTTGTAGGGCTTCTCTCCAGTGTGAGTTCTGCTGTGGCGAATAAGGTGTGATTTTTGACCAAAAGCTTTGCCACATTCTTTACACTTGTAGGGCTTCTTTCCAGTGTGAGTTCTGCTGTGGTAAATAAGGTTTGATTTTCGACCAAAAGCTTTGCCACAATCTTTACATTTGTAGGGCTTCTCTGCAGTGTGAGTTCTTCTGTGGCAAATTAGGAGTGATTTTAAAGTGAAAGCTTTGTCACATTCTTTACATTTGTAAGGCTTCTCTCCAGTGTGAGTTCTGATGTGGCAAGTAAGGTGTGATTTTTGACTGAATGCTTTGCCACATTCTGTACATTTGTAGGGCTTCTCTCCAGTGTGATTTCTGCTGTGGCATATAAGGCCTGATTTTCTACCAAAAGCTTTGCCACAATCTTTACATTTGTAGGGCTTATCTCCAGTGTGAGTTCTTCTGTGGTAAATAAGGTCTGATTTTTGACCAAACGTTTTGTCACATTCTGTACATTTGTAGGGCTTCTCTCCAGTGTGAGTTCTGCTGTGGCAAATAAGGACTGATTTTTGACCAAAAGCTTTGCCACAATCTTTACATTTGTAGGGCTTCTCTCCAGTGTGAGTTCTGCTATGGTAAATAAGGTGTGATTTTCGACCAAAAGCTTTGCCACAATGTTTACATTTGTAGGGCTTCTCTCCAGTGTGAGTTCTGCTATGGTAAATAAGGTGTGATTTTCGACCAAAAGCTTTGCCACATTCTTTACATTTGTAGGGCTTCTCTCCAGTGTGAGTTCTGCTATGGTAAAGAAGGTGTGATTTTCGACCAAAAGCTTTGCCACATTCTTTACATTTGTAGGGCTTCTCTCCAGTGTGAGTTCTGATGTGGCAAATAAGGTCTGATTTTTCACCAAAAGCTTGGCCACATTCTGTACATTTGTAGGGCTTCTCTCCAGTGTGAGTTCTTCTGTGGTAAATAAGACTTTTCTTTTTACTAAAAGTTTTGCAACATTCTTTATATTTGTAGTGCTTCTCTCCAGTATAAATTATATGGTGATGGACAAGGCCTGAGTTTTTATATGATTTCTGGTATTCACTCTCACTTGTAGTTTTCCATATTTTCTTTAGTGGGAAATAGTCAAGATCACAACTTCTATATTTTGCACTTATCACTTCATGAAATATATGTTTTGGGCCCTTTTCTGGTGAATATTCTTGGATATGATTAGGAGTCATGGCTGAAATAAACAAAAATAAATAAAAAAACAATACCTATTTGTCAGGGATAAATATATTTTGCATACATAACATGAAATTAAGGTAAAATGAGTACATCAGGAGTGTAGCAGATTAGTAAGTCCAAAGTCACCATAAATCCAAAAAAATATATTAGTTCAAAAAAAAAAGGAAAGAAAGAATTACCTTGAGAATATTATCCAAATTCTTGTAGAGACCACAGTATCCAAGAGGAGTACATCATTAAGAAAAGTAATATAATAAAGTGTAGAAAAGTATCATTAACAGCCTTTTGTCCTTCATAAGATAGTATTGTGTATTTGGGAAATATCTACCAGCTACCTTCACTATCAGTAGAATAAGAGAAATGTAAAACATATATAAACATTTATGGTTTTTTTCAAAGAGTGTCCAAAAATGCTTTTTGTCTACCATGACATAGAGACATGAAAATAACTAGTAGATTTGAGTGATAATACCATAAATATTCAACAAGGATAAAGAGGCAATGGACTCTTAAAAAGAAATATGAACAAAAATTTTACTAAGAAATATACACATATATGTCTATAAAATTTTTCATAAAAACATTTTAAAAGACAATAAAAACCTTTCATAGCCTATGGCCATAATATTTGGATGAATTCAACACATGACAGTCAAGTATAATAAATTGTTTTTATATTTTTACATTCATGTGATGAGAATTTCCTTTACTGACAAATACAACTTTGTTTATTTATAAATATATCATGGTATTTTATACTATATATTCAAGGTAAAATGACTAAATAGAATGAATTAACAAAATCATTATTTCATATAATTATCAATTTTGTTCTTACAAGGTATTGTATTCCTTCTACTAGTATTTATGAAGAATATAATACACTCACTATGTGGTAAAATAAAACTCTGGACCCTAGTATGCTCAATAAAATAAAAATATGGAGACTTTTACTATAATATCAACCCTACACAAAACACAGTACCTGGTGAGCAAAATTTTGCTCACTGAATTTCTGACTTCCACATGTGAATCAAATGCTCCTTCAACTTAATATCTGCCTGCCACCGTTCACTGAATTCAAAATCCTGCATATATTTCTTATAACACTTTAAGAGACAAAATATTTTATAACTAAATAATAATAGTATATAAGTACATATTTTTAAACATTTGTCATTAAAGGGCACACACATTGAGTCCTTAGCTTTAATCCTGAGAAAAAAATTGGCACTAAACACAAAAGCAGAGGTATCTCTTCAATTTTCTGATTTAATTGTTCATGAATACATATTTAGTACTGGCAATTCTGGATCTTTAGGTCATCCAACTTTTAATGTTTCTTGTGTAATGCTTGAGATTACCCCAAAAATTCTATATCATGAACTACAACACAAGTCTTCTTAAAATTGTTTGAGCCATGCTGTTTCTAAATTTCTGTGACTTCTCTCAAACATGAAATACTTTTGCATGGCCTCCCAATTAGCAAATATTACAAGGATGCAGCACTGTTCTTGCCTATTTTTATTTATTTAAGTCTTTATATTTTTTCCTGAAAATGGACTATGTAATCGACTGTTGGCTCCTTTAATGAACAAATAAAAAATAGTACAGCAAATATAAACAAAGAGAAACATGGATAAATCCAAGTTACCAAAAAAAAGAAAAAGAAAACATTAAGAATTTAACATTAGGATAGTGACAGTTATGAATTACTCAAAGAACACTAAATAACAATTTTAAAAAAAGTTTAGAGACTGAAATTGAAAAAATATTAACATCAATGAGCACAATGTTTATGTGAATAATTCTTTACGAAAAAATGAGACGGGCATTCCTAGTGTGCAAATCTGAAATTCTACAAATATGGGAGAGGCTTATCAAGCAGTACCAAGTGTAAGACAAGTCTAAGCAACTTGTAAAATACTGTAAAAATTAAAAATCTATAGTATATATAAAGAGAAGTGGGATATATATATATATATATATATATATATATATATATATATATATATACACACACACACATACACACACTGTATTTTGTGTAGGGTTGATATTATAGTCAAAGACTCTCTCTCTCTCTCTCTCTCTCTCTCTCTCTCTCTCTCTCTATATATATATATATATATATATATATATATATATATATATATGAAAAGAATCCAAGCATGCCACAATAAAAAAAAATGATCCAGAAATTAAATCACTAATCAAAATTTAAAAAATAAAAAAATATAAAAAATACAAAGTAGAAGTATAATGATTTATTCACTTAAAAATATTTATGATTATTAATGCATTATTGCAAAACACAAAACAAAAGAAAAAAATTACTAACAGAATTGAATCTAAAAAAGAAAATATCAAGTCAGTTCCAGCAGAGAGCATGGAAAGTAACCAAGCATGATCTGCTCCTAGAGGCCCTATTTGTTTAAAGATGGATAATGCTCCTGCCTTTACATCTCATCCTTTTGCATAATTTTTAATCAATGAGATATAGTTTTAAATCATGAAATTTCTCATTATTCTTTTGGATGAGCTTTGTTGAGTGAGCAAATTATATCCTAATACTTTCCTTTTAAAACAGAAACAAACAAAGATCTAGCCTCTCTTTTATTAATATGCATTAAATATTGTTTTATTTACAGTTAATGTGCTCAATATAATGTTAATACTCAAAATTGGTCATCTGCATTGAATAGATATGTTATTCTCAAACAGCCATTACCAATAAAATTATGTAATATATGAGGTTCCACCTGCCCAGCATGACAAGATCCTATGCCTTTGATCACGTGGGGAAAAGCATAGACTGCTACACTTATGCCAACATATCCTGTTTGGACTCTAGCTTCATGCTTGAAAAATAGCAATTATAAATGTACATCAGGGACTTCACAAGCTGATTTCTAAGTTTCATTTAACCCTGGAAGATAAGAGTTCATCCAAACAAGAGAATAATCATTCTCATCAAAAGAGGAGAAACATTAAAAGAGGACCCCAAGATACTTGAATTCTAGTTACTTGGGGAGATATAAAACCATTAACAGCCTCAGCTCAAGAGGTGTTGGCTAAAATGTGGTTAGAATGTACTCTAGATAACTTTGTTACTGCTTTGATTGCTAAAATCACACAAAACTCCATAAATGCTTTGGTCTTAATAACAATTTTGCTCTGTTTTTGTACACCAGCTCTGGAAAATTCAGTCCTGTCAGATCCTGGACTTCTAGAGCCCATTACAATATCTTGACTCACTTGCATAAAATTGTTATATACCTGCAAAAATGTCTCATGGTATTCATTGTTGTCTTAGCAGAATAATGTGTCCTTACCATCCACATAGTATTTAATAGGTCACCATCTGTGCAATTTGTTCATAAAAGATCTATTCCTCTTGATAAAAACTGTGATGATTCAGTGAAGCTTCTCTCTAAGACATATTTTAACACTTTGACATTCTCCTTGGTGGGTTTACCTGGACTAGCTCTACCGGCTTATAAAACTACTATGAAACTCGCCTATACTATCATAAATTTAAGTTATAATAGTAATTTTATTTCAAAAGACTTATATTACCTTAAAGATATAATTAATAAGGTTCAACAAGATGATGGATTTTGGACTTGTTGGATTGGTTAGCTTCATGTATACTCAATTTCATCTGGGTCAAAAATATTCATAGGTGGATGTTTACTGATGTTGGCACTTGCTGTTGTCTATGCCTGCCCTATTTTTTGCCCCCACGAGCATTAAGGAGATAAGTAATATTATTTATTCAAAAGGCCTTAAAAAAGAGGGAATTATTAGGTATTCTGATCTTGGAATAGACAGGAAAGTGTTGGGGTGATTGTAACTGGCACCCTGAGTCCCACAATTGTAATGCCCAGCAGTTTCTCCCTGAAGATATTAAGACAACTCTACAGGTGTACTATCTAGTTTCTGTGGTAATGTCCTTAGGTATAAGGGGCTCTATATTTGTATTAATTGTACCTAATCTTGGTTAGCTAGCACATGGGTTTAAAGAAACACTGGGTTAGAATGTAGTCATGGTATCAGAAGCTATGTAATTCTGGGGGATTATATGTGCAGCTGTTAAGAGGGGTGGCCAGTTTTTTTTTTCTTTTTTTCCTTTTCACTGTGTGTGTGTGTTTCTCTCTTCTGTTTGCTCCTTTAAAGCTTTCCTCACAAGAAGATTTTAAACAGATCATGCTGGCCCTCACAACAAAAGCTAAGTTTTGATGGTTAATCTGAATAAACTGGTACATCACTAAAGAAGAAAACAGAGAACAACAAAGAATTTGAAAATGTGATAAATATAGGGCAGTATGTGTTCAATGATTACAATCAAAACAAATAAACCTAAGCTTCTGAAAATTTCTTCTGCTGGGTGACTACTCTTTCAACAATTTTTAGTTTGGTTTTCTCCTTGACATTTGAATGACTCAACTGTGTCCGCTGCTATGTGTAGTCTACAATAGTTTACATTACTAAATTATACTAGGTACTACTTATCTAAAGTGAAGGATGTGCAATACACAAAGAAAGAGACAGATTAAAGAGTAAAATTTATATGTATGTATATATATATATATATATATATATATATATATATATATATATACACAGAGAGAGAGAGAGAGAGAGAGAGAGAGAGAGAGAGAGAAATATCTCTACTAAAAATGCCCTTTTTCTTTGAAACACAAATCTGAAACTCATTTTTATAGAGAAGTTCCCAGAAGATACTCTGCAACAGAAGTAAATTAAATAATAATTAGTAATTAATAATTTTAAAGGGAAGTTAAACTTACCCAGGAAAGCCAAGTTTCTATAGTTCTCTAGCATCACATCTCTATATAAATTTTTCTGAGCAGGCTGAAGGCATTCCCACTCCTCTTCAGTAAAATCAATGGCTATATCCATAAATGTTAACAGTTCCTAAAATAAGAATAGGTAAATAAATAACACATTGACCACAGAAATATTTGCACAGTCTGTAATGTAAATACAGTTGAAATTAGAGTTAGACTATCATCTAGGTAGTGTTTTGGAACACAATTAAACTATTATCTACTTCTGCAGAAAAAGTGATTTAAGTTCAAATAAGTATATATACTCCACATTTATGAAACACAATATAAAACTCAGGCATTATCACAAAAATATATATTTTGTAATTTTTTATTTCTTGATCTAAATTATACAGATATTTTAGATGAGAAAATCATGGTAATTAAGAAAGGGAATCCGCAAATTTTAATTGTACAACCACTAATCAGAAATTTACTAATGTGTAGAATCTTATTTGTTATTTCTCTGATAGAGCTGGCTATTCTGAATGTGTAGTGAGATCTCTAGTAATTCCAATATCAATGGTATAAGAGAAATTTTGAAATGCAACAAGGTAGGCAGACCACTTAATGGAAATATTTAATAGTTTATTTAAGTTCAAACATTTTATGGTTTTTATGTATGTTATTAATATAAAAAATAGCAACAACAATCCTGTTTGAATTTTAACATTTTTTAACATACAAAATTATATATATATATAACTTTGATCGATGTGTATATTGTATGATATTTATAATAGAATATACATATAGCTCTTCAAACAAATATAATTTGTTTTTTATTATTTTATTGGTTCTTTCTAGTTCTACCTGACAGTAAATTGATTTTTATGGTATTATGCAAGCATGGGATATATCTTATCCTAATTAAAATCCTGTTCTTGTTGGTGGCTATGATGGTATTCACTTACAGATATATACATTTTATATTATATATACATTTTATATTTCTATATTTCTATCCTTGTCCCTTTTATTTATTTATTTATTTACTTATTTACTTATTTATTCTTGTTTACCATTGTGCAATCCACTGATCTTCTTTTCTTACCCTTCCCCACTTTATAAGATTTAGATTTCACATATCAGCAATAACTTTCAATATTTGGTTTTAAAGAAATGGTTTGTTTTACTTAGCATAAAATCTCCAGATTCATCCATTTCCTGGCAAATGTCATAAAGTCATTCTTCTTTATGGCCGATTCATAGTTTATTGTGTACATAAGCAACATAAGCAACATTTTTTATCCTGTCATCATTGAATGGACCCATTCATCATTGAATGGTTGGTTTTATAGCTTAGCTATTGTGAATTGTGCTGCTATAAATATTAATGTGGCTGTGTCAATGTAGTATGCTGATTTTATGTCCTTTGGGCATATACAGTGCAGTCAAAAAACTGGGTAAAATTGTGGTTCTATTTCTTTAACAATATCCATACAAGTTATTATGTTTCACTTAGACCTGTATACAGCTGGAAAAATTGGAATTCATCTATACCTGAGGTGAAAATAAAACATACACAAAATATTATTAAGCCATAAAATGACTAGAATTATTATCAAATCATACATCCCAATAATAAGTAAAATTCAGTAAAAACATAACACAGAGTTACCAGTATCAATGTTGGTGCTTTTAAAAAGCAAATGAGCCCAGTCTAGTGATGGACAACTGCAGTTCCAGTGACTGAGGAGGATAAGAAAAAAGGATCATAAATTCTAAGACAATATTATATATAATATTATCTTATATATATTGTATGGAGCAACTTAGTGAGGCACTTAGCAACTCAGTAATACCCTGTCTCTAAATAAAATATAAAAAAAGGACTGAGGATGTGGCTTTATTGTTAAGCACCCCTGGGTTCAATTGCAGTACAAATTTTTTTTAAAAGCAGATACAATTAAAAAAGCACTAGCAAATTTGAAAATTCAATGAATAAAACTTATATCAATTATATAGTATATAATTGCAAATACAGGCATATATAATGATTTCTCACTTTATGGAAATACACTCTGGAAAATTTATCCAAAAATCTTCTGCAATTTTCCAATACTCTGAGTGCAATGACAGAATCTAGATGGTATAGATGAGTACATGGCTAAGATATTTGCTAGATCCATGGTTGTACATAAAGTCTACTGCTGACCAAAATACCATGATGCCACATGATTGATGTTATGAAGTAAAATCAATCAGGGTAAACCTCATAATAAAATAAATGGTGGAACTACAGAAAATACCAACAACAAAACTCTTAAAACATGCCAGGATATTGGGAAAAGAGTGCGATAATAAAATGCTATTTAATCCCTTCACTCATAAAACATAACATATTTTGACAAATTAAATGCTGAATATAAGTTATTAATAAATAATACTGAAATATAAAAGAAAGTACAAAGCTCAAAAGTTTACATACAAAAGGTAGGGTTCATATGGTGGTGCACACCTGAAATATCTACTATTCTGGAGTCTAAGGCATGAAGTTCCAAATTTAAGGCCAACTGAAGAAATTGAGCAAACCCCATCTGGAAATAAAATTTAAAACAGAGCTGAGAATATGCTCAGCATTAAGACACTTTGGTTGAATCCCTAATATCACAAAAAAAAATTAGTTTTTTTTTTTGTTTTCAAAATTATACAATATAATAGACTTAAACTTATGAATTACAAAATATTAATACAAAAAAACCTATTCATCAAATGATTACATTAAAAGCTGCAAAACTGACAAGTTAAAAATAAACCCTAATTTCCTCACATATAAGCAAACACTTATAAGAAGAAGAAATACAACAGAATGCATAAGAAAAACAACAAAATTCTTGAAGAGTTACTTTAAAAAGGATATATCTAAATTTTCAATAATCATATTAAACTCAAAATCTTTAGAAATTAGGTAACATTGAATAAAATCACATCATATAGATGAATTAAATAGTATTGATGAATATGTGGAATAAATGCATTCACAAAAAAGAAAATAAAAATTTAAGCTTTTATTATCCATTTGTAGAAACTGTTTTGTAATCATATGTATATGATACACCCACAGAGGAAACAGAGACTAAAATTACAGCAACTGTTCATAAGAATACATTCACATTCTTCCAGAGTTGAAACCAAGGGGCATGGCTAAAGAGGAAGAAATAATTATTAAATTTTGTAAAATGTAAATTCTAGGAGCTATAATTTTTGTTGATGTATTATATCCAGTTTCACAAATACTATAAAATACCATGTATGTTTTATGCTGATGTCACATGAATGTTGCATTTCATATGCAAGTATGTTTAGGAAAGGAATATGCAGTAATTGAGAAAATAAAAATACAGAAAAGAACATAAAAGACTCAAATATTCAACATATTTACAAAGGATAGAACTATTACAAAAATGATCATTTTTCCCAAGGTACACTTTAATAATAACTGGTCATAATTTTACCATTCTTTGCTTTTTGTTAAAGAAGAAATCAAAACAAAAACTTCTAAATTTTTCCTGGAAAGATGAATGTATATAAAATTAGACAAGTACTCTCTCACATGTAAGAAAAAATGTACTAGTGATCATTACCTGACACTAATGCATGTTATAATATTACAACAGTGTAGTAATTTTAAGATAAAAAAATCACAATACAGAAAACTACATAGGGCAATTCATATGTATGCAAATATCTTTTTATTGTTAATTATTATAAGTATATAAATCAAAACATATCAATAAAATGTTTACTGTTAATAAATGCTACAAACCAACTTCAAGGTAGATGTTAGAATAAAAGGCATAGATTACAAAAATGACTTATGTGCAGAATGTGTGTGACACTGGAATTATACACAAGCATCCACCAAAGAGCAGATATAAAGAGAGATAATTTTAAAAAATAAAATAAAAATAAATAAAAACAGAATATAAGCCTACCTCCATTTATGGATACACCAAATAAATATATACTCCTGTTTTGAGTCCTTCTAAAAACTGTAAAGGAATTAGAGGCACATAAATTGGAAAACTGAAAAAAAAATATCGACCAAGAGGAGATAAGTAGAATGTACTTGAAGATTTTTCTGATTTGAGCAATACGCAAAATTACTGGAACAAAATGCCCAAATTCAGTCTTAATATAAATAAAGGAAGATTGATTTGCGTTTGAAATATATTATTTAACTCTAAATTGCCTGTAGTTTAAATGCTAATTTATCTGTACACACAGAGGAAGGAATAAGATATACATGAGTATTTACTCCAGGGGGGAAAAATAAGTGGTTTTCTATGGCCATGCAAGATCTATGGGCTTTATTCCATTAGGCCAGAGTGGAAGAGATGTTAAATCTTAAGGTAATCCCTTAATTCCTTAGAGGGATTTGCCAACATTCTCTAAAAATGCAAATAGCTGTTGCTGACAGTTGAACTTTTATCTAGACAGTACAAAAAAATTAACAGGGAAATAGAGACCACCACTGAAAGCCAAAGTGGCAGTTTAGCACTTCCTCATCTCTCTCACCCAGCTCACTTTACTAATAACACCAGACCTAACCAATTCTTTCTGTAAGTAATTTGTCCCGATATTAACTTTTTCCATTCAATTGACTACATCTGAAACCTCAAACATTGAAAGCACTGGTAACTGTGCAGGTGCAAATCTACCTAGATCAAAAAGGAGTGTTCTCACTTTGGTGTGAAAACATTGTAATGGGCTAAAATCTCGAATATTAGTGAAGAAAAATGGTTACAATCACAGGTCCCTCTGTATTTCTATAATAGGTGCACATCAATTTTTTTTTCCAGTGACCATAAGTCACCCTGGAATCTAAAAAGCTTGCATCAGAATTTTAGTGCACCATCCAACTATAAGATCTTCTGTATGAGCACAGCTGTTAGAATGGCTACTCCCAAACAGTGGAATAGTAAGTAGTACTTCAATTATATGAATATGGAAGAAAGAAACACTGTGCTAGACTATAAAATTAGTGAAGACATTTAAAAAATGCAAGTTGAGAGTTCTCTCAGTTATTTATTTGAGAAACTAAGCTCTCTATATTTATATTGCTCTTGAACAAGAAAAGCCCCAAGTACTGGTCTGAACTTATGAGAGGCATTAGATGTGCCAGCTGTGGCAACCTCATATTACATAGTTCTGAAGCACAGTTCCAGGAAAATACCAGAGTAGGGAATGAGAATTCTCTCATATACATTCCACAAAAGGAAATCTGAGCATAAAGACACTCTGACAGGTTGTCTGCCTTTGGAGACACAAAGGAAGAATAGAAACACATGATTTTTCCAAGATCAAGTGATTCTTCTTTACTTTTCAATCATGTAAAATGCTCATAAAAAACAACAAAAAATTTTGCTTTTGATATTTTTCTATGGTACTGGGGATTTCAAACAGCAGCATGTTAATTCTGGGCTACATACCCAGCCATGTTTTAAAATTTTGAGACAGGTTTTTCTAATTGTCTAATTAGTCTACCTAAGTTCCTGATGTTTACCTGGAAATTGCAATCTTACTGACTTCACCACTTGAGTCTCTGTAATTAATATGCATGTATCATTGCACCCAGAGAGAAAAAAAAAATACTTTAAAATCTCATCCAGTTTTTGGTATAACAATTGAAAATACCATGTTCATTTGAAATATAATATGGGTAAAGTAACTGATAATACTGCAAAAAATGTAACTGATAATACTGGGAAAGGGGGAAGTTGTCATTGAACAGGAAGCTAAAATTTTATGTATAAATACAACTCAAAATACTGGAGCATAAATTTAAAATCACACTCAGCAACTGTCTGAAGATAAAAAAAAGTACCAGGTATGTAGCTAAGTGGTACAGTACCTCTGGCTCAATCCACAATACCACAATCTTCAAAAAGAAGGAGAATGAATTCAGGAAGAAAGAAAAACTGAGATACCTATAGAGTATCTCACCCCACTCCTGGAGGAAAAAAATATATGGAGTTGTGATTGGGATGATCTCCTCACTCCAGAATCCACAACACAATCTGAGAAGATTCGGAAATATTGCCACAAATGTTCTCACATAGAATTTAAGGTAGGGTCTGAAGATATTCTATAGGATACTATAGGACTTCCAGTGTCTACTGTTAATATATGGTCCAGTTGACTGGCCAGTGGAAATTCATGGCTGACCTTTCTCAGGAGAAGACACAGGACTGCAGAAACTAAAGATTACACCAGGGATTCTAGCCAACCATAGCCAGTTCCCACCATAGTTAGTGCAGCCAGTTTCAACCAGACTCACCATCCAGTCTCAGGATTTCACTGCACACTCATCATTTACTGAATTTTTAGGAACCACATGTCCTCTCTATAAATCACAAAGTACGTATACAGGAGAAAAAAATCAGGTTCACTGAACATAAGTGAGGAAGCCTAGAAATGGATACCCACTCTGGCAGACTTCACACCAGATGGTCACAACTTGCCTCTCTTTACTGAATATGTGCAGATTGGACAATGCTTATATAAGGGGTCCTGATTAGACACAACTTATGTCTTCATATGCTCAATCTGAACCTAGTGAGTTTTTTGAGAGTCAGGAGATAACCTCAAATCCAGAAATAAATGATGTCGAATTGTAGGGTCTTGTTTGTACATTTATTTTTCTTTTAGGGCTCTGGGAATTGAAATCCAGATCCTCAGGCTGCAGTGAATTTAAGGCAAGGTATCCTTGGAGAAGTAAAATCCAGCCAACCCAGAAAAGCATTTGCATTTAAACTTGCATATGAGGCCTTTTGAATTTGAAGATTATATATGTAAATATATTATTTATTGATGGAAATAATACAGTGAAAATCTTGTAAAATTTCAGTTAACTTCTCATGTATGGAAACAGATTGAACATTAAAATTATATGAGGTGGAAAGATAGTTATTTTTTAGAATTCATATAAAAATAGTAAAAATTGAATTTTATAGTATAACCCATAATTTCCACTATGTGAAAATTACCATTGTGTATTTAAAATATTACTAATAAAGTATATGTATTTTTGGAACAGCACCCTCAAAACTATGTCAAGACTCCAGAAAATCTCAGTTCACAGAACCATATTTGAGAGTTATGCTTGTCCTGAGTTCAGGAAGATGAAGAACATGATCACTTCTTTTGTGCTACAGGTGAAAGATACATTTATTTTTTTTTACCAATATTTCTCCTGACATATAAAAAACTAGAGAGAAACTGCACTGAGTGAAGGCAAGAAGATTTAACCAGAAAGTGTATGGTGTGTGTGTGTGTGTGTGTGTGTGTGTAATAATAATAATAATAATAATAATAATAATAATAATTTATATATATATATATATATATTTATATATATGTATATATTTCCACAGATCCAAAGTTTTGAGTATATTATTTAAATTGATTAATGGTATATTCCTTATTTTATGTCGTGGCCTGTCTATAACATTTTCTTTTTCTTCCTAGGATGAAAGCCCCTTAAGAAAGTGGGCTTGTGTGGTGAGCCGTTCCTATAGACCGTGGCCGTCATTAGAAGATGGCGCCGGCTTCCACTGTGGCCTGTGATAAACAACTCCTTTTATGGAGAATTGGCACGCAATCCCTTACCACCCTATGAGAAAGATCTACGTGGCAGCTTGGGATTGGTATGCGGGAGGCTTTATTAGGCTGTGCTTGGGCGCTCGGCGGGGGGTCGCTAGAAGATGATACTTGAATCAAGGCCTGAATAAACTGCTGAAAGAAGAATCCTGTGTCGTGTTTTCCCTTGCTGGCGAGGGGTCGCGACAGGCTTGAAATGAAGATGAATTGTGTTGCTATCATAATGTCTTACACCTGTAATCCCAAGTAGGGGATTTGAAATTTTGCTTCTTTAAGAATAGTACTAAAGCACAAGAAATAGAAACAAGAGTCACTAGATGAGATGAATTCAAACTGAAAAGATTCATCTCAGCAAAGGAAACACTCAGTGAGGCAAAAAGTGATACCAGAGAATAGGAGCAAATTTTTACCACATGCACATTAAATAGAAACCTAATTTCCAGGATATATAAAGAAGTTAAAAAACTTAATAACAGAAAACAAATTTCCCAATCCTTAAATGAAATGGGCTAAGGAACTGAAGAGACACACTTCTTAGAATATAAACAATCAATCAATCAATAAAAAATGTTCAACATCTCTAGCAATTAAAGAATTGCAAATCAAAACTACTCCAAATGTAATCTTATTCCAATCAGAATTGCAATTATTAAAAATACAAGCAAAAATATATGTCGGTGAGGATATGAGGTAAAAGGCCCACTGTTACACTCTTGGTAGGACTCTAAATTGGTGACACCACTCTGGAAAAGAATAAGGAAATTCCTTAGAAAACTTGGAAAGAAACCAAAATTTACCCAACTATCCCACTCCTCAGTTTAGACCAACAAGAGCTAAAAAACAGCATAATACAGAGGCATATCCACATCAATGTTCATAGCAAAACAATTCACAATACGTAAACTATAGAACCAATCTATATGCTCTTCCCTAGATGAATGGATAAAAAATATGGTCTATTTACACAGTGGAATATTACTGAGCATTAAAAGAGAATAAAATTATGGAATTGGGAAGTAAATGCATGGAGTTGGAGAATATCATGTTAAGGCAAGTAATCCAATCCTCCTAAACCAAAGACAATAATGTTTTCTCTGCTAAGAGGATGGTGATCCACAATGAGGGAAGTGGGATGTAGCATGGAAGAAATGAAGAAACTTTGTATAAGACGAAGGGGAGGGAGGTGATGGGAGATGTTATAGAGGTAGGTAAGATGGTGGAATGAGATGAAAATCTTGTTGTACACAATGTAGAGTTACATGGGTTTTGTAACTATACTTTCTGAACAACAAGAGAAATAAAATCTTGTGTTCCATTTGTGTGCTACAGAGTGAAATGCATTCTGCTCTATTAGCAAGTTAGAACAAATTAATAAATTAATTGATTTTTAAAAATTCAGGAAAGAGACTTGCCTTTCCCTAGATTTATATATATGCATATATGCATATATGCATATATATATAATATTTAATGTATATAATTTATGAACAGTTTTTTCTTATTTCTATTGATTTTTTTAAAGAAATGACAACAGAAGCATTACAATTCTTATTTCATGTATAGAACACAATTTCTCATATCTCTCATTGTATATAAAGTATGATGATACAAATTTGTGTCTTTGTGCATGTACTTTTGATGATGGTCTCTATCACATTCCACCATTCTTGCTAATCCCCTGCCCCCATTGTTTTCCTCCCACTCCTCTTCTTTATTGAGAATCTATCTATTTCTCTCATGCTCCCCCTCCCTACCCCATTATGAGTCAGCCTTCTTATATTTGGCATTTTTTTTTTTTTTTTGGAATTGGATAACATCACTTAGCATTATCTTCTCCAATGCTATCCATTTACCTTCAATCGGCAGATATGTTTATATACCTAGAAGACTCAAAAAACTCCACAAGAAAACTTCTAGAACTAGTAAATAAATTTAGCAAAGTAGCAAGATACAAAATCAACACCCATAAATCAAAGGCATTTCTGTATATCAGTGAAAAATCTTATGAGAAAGAAATGAAGATAACTACCCAATTTACAATAACTTCAAAAAAAGAAGATACTTGGGAAGCAACTTAATGAAAAAGGTGAAAGATCTAAACAAGAAAAACTGCAGAACCCTAAAGAAAAAAAAATGAAAAAAAGACCTTAGAAGATGGAAAGATCTACCTGAATCATGAATAGGCAGAATTAATATTATCAAAATGACAATGCTACCAAAACACTGTACATATTTACTGCAATTCTGATCAAAATCCTAATGGCATTCCTCATAGAAATAGAAAAAGCAACCATGAAATTTATGTGGAAAAATAAGAGACCAAGAATAGCTAAAGTAATCCTTAGCAGAAAGAGTGAAGCAGGTGGCATCACTATACCAGACCTTAAACCATACTACAGAACAATGGTAACAAAACAGCATTGCATTTGCAAAAAACAAAAAAACAAAACAAAACAACAACAACAACAACAACAACAAAAAAAAACAGACTGCAGATGAATGGTACAGAATAGAGGTCACAGAGACTAACTTACAAAATTATAATTATTATATATTAGACAAAGGTGTCAAAACATGCACTGGAGAAAAGATAGCCTCTTCAACAAACCACTATCTCTCACCATGCACAAAACTCAACTCCAAGTGTATCAAGATCTTGGAATTAAACCAGATACTCTGTGTCCAATGGAAAAAAATACAGGCTCTAATCTTCATCATGTGGGATTAGGCCCCAATTTCTTTAATAAGACACTGAAAGCACAAGAATTAAAACAAATAATCAATAAATGGGATAGAATCAAACTAAAAAGTTTATTCTCAGCAAAAGAAATAATCTGTGAGGTGAAGACAGAGCCTACATTTTAGGAGGAATATTTTACCCTGCACATATCAGATAGAGCACCAATCTCTAGGGTACATAAAGAACTAAAATAATAATAATAATAATAATAATAATAATAATAATAATAATAATAATGTTTATGATGATGATGATGATGATGATGATGATGATGATGATGATAATGATGATGATAATACTCAATCAAGAAATGGGCCAAGGATCTGAACAGAGAGTTCTTAGAAGAGAATATACAATCAATCAACATTTTTTTATGTATCTGATTGGTTATGGTCTTCACTTTTCAGGACCAAGAAAAGTTTTGGTTCAGTTTCTAAGGAGGGGAAACACGAGCAAGAATTATTCTCAACTCTCCTTTATAAATTATCAAATAAATTATCTATGTCATTTTCTAAACATAGCTGGACATGGGAAATATAGGTTTGGAGAAGAGAAAATTTTTATTAGAAACACAGTGTAAAAGAAAAAAAAAACATAGTTATTTGTACCACATTGAACCATAAGAGAAACGGAACGTGGAATTCAGAAAAGAAAGATTCAAACTTATATAATTGGGAATGTGGATGACATGGTTGCCTAAAGTGAAAAGGTTATTACAAGCTTTTGCAAGAAAATTCATGGGAGTGGCAGATAATGGTTAACCAAATAAAATCTGTGCAGTGTATTCCAGGGGCTTTGTCAGCTGTGCACTACAGAACATACAGGTATTCATAGCCTCATGAAGAGCATTATTCATCTGTGCACTCTAAAATTATTTCCATAGTACAGATGAAAAAACATGGGTATCTGGATATTAAATGGCAATTCATCAGCCCACAGAAAACTACCCAGAGACAGAACTGTATGAAATTTCTTCAAAGACCATCAATGTATTGTCAGCTCCTGACACAGGGATGTCAGTCTGGGGAAATATTATTTTCTCTCCATTTTGAAGAGAGTGCATTGAGAATATATTTCAGGGGCAACATAACTTTTTTTTTCTTTCATGTTAAGAAACTCTTCAGAAACAGAGCTCACAAGACAGATTTTGTAGAAGGGTAAATGCCTGGAGATTACAAAAAAAAAAAAAAAAAAAAAATCAGTGGCCCTGAGTGACTCAGTAAGGAAATAAATCTAAAAGGCTCTTTAGAACCTGAAAAGCAAAAAAGTAACTATTTCTAAAAATAAATATGTTCATTAGTTGCTATCTCCACAACATGTCATTAAGTAAACAACAAATTATGTATGAATATTTCTAGAATCGGCCAAAATTTATTCCATATGATTTTATATTAAATCCCAAAAATCCAGATAATATAATTCACGATTCACTGCCAAAAATATTACAGAAAAAAAATTTTAAGGAGTGGATGTTTAGTAATTATGTCATTTAACAATTTTATTACCATATGATTTTAAAGAAATTTATTCATTTTCCTGCAGCCATAGTGTAGAGAAATTTCTTATTTAGTTTTTCCTGTAGTAATTAACAAAGATAAGCTCTATAATCCACTTTAAATAACCTAACCTTACAATCATACAAGAAACCTATAATAAATGATGAGTAAAAAAAAGTCAATTTTAAAAAATAATTTAAAACTTTTTCTTTTTTTTTTTAAATCAATCTCTAGCTGCATTTTTTGATCCTTTTCTCAACTTTTAAGCCAAAAATATATAAAAGACAGAAGTTTGAACTTCAAATTTATACATGAGATATGTTTATTAACTATAAAAATATTCAAAATCTTTAGAAATTTAAGAAATACAAAATAAAAACCCATCATGGGAAAAATTAATATTGATGAACATTTAAAGCAAATTAATAATCATTATCTCAAAAGAAGTTTAAATTAATATCTATTTGTGGAAACTATTTTGCTATTGAATATACATGATACTCCCCATCACAGAGACTTACTGAAATTAGAGCATATGTGATCATGATAACATGTAAGTATGCAATGGTACTCATCCAAACACTTGAAGCCCAAGGGCATGACTCAATACAATATACATCTTGGAAGAGATAAATAAAAATCTGTATGAAAAATAGTCACAGGTGCCAGTCACATTTCACAATATATCCAGTTTAAAAAAGAGCATAAAACACTATGTATAAATTTTACATAGGTGCCTTATGCAAGTAGTATTTCACATGTGTACATTTTTAGAAACAAAATATATAGAACTTATGAGAAAATAAAAGTCACAAAAAGCACATAAAAGACTGAATTATACATCCCATGTAAATAATAACATTCATCATTACAAAGGTGATCATATTCCCCAAAATTAACTGACAATATATCTCACCAAAACTGCTATGTACAAATATGAATATATCAGAGTGAAGTCTACTTTTATGTGTATTGTATAAAGCAATAATTAAAAAAAAACTATAAATAAATATATGATAAAAGAAAGTAGGAGAATAGGGAAAGGGGAACTACTGGATACTGAAGGGGAGCAAATTATATTTTATGTTTTATGGTTATGTCAAAATAAATCTGACTATTAAATACAACAATAATGTAATAATAATAAAAAAAATCAAGCTTTACTTTAAATGAAGTAAGAAACCAAAGCATATTTTTTTTTAAAAAAAATTCATCTACAAAGATATATGTAACTTTAGCCAAAAACCTTTTCAATTATAAGAGCAATTAAAGAACTTATCATGGCCTACTATTCATATATTTTTATTGTGAAAATATAATATTGTGAAAATATAATATTACAATAATAAAGAATCACAATATAAATAAGATCCCCATATGAATATATATGTACATAAAACAGTATGCTTTATTGCAATAGCAAATTCTAGATAAATCAAAGCATAACAAAAATGATCTCAACAACTTAGCTAGGACATTTCTCAAAATAAATTTAAACCTGTTAGGGCTGTTTACTGGTGAAGAGTCCTTGCTTCCCCAATGCTGAGGTATAACACCAGAGAAGTGCGCCAAGGCAAGTTTAGTGGAAAGTAGAAGCTTTATTAAAGGACAGTAGAAAAGACTTCTCCCCAGAAGAAAAAGGGGACCAAAGAGGTAGAATCCATGAAAGGGATTTTTTTTAAACTAAGGTCGTTTTAGCTTTTTTATAGCTAAGGTCTTCCTTCAGCTATCCTGCATTCCTGTCACATTGCTGCCATTTGTTCTGTTTTCTTGCAGTGTTGGAATGTAGGTGGGAAGATGCAAAGTGTGGAGGACAGGTGGGCTGAAGGAGTAATCTGGGCAGAAAGGGCTTTTGGATTAGCATCTCCATGTTTGCTGTGAGCTGCTTCATTAAAATTTCCTTGGGATGGGCTCAGGACCTTGGGGATATTTTTAATTCCCCTTATCCTGGACTCCATCCTCAATATGGTGTTTATTCTTGATTTTAGTGGATATTAGACCAAATTTACCTAACTACATATCTGTAAATCTGGCTCTACTACCAAGGATATGGCTAAGTAGTACAGTATCCCTGAGTTCACCTAACTTTAACAAAATAATAATAATGAAGAAAGTAAAAATAAAAGAATGTCAAAATGAAAGTTAGCTAGCTAAAAAGGAATTTAGGTACCCAAAAATGACAGCTCCTTTCCTGTAGGAAAATGGACCTTGGAGATTTGATTTTGATAATTATTCCACCTGTCAATCTCCAGCATCTGGTAAGACACTGGGCTGCAGGAACACACCTGCCACATAGTATTTTATGCAGATTCTGAGGATGCCCTTTGAGCATAAGGAAGACAGCAAAGAGTCTCTGCCACTGACATGTTCCCCACCTGATTGGCCAGTAGGACTGAGGACATAGTGGCCAAGTGGAGGAGTTAAGCCTGCAGACTCCAGAGACTGCCCAGAGTCCCAATCTGCTAGCTCCTGTTTTCAACACAGCCAGTCTTGTGGTTCCAATAGTCTTTCTCCCCAAGCCTCCCTTGCTAGGCCAATGCACACTCACCATTTCCTGGTTCTCAGGAGTAGGGCTACTTGGGATCCTTAGTTCCTGCACAGCAGAACAACCTGTGACTCTAAAGTGTGAGACTACAGATGGCAAAAATGGAGGACTCAGGAGATAAGAAGTGAAAGCCCAACCTCCTCCTCCCTGATGACACATGATTAGACAGTTCCCACAAAATGCTTTTGATTGGAAGTGGCTTCAGATCATGAACATTGAATCTGAGAGAAGTGAGCCCTTTTTTGAGTGACAGGGAATATTATCCAATCCAGGCATGAATAAGGGCTAGAATCTCAGGTCGTTGAGTGCTGTATTTTTTTTTTTAACTGAGAAATGTACCCCAGAGTCTCAGTCTCAGGCTGCTATTATTTTAAGGCAAGGTTGTTTTCCCATAAGTGGGAACTAACCCAACCAACAGAACATTTTCATTTAAACTTACATATAAATCATTTCAGTTTATGGATTATATATGCTTGTATATTATTAAGGAATTAATATAAAATAATGACAATAATTATCAAATTTTATTTATTTTTTGATCTCTGTTATTTTTAGGTTACAGATTGAACTTTGAACTGGGAAGAAAACCCCTGAAGTAAAAATGTCCAACAAAAACAACACATAAGGGGCTGGGATTGTGACTCAGCAGTAGAGTGCTCACCTCCCATGTGCAAGACCCTGGGTTCAATCCTCAGTACCACATAAAAATAAATAAGTGAAATAAAGGTATTGTGTCCAGCTACATCTAAAAAAATACATTAAAAAAATAAGGTACAAGGTGAGAAATCAGCCTCTACCTCAGAGCAAAGACTGTCCAAGGAAGGGGGCATGACTCTTGTCCTTGGACAGAAACACAGAGCACTCTTAGGCTCATACCCACACTGCTGAGCTGTTTATCTACAAATAACAGGAGAGATCTGCTGTGCTTGGTGTCCCTGACTCAGTCAGGCTAGGTGGGGATCCATAGCAACCCCCTAGCAGCCACCAATCAGCATGAGACAGGGAAAATTCCTGGGATTCCAAATGACACTTCCAGTAGTTTATGGTGGTTGATAACCTTTTGGGAAACCATATAGTTCAGCATATACTCCCCTCATGGCCTAAGCCAATCTATTCAACTGAATCCCCATCTTGTACTAACCAATCAACCAATCAACTTGTTCCCTCCAGAGAATGTTCTAATCTTGTTTTAGAGTTGTTTATGATTTTCCCAAGGTTTGTGATGATTTGCTAAGAGATGATATGATGTATTTGGGTACCTACCCTACCCAAAAAGTTATAAAACTGCTGCAAACCCCAGGCTCAGGGACTCTAAGCTACCAGTTTCTGTGAGTGTGGAGGACTGAGCTAGATTGCAATAAACACCTCTTTGGTGCTTACATCGATACTGGTCTCTAGTGGTCTTTTGGGGGTGCCGCATTTGAGCATAAGTCTCTCCTGAAACCCATGGGAAAAGAGACAGCACTCCACTTCTCTAGGACTATAGTTTTATAGCACAAAAATTACAAAAGGGGGGTGACTTGAGAACTTACACGAATAACAGGATTTTCACAAGCATAATACAAAGACACATAGTAGGTTAATGGTCTAAATGGTTTAGCTCTTAGGGAGTAAATTTAGATCACAACATCAGAATTTATGATACACCACTAAAGTTTCAGAGTGAGTTTTTATTTGGTCAGAGAAAGCCAGAATTTATGAGTCATCACTAAAGTTTCAGGGAGGGTTGTTATCTCATCAGGGAAAACCAGACATGGGTGAGTTCAAGGCACTGGCAGGCATTTCAAGCAAGTTTACAAATCACAGTAATTTATAATGAAGCAAAAGTTAACTTTTCATGCCTTTGTGATGAGATGGCTCCCAATCTTAAAAGGAAATTAGGCTGGATTTTTCAATTGCTATAGCCATAGCTTTTAAAGTATACGTTTCATACTTTAACAAGTATGAGAATTAAATTATTAATATTAATTACTACTAATTTTTTAAAAGACTGAATAAAATAGGAAATTAGATATTTGTTATTAAATGCACAAAAATTTTGATTAATATAATGATAATATAAACATGGAAATTTTTGACAATAATAAAAAGACATTTAATATAAGGGATTCAATATTATAAGTCCCTCATGTTCAGTGGGTCAGTCCTTCAATGATATTTTTCATTTTTTTAGGTCATTTTGAATTACAATTCTGCAAATGTTTGTTAAGTATACAAATTTAAGATTTTGTATTTTGTAAAGTAGAAAAATGGCAGATTTGAGCTCCTTTCAGGATTTTAAAACTTATAAGCCATTTGGGTCATCTTAGCACTTTTTTTTTATATTTGCACACAGTCCAATTCTAGAGAAGAATGAGTTGGAGATATAGTCTACTGTTCTGAGCAAAAGAGAAATTGCCTTAGGATATTTCTAAAGGTTTTATCTTTTCTAACTGTTCAGAATTTTTGGTGATTTGAAAAAAACTTATTTATTTTAAGAAATGAATTGTTTGAAATTAATTATTTATCTTTCCTGCATTATTATTCACTTTCATTGATTTTTTCAGAAGGACTAACAGAAGAGAATTCCAAAAGTGTTTCATGTAATTTCTAATAATGAAGATAGAAAGCAGAAGCAAAACATCATCTAGTTTGGTGGTTCTGCCTCAAACTAAAGAGTTACTTATTTATTTCTGCTATTATTCACTAGGTTCCTGAGGTTGCAGAAATCACCAACCAACACACATAAAAGTCTTGTTAGTTTGATTCTCACAACCAATTCAAGCTAAATTATACGAGTATCACTGTAGTTTCAGACCAAAGGGTGTTTCTAAATAATAAAAATATGTATACATAAATATATAAATAAATATAAAATAAAATATAATATTAGATAGATTTTTTTTCTGAATAATCATTTTTACAATATCCCTTTAGACACAGTTCTGGGGACAAAGTGTCACAAATAAGACATAAATCCTACATTGCTACACAGAGTAATTAAGGCACATACTAAGAGCTTGGTATAAAACTTGGCAGAGTGACATAAATAACTAGAGAACATCATAGAGTATTATACCTAAGTGCTAAGTAGCAAATTCATAGTCTTTAAGTACATGAAGAGACAAGTGATCATAACAAATTTTATAACTCAGTTGCTGCTAATATACAGAGATAGAGATATTTATTAAGAGATGGTTTTATGAAGATTTTTGGTTTAAAAAGGGAAAGATCAAATAATGGAGGTGATTTAAACATGAGCAATAATATTTTTCTGCATTCAGTACCTTTTCTGCAGATATATCA
This sequence comes from Marmota flaviventris, assembly GCF_047511675.1. Taxonomy (NCBI): domain Eukaryota; kingdom Metazoa; phylum Chordata; class Mammalia; order Rodentia; family Sciuridae; genus Marmota; species Marmota flaviventris. The sequence continues at coordinate 43,674,142 of NC_092516.1, read as the reverse complement.
ATTATAATTAATTCCAACCAGAAAAATGCAGAAATAGTGTAAAGATTATTCACTAGGAGTAAAACTACTTAAAAAGAGAACCAAAACTTTCATTCCTGTCCAAATGTTTATTCCTGACAAAAAGACTGCTTCTTTTGAGCTATTTCTGTAGATATGATTTTTTGTAATAAATATTTGTGATTTTTTTGCATATTACTTAATATATTTATGCTTCACATTTTCTCTTTTGTCCTATTTTACTACCTATATTCTGAAAGAAAAAAAAATTTCTAACTCCTAAACTCACTTGATATTTGAGATATCTTCTAATTAATCTTAAGCTTACATAATTTCTATAATGAATTCTGTGTTTTCAGTAAAGAATGACTATTTTTATGCACATGACTCATTTACAGGAGTTTTGTTGTGTTTTTTGGTTTTATTTACAGTGACATTAAATAAAAGGTTAATGTTAAACCAAACCACAAAAGACCACCAACTCAAATTTTAAATCAAATTAAATCAAGATTGTATTGTGTACACAAAAGCTGGCCAGGACTGTCTCTTACAAGACTCCATGCTAGAGATCATCCCCCTGATCTTCAGGAAAACGTTTTTACAGCACAAAAAGTTACAAAGGAGGTGGGTGTCTAAGGTACTTACAGCTAACAAGATTTTGACAATCATAATACAAAGGCAAATAGCAGGTTAAGGATCTACGTGGCTAACATTTCAAGGTGGAAAACAAATTCAGCTCCAGACATTAGAATTTATAAGTTGCCACTGAAATTTAGAGAGAATTGTTATTTGTTCATCAGGAGCCAGAATTTATGAGGCACCAGTAAGGTTTTAGAGAGGGTTGTTATCTGGTAAGGGATAGCCAGGCATAGGTGAATTCAAAACACAGGTAGAAATTACAAGCAAGTTTAAAACATCAAAATATTGTCAGGCTAAAGAGAAATTTTAGTTTCCTTACACAAAACAGAAATACACTTTTTACCTCTAAAAGCTCTAAGAGAAGATTTTATTTATTTTTGTATTTTCTCATATCTAATGGCTTCTGGCATTCCTTTGTTTGTGACTATAAATGCTTTTCTTCTGTGTTTATGGGGCTTCCAAAACAAAAAATATAGATAAGCCCTTTTTGTAGGGAAGATTTTTCAAACATAGCAAGTAACTACCTTTAACCCACAGGGTCTGACAACCATATTATAGGATATGAAAGATGCTCCAATATGCTTGTTCTTCCAACCATTGTTTGCAAAGGTTGACAAAAGTCAATTCATTGCACAGAATGAGTGAGGTGAGTCTCTGCTCTGCAGTCCAGAACAGGATGTAAAAGAGCCCCCAAAGTGGGTTTAAGACAGGGCTTTACATGACATAGCTGACAAAATCCTAAAAACAAAAGAAAACATAAATTCAGAGAGAACCATACCCACATAATCTCATTTGACAGAATCAAATTCATAAGAGGAACAGAGGACAGAGGTAAATCTAAAGGGGTTTAACTATATTTTCTTTTTCTAAATTGCTATTAATGTCTCCCAGGATTATAGAGTTCTGGATCTCCTCAGTTACTACTTTAACATTACCTTCAACCTACAATGCATGAGGCACACTGAATTTACCCTCATACTCATGTACTTATCACTTATTTTTTTTCTATAGAAAAGCATATGTATATTAATATATTTTCCCACATTTCCAAGATTCTACCCTGAAAATTTCTGTGATATCACTTCCCTGAAATGCATTTTCATTATTTCATGTCAGTTAATCTAAGTATTCTATATCATGTGTTGGAAAAGTTGAGACAACTCAAAGGCACTTCTTATTTGACTATTTATAAACTATAATTAAACGTCAACCTCAGTACCTCCAAAGAACTTAAGTCTCATTCACCTTTCTCATTCACAGTGCTTTATTTTTGTAAGTAGGTAGCAGATATTTTATTTTGAAGAAGTGTAAGTGATTTAAAGCCATTCAGTGTACTTTAGAGGATCCGAAAAACCTATGGTTGTGGTTCTTAAACAACCTTACCACTGAAAGATCTAGATTACACTCCAGGATGGACACTGATACTGTGCTTCCATGGGAAATGGTTTCTTGGTTTTGAATATTGTCTTCCCCTTTCCCCTATAGTCTTGGAAATGTGTGGATTGTGTGAAGTTTTAGAATAACTATTTTCAACACAGTTAGCATGGACCCATTTGTTAATAGAAGGAATCTATATTCTGAAATAAAAAGACCCTTCACCAAGGCCTAAAGAAGTGATAAAATAATCCCTGAAAAAATAACAGTCATCCATTAGATTTTTTTTTTAAATACTAAGAATAAGTTTAGTTAGTAATACATTACCATACTAGGAAAGTTGTATAAATGCAATTTTAATTTTTAAAGTTGTTTCTGATTACTACAAAGAGAGTATAAAAAGCTGGGTACATGGGATGGAGTTGTGTCTCAGTTGTAGACTACTTTGCTAGAATGTGCAAAGCACTGAGTTTGATTCTCAGCAATACATATAAAGATTTTTTTTTGTTTTATTTTTTTAAATACATGACAATGGAATGCATCGCAATTCTTATTACACATATAGAATAATTTTTCATACCTCTGTTTGTATATAAAGTATGTTCACATCAATTCCTGTCTTCATATATGTACTTTACTTTTTTTAGAGAGAGAGACAGAGAGAGAGAGGGAGGGAGGGAAGGAGAGAGAGAGAGAGAGAGAGAGAGAGAGAGAGAGAGAGAGAGAGAGAGAGAGAGAGAATTTTATTATTTTTATTTTTTAGTGTTCTGCGGACACAACATTTTTGTTTGTATGTGGTGCTGAGGATAGAATCCCGGCTGCACGCATGCCAGGCAAGTGCACTACCACTTGAGCCACATCCCCAGCCCCATATATGTACTTTAGATAATAATGTCTATCACATTCCACAATCCTTGCTAATCTTTACACAACACTCCTACACTGGCTACTTCACATAAACTTGCCTCAGGGATTCAATGCATTAATCAAATAGATTTTATTCAGCTTATGCAGTGCTGTTGGAATGGCTATTATAAAAATCTAAAATTGTCATGTGTGGTGGCATATGCCTGAAATTCTAGAAGCTATGGGAAATGACACAGGAGAATTGTTAGTACAAAGACAGCCTCAGTAACATAACAAGGCTACAATCAACTTAATGAGAGTCTGTCTCAAAATATAACATAAAAAAGAATGTGGATGTATCTCAGTGGTATGCAACTCTGGGTTCAATACCCAGCACCATACCATACAAAACCAAGCAAATATCTCATAATTAATAGGGATTCAAGGGTACACAAATATGTAAAAATGTTGGTGACAATATAAATTTAATAAATATATTTTTTATAAAAGTGTTAAGGTGCTTTAAAAGCACCAAATAAAAATGCCACTTAATCCACTAGTAATAATTTGGGGTAGCAGTGCAAAATCATACATGCCTGTACTCCCAGTGGCTTAGGAGAATAAGAGGTAGAAAACTAGGGATTTATTCTCAAGATAAAGACCAGCTTCAAGAACTTGGCAAGGTCCTAAGAAACTCAGTAAAACCCTCTCTCAAAAATAAATAAATAAATAAAAGTGTTGGAGACTGGGTATGTAGCACACTGGTAAAGTGCCCTTGGGTTAATCTCCAGTATTTAAATAATAAAATAAATAAATAATAATGGTTGGTAAAAAAAATGCCATACAATCCAGTAATAATAACTTTGGGTATATATGTAAAAAAAATGAAATCCTTTTGCTAAATGTATTGCCACACATCTTTATTCACAGTATCTAACAAAAGGAAACAAATAAAGTGCCTTTTAGATAGAAAGTATATCAGAAAATGCCTTCCAGTTGCAAAGCATCCAATTAGTCCATCCCTTCAGAAGCTACACACTTAAAATTCAAACTGGTCCCTAGAAGACAAGACTCAGAGAATGGTGTTTTCTAAATACTCCAAAAATTTGGAATCTCTGGGAACCTTGTTTCAGATATTCTAAAACTCAGAACTAGGTCATATGGGAGGTCAGAATGAGAACACAAGGCATAGTAAATTCTTTAATGGGGAATCTTAGACACTGACATAACGAAAAGCAGAGTTGCAGATAAAAAATAGATTCTGTTTCACTGATTTCTGGATTATGGATTCAAATCAAATATATATATATTAGAAAAAAACTTAAGGCTACTGGTTAAAATCTACATAAAACAGCTATTAAAAATGTACCAGGTGCTGGATGTGTTAGTGCAAGCCTGTAATCCCAGTTGCTGAAGAGGCTGAGGAAGAATTATCAAAATTTCAAAGCCAGCCTTAGCAGAAGCAAGGTGCTAAGAAACACAGTGAGATCCTGTCTCTAAATAAAGTAAAAAAAAAATAATCCTGGGGATTTGTCTTAGTAGTCAAGTGTTCGTGAGTTCAATCTCCAATATCCCCCATGAAAAATGTACCAGGGGGCTGGGTCTGGGGCTCAGTGGAGCTCACTTCTCTGGCACATGTGAGGCACTGGAATATAAGGTCTATCAACAACTCTCTCTCTCTCTCTCTCTCTCTCTCTCTCTCTCTCTCTATATATATATATATATATATATATATATATATATATATACATACATACAGTGCCAAGATATTGACATAGACTTTGATCTAAATTGCGTGTAATTTAGCCCTTAAGATTGAAGTTGCTTGGGGCTGGGGATGTGGCTCAAGTGGTGGTGGGCTCGCCTGGCATGCGTGCAGCCCGGGTTCGATCCTTAGCACCACATACAAAAAAAGATGTTGTGTCCGCCCAAAACTGAAAAATAAATATTAAATTTTAAAAAATCTCTCTCTCTCCCTCCCTCTCTCTATCACACACACTCTCTCTTTAAAAAAAAAAAAAAAGATTGAAGTTGGCCAGGCATGGTGGTGCATGCCTGTAATATCAGCTGTTTACAAGACTGAGACATAAGGATCATGAATTCAAAACCAGTCTCATCAATGGTGAGGCACTAAGCAACTCAGTGAAACCCTGTCTCTAAGTAAAATACAAAATAAGGGTATGGATGTGGCTCGGTGGTAGAGTCCCCCTGACTTCAATCCCCAGTCTCCCCCCCAAAAAAAAAAAAATGGGGCTGAGTAAACAGCTCAGCTTGTAGAGTGCTTGCCTTCTAAGCATGAGGCCCTGGGGTCAATCCCCTGGAGAGAGAGAGAGAGAGAGAAAGATTGAAATTGCATGTAATTTAAATTCAAGTTAGTCCCACTTTTATTTTTTTTCCTGCCACACCGGAATAAAAGAGTTTCCTGAAATATTTGGAAAGTTTGTGTGGGTTATTTATTTATTTATTTTTTATTTACTTATTTTTATGTGGTGCTGAGGATCGAAGCCAGGGCCTTGCACGTGCTAGGTGAGTGCTCTACCACTGAGCCACAACCCCAGATTGCCTGACCATAAATAAATAAACAAACAAACAAATTAATAAGTAAATAAACCCTCAATTGATGACCCATTACAGTTTTTAAAAAATCCTTAATTGGGTCACATAAACCTCATTTAGGAGAGATTCATTATTTTTAATATCACCTACTTTTATTCTGCTTTCTTCTCATTTGAAAATCTCAGAATGATAAATTAAAATCTTTTAAAAATGCCCTCCAGTTCTTGAAGAAAAACATTATAAATGATGCATACATTTGAAATAAAACATGGGAAAATGATTAATAATGCTGAAAGTGGAGTTTTGAGATTAACCAAAATTTCTCAGTTTGCAAATTGAATCTGGGTGCTTGTCTCATAAATTTTGAAGAAAAAAAAAATCTATTTAAGCAAGAAGAAATAGAACACCCACCAGGTGGTATGAGGAATGATACCAGAAAAAAAAAAAAAAAAACTCATTTTTGTGTGCCATCTTAGAAGTTTACTGATAGTTTTAGGCAGAACAGGAAGCATAATGCATTTAGAATAGGCTTTGGAAAAGGCATCCTGACTACCATATGGGTTCACTTTCATTCTTTCTATGACCCATCTTTTTTTCTTCAAATTCAATCAGGAATCACCCCTGGGACAAAGGACTTTGTTGAAGGTGTTCCCACAAGTGGGCTTCAAGGTCTTTTACATTTGAAATAGGCCTTAATGGTGCTCATTATCCACATTACATGGTCATTATACTATCTATTCTATTTTATACTTATTCTCTGTGAACAGAGAACCCTAGTTTTGGATATGTGAACAGGGAGCTAGAAAACTAGGGGTTTATTCTAAGACCTATGGAGAGCTAAACTGAAGTTCTGGATTTCAGATTTTTGTTTTGGATTTGAGATACTGCTTCTGCTACATTTAAAAATCTCAGGACTCATGAAGAGAATGAGTTAAAAGCCAGCATCATCAAACTTGTGAGGCCCTAAGAAATTCAAAGGGACCCTGTCTCTAAATAAAAATATTAAAAAAGGGGTGGGAATGTGAATCTGTGGATGAACACTTCTGGGTTGATTTTCTGGTACCAAAAAGAAAACAACATACACACAAAAATAGTAATAATAATAAACAAACAAACAAACAAACCCTCATGAGTAACAAGCCCTAAAATTAACAGCCTCTCTCATGCATGAATACAATAAATGGATTTGTAGTTCTCTCCTGGTAATTATCTTAGTCTTCACTATTGTTGGGAAAATTATAAACAGCAGCCATACCCCAGAGAAAAACCCCAACATGGCACCTAAGGACTCCTTCTTCATACCTTCTTCTTTTCTGCAGTGGCACGAAAAGTTCCCGCCCTTCTCCCGCTGGCGCCAATTTCAAATCTTGCTGGCAGGGAACCTTAGCCCGAATGAGAACTAATTCCTGGGCTCCGGAGCTGATATCTGAAAGAACTTGCCAATAAACGGGTTGCCTTCCATTTATCTAAGCCCTACCATCTCCCCCTTAGTTCTATATAAGCACACTGCTTTTTGCAATAAAATTGGAATTCTCCCAGTGAAGTGTCTTTGCATGGGGAATTCTTTCAACTATGAAATCTGGAGACATGCTGGACTCATGGCACATGGAAGCCCACAAAGGGCTTTAGAAAGAAGCTGAAAACACCATACAATTATGGAATAAAATGCCCAGGTTTTCAACTGCTGATCTAAGCCTCACTAGATTAGTCAGAGGGAGGTGAAGGCTAAGCTACCACAGAGAGACCCTCTGGCCACAAGACTCTGGAGAGGACCACGAGGAGTCCCTAGCCATGACTGCCAGTTTCCACCATTGCCACTCCTGTCAGCTTTAAGCCCCCTTCCTACACAGACTCAATATAACAAGGCACACTTACCATTTCCTGGCTCTCAGGGTTCTCAGCGTTCTCCCTGTGGTTTGTTTTCAGATTCTGCATAGCACAGACACCTGGGCTCCGGATCCAGAACAGAAGCCTACAAAAAGATTTTTTAAATGGCGGGTTCCAGACACCAAGGGAACAGAAGATTTTGGAAGCCCTCCCCCTCATCACTGGCTGCGTGAGGATTGGACAGTTCTCACCTAAGGGAGTGATTGGTCAAGGCTTCAGGCACTGCCTCCAACCTGAGCCAAGTGGGCACAGAATCAATGTCTGAATGACAGGCTGCTCCATTGTCATTGTTAACCAACTACAGATCAGGGCTGAGAATATAGCTTAGTCAGTAGAGTTCTTGTTTTGCTTATATAAGGCCATGGATTCAATCCCCTGCACTACACACATACACTCCCGCCAAAAAAATACATTAAGCAACGGACTTTTGGGACTAGGGTTATGGATCAGTGGTAGAGAACTTCCCTAGCATGCATGAGGTACAGGGTTGAACATGAAGCACCGCATTAAAAAGCCACCAAAGAGAGGGATGTGGCTGGAGCAGTAGCAAACTCGCCTGGCATGCGGGCAGCCCAGGTAAGATCCTCAGCACCACATACAAACAAAGAAGTTGTGTCCGCCAAAAACTAAAACTAAATATTAAAAAAAGCCAACAAAGAAACTACTAATGTTACTGTGTCCATTTACAACAACAAAAAAATATTCAAGAAAAAAAAAGACTATGTATTGGAATTTTGCACCCTCACTACAGAACTGGCTTAGGGTAGGTCCAGGTTTCCGGTGTATCCTGCTGGGAATAGGGCATATCCTGCTGCCTCAGGCGCCAGCCAGCTCCTTGAGTTCCCATTGAGTTCTCAATGGATTCAGAGAGTATTTTGGGATGCAGAGCACAGTGGAAGTGCTTTTTCCCCAGAACGTGTGTGTAGAGTGCTGGTGACAGTTCAGGAATAAAGAATTGCTGTTTGAATCTACATGGCTGTGAGTGTCTCGAGATTTTGTGCCCAGCCAGACTGCAGCAACTAACAGTGTCACTGATTACTTTTTTTATTTTTTGCAAGATCTTTATCTCTCTCTCTCTCTCTCTCTCTCTCTCTCTCTCTCTCTCTCTCTCTCATATGACAAATTGAAATCAGATATGCTTTTTTACTGAGAAACACTCTCAGCCTTTAATAAAATATTCTATAAAGAAAAAGGGTTTCACTGATTTTCTTAGAGTCTCACTAAGTTGCTGAGGCTGGCTGACTTTAATCTAATGTTATAGAAGTCTGATATATATATATATATATATATATATATATATATATATATATATATATATATAGAGAGAGAGAGAGAGAGAGAGAGAGAGAGAGAGAGTAGTGTTCATTTGACTCTTTCTCTTGGGGACTGTGCCAGAGTTACCTTTTTCTTTCACTTCTACCTTATTTCTGCCTCCAAAGAAACTACCCTTTACCCTCATACTACCATTGATCCACCATTAGACTTTTTAAATCTGAACTCTTGAGCTGGTCATTCTTTCCCTCTTTCCTTCACAGCACATTTTTCTCTACCCGTACATATTCCACCAATACTTTTTCATGAATACTCACTACTACATACTCAGTATCCACCAAGGTCACATCTTGATCCATCCCTGTTCTGCCTTTTCCATGGATCATTTTGAGATCCCCTCCACCCAGATATCAATAGTCCAGAGTAAGGTCAGGTAAGGATGTTATATATGCAGGTTTTTAAAGTCATTTACATAACAATAAGCCTATTAAAATTGGGATGTATTTTGTCTTAAGTTAAAAAAGAAAATCTACAGACTGCACTGTTCTACTGAATTTTTTTTAAAATTTATTAATCTCAATAATTTGGAAAAAGAAATTCTATAAAAAGGAGAATAAAGGAAAAAACATAATATATAAAGTTGAAAAATTTGAAGACACACCAAGGGTACATATCAAAGAGTGACATATATAAGTGCTTTCAAAAGACAAATTAATTTGAAATAAACGTAGTTAATGTGAGATGTAGTAATCATTTATTAATTATATATAATGGTACTATACATGTATATGTACAAAATGCATCTCATATAATTATGAGTATACATTTCAAAAAATGAAATCTACAGTATTTATTTAATTTTTCTGACAACACTATAAATACCTACATCTAGGTTTATGTATTACCAAATGTTCAGGATACATTTTGTACTTCATAAAGTTTACAACTCACCAACAGACATTTTTTTTTTCAATTTTTAAAAGGAGTAGTATTTATTTTCAGTAAGAACATGATGCCATCATTTATCTTTAATTTTTAAATATTTTTTAATTATGTATGACAACAGAATGCATTACAATTCTTATTACACATGTAGAGAACAATTTTTCATTTCTTTGGTTTTATACAAATTATATTTACATGAATTCACTTCTTTATACATATACTTTATATAATGATATACATCATATTCCACCATCATTTTTAACCCCATGATCCCTCCCCTCACCTCCCAACCCCCAAAAGGTCATTTAGATACACAATGATGTATCCTATAAAGTTATAGAAAAGAGTATATACCTTATAAAAATATGAACAGATAAAGTTTTGTAACTAATACATAGCATAATAATAATAATAATAAACTTGCCATTTAGACATTAATAAATTATACATCTAGCACTATTGACATCTTTTCCAAAAAAAGTTGACATCTTTTCCCAAAAAAGGGGGAGTTATTTGTGGGGGAAAATGGTATTCTATGCTTTCTTAATATCAAGAATAAATTATTTTCAGAAGTAATATATATTTCAATATAAAAATAAAATAGAAGCAGTTTCCATGGCACACACCTCTAATCCCAATGGATTGTGAGGCTAAGGCAAGATAATCCTGAGTTTAAAGCCAGCCTCAGAATCATAGCAAGGCCATAAGCAACTATATGTGACCCAGTCTCTGCGTGCCCCTGATTTAAATTTCCAGTAAGAAACAACAACGACAAAAAGAATACAATGTATTGATGAGGACACAGAACAAATTATCAGGAACTAAAGATGGAGTAGGAATTGCTGTTATTTCATCATGAAAACTGTGTGTGTGTGTGTGTGTGTGTGTGTGTGTGTGTGTGTGTATATATATATATATATATATATATATATATATATATATATATATATATATATATTTCTCACCAAGCAGCTTAGACCTGTAGAAATTATAGTATGTGTGTACAATGACAGTGTACAAGTATGTGATAGCATAAGACTAGAGCTATACTTGTCAATACAGTAGAAATGTGCAGCCTAGGTGGAAAGAGGAGGTGATTCAGAAAAAGAAAAAAATAATAAAGTTTGAGAAAAAATGGTTCTGGAGCCCAGAAAGATTTTTGGTTTAATTAGAGTACAAAATACCACATAAATATTATACTGAAGTTACATCTGTTAAATACATCACATGTATAATGGATTTCAAGGAAAATATGTGGAACTTATCACAAACAAAATAAAAATTTACAAAAGCACATAAAATAGTATGTGTGTAAATAAAACTAATCATTACAAAGACAACTATTTTAACTCAATTTAATATATAATATTTTCCTATCAGAATTTTAGAATGTTTTTCATTAAATACAAGAAGAGAACTGGACCTGTTGGTGCACAATTGTAATCCCAGTACCTTGGGAGATGTATTGTGAGCTCAAAGCCAGCATCAGCAAAAGTGAGGCCCTAAGCAATTCAGTGAGATAGCGTGTCTAAATGTCATACAAAATATGTTTGGGCATGTGGCTCAATTTCCCTGAGTTTAATTCCAAGTACCAAATAAAAGAAAAGAAAAGAAGGGACCAAAAAAATTATCTTAGAAATAAAATATATGCAAAATACCCCAAAACCTTTAATTAAAAAAACAAATAATATAGTTATTGTTATGAGACACATTTAATGTATATTATGAAACTATATTGCAATAATACAGACCAATATATCATAATATAAATCAAATCTGAAACCATATGTAGATTAATTGTATTGTTAAGAGCAATAGAAAGGCATATGTAAAACCGACCATATGAAAAATAATATTAGACGTGAATGAATGAATCTATCCAACCTAAAGTTAGAATTGGGACATAGAGGCAAAGTTCACTGTTAGAGTGTGTGTGCAGAATGTGCAAGATAGTCAGTTCCAAACTTAGCAACACTACAAAAAGCAAATATTAAGAGGGAATTATGTTGAAAATAAAGCAGAATATTAAATGAGACACTCTCCTTCCATCTATAGATAAATTTAAGGAAAAAAACTACTGTGAGTATCTCTTTGGCAAAATCATGAATGAGTAGAGATATTTGGATACAGTGGATATTAGTCCGGTCTTAAGAAATGTACCACATTGGGGACAAAATTCCCAATTACCATCATCACCTCTAGTGAACAGAAATGTGAGAGAGGGGCTGAGGATGTTGTTCAGTTTTTAGAGTGCTTGCCTTGTATGCACAAGGCCCTGGGTTCAATCTCTAGCACCACAAAAAAGAAAAAAGAAAAAAAAAAAGAAGGAAATATGAAAGAAATGATACAAAAAAAAATGGTGATATCTAGGAGCCATAAAACTTTTCACAAGTGTTTCATCAGCTGTGACCAAGACACAAAAATACCAAATATCCAAGCTGTCAATTTATCTCAAAAAAATCTGCCAGCATATTTTCCCAATTGCTGTTGCTGACAGATGAAGTTCACTGTAGATTGTATAATAGGTGAAATCCAGTAAACTACTCTTAGCCTGAGTGAGATTTTAGCACTTCCTGAATCCTGCCCAAACCTGATACACTAGTAATAAGGCCAGAACTACAAATTCCTCCTAGAAATTTTTTTTTTTTTTTTTTTTTTTTTTGGTGGGTGTGTGTATGTGTGTATTGAATGTTTCACATTTAACATATTTTGTTTATGTTACTATGTCCCTGATACACTAGTAAAAATGCCAGAACTACCAATTGCTCCTAGAAAGTTTTTTTTTTTTTTTTTTGTGTGTGTGTGTGAATGTGTGTGTGGATGTGTGTACTGAATATCTCAACTTTAACATATTTTATTTACCTTACTATGTCCTGAAGTTCCAAACTCTAGAACAAAAGGTGATTGAGCTTATGTAAATCTCTGTAGATTTCAAACAAATGAATTTACATCCTTTTCCAAGCACTTTTATGAACTATGATAGCAAACAGCTGTTCAGAAAGTAGCTTAAAAACAATGATCCTTGTTTATTCAAACAAATCTTTACAGAATAGTCCTACATTGGCTACTTCATATAAACTTTCCTCAGGGATAAAATGCATCAGTCAAAGAGATTTTCGATAGCCTGGGCAGTGTTGTTGAAAAGGTTATTATAATAATCTGAAAGAGCTAGGTGTGATGGCAAATATACTAGAGGCTGGAGAGGCAAGTCAGGAGGATTGTGATTTGAAAGACAGCCTTAACAACATAGAAAGGCTATAAGCAACTTATTGAGAGATTAGTGATATATCACCTGTCTCAAAAAAAAGGACGGGAAACATAACTCAGTGGTAAGCACCCACAGAGTTCAATTCCTAGCACCAAACCACACCAAAATAAACAAATATCTGAAAGATAGTAGGGACTCCAGAGTATAGTTGTATATGCATAGATAAAAATTTTGGTTACAATATAAAGTTAATAAAGATACTTTTGAAAAAAATTCATGGTTCTTTTTTCTTAAAAAGAAAGCGAGAGAGAGAGAGAGAGGGGGGGAGAGAGAGAGAGAGAGAAAGAGAGAGAGAGAATTTTAATATTTATTTATTCATTTTAGTTTTCGACAGACACAACATCTTTATTTGTACATGGTGCTGAGGATAAAACCCAGTGCCACACAAATGCCAGGCAAGTGCACTACTGCTTGAGCCACATTCCCAGCCCCTATAATGGTTCTTAAGAGCTCAAAATAAAAATGCCATATAATCCACTAATAATAATTTTTTTGAAGCAGGGTATCATTGTAAATGTCTGTATTCTCAGTGGCTTGGGAGGATGAAACAGGAGGAACTTAAATGCAAGACCAGCCTCAGAAACTTGGCAATGGCTTAAGTGACTCAGTGATATCCTGTCTTATTAAAAAAAAAAAAAAATAGGGATGTAACACAGTGGTAAAGTGCCTAAATAAGTAAAAATAAATAACAATAACAATTCTTGGTTTAATAAATGCCCTATAACCCAGTAATTATAATTCTGGATAAATATCTAAAGAAATTGAAACAATTTTGTTAAAGATATTACTTCACTTCCATTTTTATTGTAGGTTTCTTCACAGTATCTAATAAAAGGAATCAAATGAAGTGTCTTTTAGATGCAAGGTATTGATGAAAAGGTTTCTTCCAGCTGCAGATCATCCATCTACTTGCCTTAAAGGCTGCATACTTATACTTCAAACTGTTCCCGAAAAGGCAAGACTCAGATATGGTTTCTTCTGAGTACTCCAAGAAATTTTTGTACCTCCGGAAAAATTCTTTAAGACTTTTCCAAAATTAAGGAATAGGTAAATTTTGGAGTTTGGAATGTGGACAACATACAGTAAATTCTTCAAGAGAGAATCTTAATTCAGACACTGTGATAAGGTGTCTGGTCTGGGGAAGAAAGAGGAAGTAAAATCAGAGTTTGAGATAAAACTAGACTTTGCTTCACTGATTTCTAGGTTATTGATTTAATCCAAACAGATATTGGAAAAGGGTTAAAGCTACTAATTAAAATTTATGTAAAACAGGTATTTAAAAAGTACCAGGAAAGAGCTGAAGGTGTGGCTCAGTGGTACAGTGCTTGCCTAGCATATATGAGGCCGAGAGCTTAATTCTCAGTGCCCCATATAAATAAATTAAATATAAAAAATTTTTTTAAAAATACCAGGTAAGGATTTAGGGTTGTTGCTCAGTAGTAGAGTACTTGGCTAGTATGCATGAGGCAGTCTGTTTGATACTGGACCCACATTAATAACAATAATAATAATAATAATAATAATAATAATAATAATAATAAAGATATTTTGTTCATCCATAACTAAGAAAAAAATTATTTTAAACAAGTACAACAGCGCTATGGCCTGTAACCTTCTAATTATCTGTGTTCTAATTAAGCCCTTGCAATTCAACTTTCTTGTTATTTAAATTAAAGTCCAGTTCCACTTTTATTTCCTGCCACACCAGGACAAAGGAGTTTGCTTGAATATTAGGAATGCTTCTAAATGTCACTTTAATAAAGTTGTTTTACATATTTAAAAACTCAGTTGAAAGCAAACTTGGTGGCACAGGCCATAACCCCTGTGGCACAGAAGAATTATACATGAGTATCATGAGGTCAAAGCTACCATCAGCAAAAACAAGGCACTAAGCAACTAAGTGAGACCCCCTCTCTAAATAAATACAAAAAAAAAAAAAAAGACTGGGGATGTATCTCAGTGCCCCTGAGTTAAATACCTGGTACAAAAAAAAAGAAGAAAAATGAAAAAAATTCAATTGATGACAAATACATTAAAGAAACAAACAAACAAACAAAAAACACCTCAATTTTGGACAAATTAACTACACTATTGTGAGGATGGCCTTAGGCCTGGCCTAAAAAAAACTCCATTTTAAAAACTTCAGTTTGAAACATGCAGTCTCACCAGGCATGCCTAAAGAAGCCCTGAAGTATTGCCTTCAGACATAAACAAATCACTTCCCCTCACCATAAACAGAGTGAGGCCTCTGGCAGGTTGTCCTCACCTAATAAGAGGGAAGGGTGAGAAGACCAAGGTGCAGACCACCAGACCAGATGTTTCTGGCCCTAGAGTAAATGATGTCATGGCAAAATCTGGTGGTAAATAACAAGGTTTGAAAAAAGGGTAAAAAAGCTGCAAAATTTAGTATAAAGAGTAGAGCAAATGAACAGATGTTCAGCCAGCTCAATAAAAAATGCACTTGAGCTGGGGAGGCTGATGAGGACTTGGAATGACATCTCATCACTTCTCATCATTTGTATTATCCTCACCACTCTTAAACTCTACAGCCACACCTTAGTGAGAGGGGGGAAAAGTAAAAGACTATATTGTAAGGGTCCCACGAAACGTCGGAGAAAGAGACCACCAAGTGACCACTCATGCAATTGGCAGAAGGGGGATTTATTGAACCAGCATGCTGGGGCTCCATGCCCACTCAAGAAGGGAAAGCAGCCCAGAGCCTGAGCAGGGGCTGAGCACTGCTTAAGTACACTTTTTGGGGAGGGCAGAGGGCTTTGTATACATCAGAACAAATCATCATGAGGCGCGGGAAAATTGAACAACAACTCCTAAACATGATTAGTTCATTCATTGGCGGGAACAGGTCAGGCTGGAGTGATAGGTCATTCCTAAGGAGGGGGTTACATTTAAACTGATTGGTCCAGGCCCTGCAATGCCTACGTACGACCACACAGAGCCCTTATTAAACAACCAAGTACTCAGGGGAAATATTTACTGGGCAGTTCCAAGCATTGTCTTAACATCTATAGAAATTTCAGGTTTTGCAGGTAGCATAGAAACCTAACAATACCTAATCCTTTACATTTTAACTCAGACCTTGCAGCTTAGAAACTTTACAACACCCGGTCTTTTACCCTTTAACTTTTACGCTTTAACTTCAATTTCTTTTACCCTTACATATATGATGTTCTTCTCATGTGATGAAAACTTAATTTCAGTGGGGAGAAACCCAATGGGGAAAATAAAACCAAGAGGCAAGATCTCCCACACACCCAAAATGTATACTTCTATGAATAAAAATTTTATCAAAATTACTTTAAAATTTCATTTAACTTTTGTGCTGTCTGGTCTTATGAGAAAGCAAATTTTATTTTAAACTTCTAAGCAATGTCCTAAGGCATTAATATTTTCCCAGAGGGAAAAACAATATAATGCATTAGTATAATTTAAAAATTTCTAGTATTCATAATAAAAATTAAGAAGGAGAGCTTAAATCAATTTAATAACTTAAACCACTATATGCAAAATATTATTATTTTTGAAAATATAAATTGACTAATAAATAAATGTATTTTTCAAGCTTCATCCTAAAATTCACTCTTGACCTCTCAGGGATATCTATGTTCACTACAGCTATATTCTATGTTTGAGATTCATAAATACCCTGAACTTAGCAAGGTGAAAAAAATGGACAACTCAGTTCTGCGTCATAGGTTATGGAATAAACATACCAAAAAACATTCTCTTATGGCCAAAGAACAGGAGAGACTCTGCACTTTGAGACAGAAGCCATCTACAACTCAGAAGTGTACAAAAGTGGAAACTGTTTC
Source organism: Marmota flaviventris (assembly GCF_047511675.1). Taxonomy (NCBI): domain Eukaryota; kingdom Metazoa; phylum Chordata; class Mammalia; order Rodentia; family Sciuridae; genus Marmota; species Marmota flaviventris. Next base: position 43,657,528 of record NC_092516.1, on the reverse strand, counting down.
TCACAGGATTTTGGGCACAGATCCATTTTCATTTTAGATATCATACTTTAACCAAAAGAGGTTGATATCACTGGAGAGAAGACTCTAGGTAATCAGATCATCAGTAAGCCAGAAACTAGAGTATAAACATTTAAAAAAAATTTATTTTGCAGTTTTGTCTTTAGCCTAATGCAGGGTTGTTATTTCAATTTTCTTTTTTAGGATGGGGTACTCTGAGAATATCATCAAACATTAAAGGCATAGAAGTCTACACATATTTCCATATAATTTAATAAAGCCTGCCAAGAGATTAAAGTTTAAATTTAAATTAATAAAAATTTAACCAGTACCTATAAGGCACAATATGTTTTTCATATAACTTCTGTTCCACATGTGATTGAATCCTGGCATTCAGCCCATGTTTAGTGAATTAGATATCTATCACTGAATAAGAAGAAATCATATAAAAATTATTGTCTCAAGTGTGGGCTTATCATCAATTAAGCCTGGGTTCATATGGGAACTTTTTACTGGATTAAGTGATAGTTGGTAAGGTTACTGAACTTCAGAGGGAGATATGGTTGCCAAAAAAAGCACCGTTCTTCTCAGAATCAAATAAATTAAGGTGGGCTCATTCTCATGAAGGTGACAGTGTTATGAAAGTAAAAACAAAGTATTCAAAATGTTTCCTGACTAATACACTTTCATAGTCACAGATTTACATAAGTCACACACACACAAAAATAAGAGCTCAGATCCAAAATTTGTGAAATATACTCTGTACTTTGGCTACAAGAGGAGTAAAAACTCATTGTCAACTTTATGTATACAGATAGGGCTAAAGAATTGCTAATATGTTGACACTTGGTATCATTCTGCTTTTTGTAATGGATGAGGTTTACATAGCTGTTCAGTGTGAAAGAATATTTGAAAGGTCTCCTGAATATTAAGCAACTTTACTGGAATTCAGGAACAATTCTCTGTGACCCCAAAGCCACAACTCACATCCTCTAGACTACATGAATTATCAGTCTTTCATTATTGTCTTAGAAGTTAGATAGTGGCACAAAAAAGCAGAATATTTTTTTGTACCAAGGACTGGACTCAGAACACTTTATCACAAATCACATCTCCAGCCCATTTGTTTTTAAAGATAAGCCAGGTTCTCACTAAGATGCTTAAGTCCCCACTGAGTTGCTGAGTCTAGCCTTGAACTTAAAATCCTTCTTCCTCAGCCTCTTGAGTCACTGAAATTACAGACATGCGTTACAATATTGGCTCTTGTTTACTGGTTTATGAATAGGCAAAATTGAAATGATAAGAAGAGAAGCAGCTGTTATAATCACCCCTTTATTAATTCTGGCTTAATTCCTAAGGTTTAAATATTGAAACCCATATTTCAATGTATACTGAAGGTAACATTATCTATTATAGTCAACAGTCTGTTGATCTCCATTTTATCCAGACAATTTTTTACTGCCTAAACTTTGATTTAATTTGAAAATGTTACTCAATATGTTTGAACTTCTGGTTTTTCTTCTGGCATTATTAGGATACTAAGTTCAAACCATACAGCCTATGGAAAATTATGGTGTGGTTATAGCTAAAGAGAAGACTATATGATAAAATTTTAAACTCATGAAGATGAGGTATTTTCTTTATTTTTATGTAACCTTTGTGAATAATACACAGAGTACACAGCCAAACCTTAAATCATACAAAGCAGGCTCTAACTTTAGTTAATAAAGAAAAATATCAAATACAAAAAGTTGTGTTGCAAAATCACATAGCATTTGGTTTGTTATCAGCAGCACAGGAATGGTTTTCTGCAATATAATAATATCAGTATGACTTCAATACATATGATATCTTTAGATGCAGCAACACAGCAGTTGATCAATGATAAGTTGCAAGAATGATGAGCTTGTTTAGATACCATCTGGAGATGGGTTTTAGTAATCCTAGACAGGGGGATTGTGTTCTAGTCATATCACAATACAGCATATTTTTGAGGCCTGTGGATGCAGAGCTCTTACCTCCTTGCTAATAGATCTTTGCAGAAGACTTCAGGTGTGTAGATTTTTTGATGATGAAACCTATAAGGGTGGATCATTGGAAAGGCCAAACATGGCTATAGCTACTCTGTTGTTGATGCTTCAAACAGGTTACTGTTATTATTATTATGATGATGATGATGATTAATATTATTATAATTTATTTAAGTAATGAATACCTTGATTAAGTGTATACATTCCTTGTCATAAACATTTTCTTCTGAGCATGTGTTCACTATGTAAAATATTGATCACGCACCTTCATTTTCTGGCCTATATATGAAAAGACCTATGGAATGATGCAGGATTCTTAGGACTGAATGCTCTGGGCTACCTGGGAGCTATTGTTACCTGTGCATAAGCATGAGTACACTGCCAACTCTTCCTCACATCTCTCAATTGCTAGAGACCAAAATTTTACATCCTGGGTCTCAACACCCACACAGCAACTCACATAGTCTTTAGGATATTTGCAGGTGAGAGATATCTCAGTCCTGATAGATTAATGGAGATTTTTAGGGGAGTAGTGGCACCTATGGACACGAAGAAGCATACAACACTTTGTTGCCTCAGTCCAATTACAGTGAACTCCTGTGGAAAGCTGTGACATAATGGGATTAGTTCCTTGTAAACAGAAATAAGGATTCTGACTGCACTGTGTGCAAACATGAACCTTGGAAGTTGAACTATCAATGAACTGCTGAAGCCCAGGCTCCAGTCCCTGGCCAAAGAAAAAAGTGGCAGCAGTGGCATAGATGATTTGGAGAAGTAGTCAAATGAGTCATGTGCAGCTGCTGTGGTCATGGGATGAATGGTTTCTATAGATCTGACAGCAAAAACTGATGCAAGTGTAGGAGAGACTACCAGAATGAGAAATTGCAAGATAATCAAGAAGTATAGGAATCCAAAGTATATCTAGTAGAGTAAGATCTCTGTATTTTGAAAATACCCATCAACCTTTTCCATTGTGATGATTGAGTCTGGGGAGAAGAAGAAGGATAAAGGCCTTCAAGTCCAGTCAACGGATGATGCATAAAATGAAACAACAGCAGCCAATGGCTCCAGTGAACAACTGGCATGGCCAGCCCAGGTATCCAAGTTTACCCCATTTTACCTGTTAAGCAGAACTGGTGGACTTAAAAAAATAATTTACCCAGGTGGCAAGAGAGCAATATTATTATTTTTTGTCTGTAAGAATTAGAGATAAACAGCATTCTGTGTTGTACCTTAAGAATGGAGAGGTTAGCATTGCTCCTTACAGTACAAGTAAAATGCTCAATGCCATGAGGCATTTAAGGACAAAAAAAGACCAAGTATGTTAGTATCTGGCCAGGCTTCTAGAGGGATGTATTTTTAGCAAGTAACCAAGGTCATAAACATTCATATTCAATCTATGTACTCAAGGTCAAAAACATTTATTTGTAAGCATGCTCTTACATCAGTAAAATGTTGTTGATATGCCTTCTTTGTCTGACCTGCATTAAAAAAGTTATATTTAATAATTTGGGGGCTGAGGGATAGAAGCTAGAGTTTGGTTATGGGCTATTGCTGCCTTCAAAAGTAGGATGCCTACAATCCCAATAGTTCCTCACATCTTCATTCAACTGCTTGAGCCCCAAACCTTGCTTTTTTGATATAAGCCCCTGCTCAACAGCCACAGATGTGAAATCATTTTTAATTTGAGACTTTCACAAATCCTCTGCTTTATTCAAGGAGTATTGTGTTGTTTTGTAGACATACTCCCAGATAAAATTCATATAGTGGAGATTTAGTATATTATTTATTTTAGATTACACATATGGCCTTAATGTTGTCTCACCCTCACTTTTTTTAATGTAGTGTTTCATATTCTCCATTTACAAAACTTTTGTGATACAGATATAGTCCTTTTGTTGCAGTTTCCACAGCATCCTGCATTTTCATCATGATTGAAATGAAATATGGCTGTTTTCAAATTTCTCCTGATAAGAAATTTAAAAAATATTGCTTGTTCTTGATTTTTCAATTCAATTTTCAGCAATTTCCCAAGTTTATTTTAAATCCTTGCTATAAGCTTTAGACGTTTTTCTCAAACATATTATCCCCATTGAATAAAAAGTTCATCAGATGTAAACATTTTGGTTTTCTTTTTTTATTCTTTCTTTTCTTTTTTTAAGGGGAGAGGAATGAATACTTAACCCAGGGTAATTCTCCTAAACTCCTATATCACCAGGCTTTTTAAATTGTATTTTATTTTATTTTTAGTTTTCACACAAAATCTTGCTTAGTTTCTTAGGGCCCTCTGTGGTGAGCCACTTCTGCCGTTTCTGCAGACTATGGTCGCCATTACAAGATGGCGCTGGCTCCGCTGTGGTCTGTGACAAACAACTCCTTATTTGGGAGAGTTGGCACATGATTTTTCACCACCCTATGAGAAAGCTCCACGTGGCAGCTTTGCTTTGGGGCTTGAGATGCTTTATTAAGGCTGGGAGGGGCATCCGAGGGGAAGAAGAAGAAATATCAAGGGCCTGAATAAACTGCTGAAAGAAGATTCCTGAGTTGCGTCTTCCTTGCGGGCAAGGGGTCGCGACAGCCCTCTCATATTATTTAGGCTGAATTTGAATTTGTGATTCTTCTGCTTAAGTCTCCCAAATTATTAAGATTGCTGACATGAGCCACATATGTGTGTAACCCCCCTCCCCTTTTTGAATAAATGTCACCACTTAAAAATGTCACTACTTAAAAATAATGATGAATCATGTCTTCTGAAGGAGGTACGTTTTGCCTTTGCATCAGGCATATTTGATCTTGATATGTACTTAAAAATTGTGGGCACACAACAAAGCATCTTTGTAAGATCCTGTTTCAAAATTAAAAAAAAAAGAAAAAAATTGAGGACATAGCTCAGGAATATTAATTCTCTCATTTTAACCACCAGCACTACACTCATATAAACACACACACTCACACACACACACACAGTACTTGTGGGATTTTGAAAATATTTTTTGACACTGAACAGCTTTATAAACCTCATCTATTACAAAAGGCAGAATTAGTGACATAATATCATGGGTCCTTTAGCCTTTCTGTGTACAGAAATTTGTTAATGCGATTTTACTCCTACTCTAGCCAAATGCAGAATGCATTCTACAAACTTTGGGTCAGGGCTCTTCTTTTTTTATGGCTTTTATAAAGTTGTGGCTATGAAAGAGTACTAGTCAGGTATCTAGTCAGGAAATATTTTTTAATGTTTTTTGCTTTTGCTTTTAGAACACTGTCTCCTCAATGAGAACAAGCTCACCTTAATTTATTAGATTCTGAGATATCATGTGAAGAAGATTCAGGGTGCTTTTTTTTGGCAGCCAGATCACCCTTTGAAGTTCAGTAATCTTAACAGCTAAACATATGCAGCAAAAATATTGCAGATGAATGCAGTTCAATCCAAATGTGAACTAGTAAGTTTTAGAGTGACTTCTTATACAGTTATAGACAACAATATACCCACTGGAGGGAAAATGTCAGGTTTTAATCATATGTGGTACAGTGAATATCTGGAAAACAGCAGATATCTTATAAGAAGTATTTTAATTTCTTTTATTTAAGTTCATATTCCCAGCCCTGATCCTTAGTCTTTTAACAATGAAAATGGACCAGCTTGCCTTTTGGACTTGATTCTGGGCCCACTCGGCTTAGGTTGGAGTCAGTGCCTGAAGACTTGTCCAATAGTCTCTTAGGTGCCATTCTTTTAATCATTTTGTAGGCTTTCTGTCATGTATCAGGAGCCCAAATTTCTGTGCTAAGAAGAAGCTGAAAACAAATCACAGGGAGAACTCTGAAAACCCTGAAAGCAAGAAAATGATAAGTGTGCCTTGTTATCTGGATAAGTAGGTTGTTTGAAGCTGGCAAGAGTGGCAATGGTGGAAAATGAAAATTGTGGCTAGGGACTTGTTGTGAGGGGGCAACAATTGTGATATATGCAGTACAGGAGAGAAATAAAGAATTTCCATGCACTTCTGCCCATGTCAATGCTTTATTCATTCAATTACTCAACATAATTTCACTCTATAGGTTCTTCATCAAGAAAACAACAATTCTTAATGCTAGGTACTGCAATAGACATAATCCATTCACAGCTAACAATTATAAATTAATTCTAAGCACTGCAAAGCACACGTAATAATGACAGGCTAATTATAGACATTCCCTCTGCATGCTAAGTTCAAAAGTCTCAAGCCTTAGGCTTTATGTCCAGCATATGCACACTGACTCAGACCAGGGTGATCAGGACAAAAACCAAGGCAGGGCTTTTCCTGGTGTGGAGCAGATGACTGGTTGAGGAGAGGATGATAGGGAGAAGTTGCAGGTCTCATCAGGGTCCAGACAAGGGCATAGAGTTGGAGAGTGGTGAGTATTACGCAGAGGATCAGGAAATGAAGACAACTAATGGGATGTCAGGTCCTCATCAGGCTCTCCATCTCAAGTGCATCCTTGTTTTGGCTGGCTGAATCCCTGTTCATTAGCTCTATTATTTACATAAAATTTTGGGCTTTTTGACCACCCCTTGCAATCTTATTCAGCTACCACCAGGTTTCTCTGTATCATTTACTGTGGGGTCAGAAACATCTTGTCTGGTGGTCTCCACCCTGATATTTTTGCCTTTCTCTCTTATCAGGCTAGAAGAGCCTGCCAGGGGCTTCACTCTATTTATCAGGTTGAGGGGAAATAACTTGTTTAAGGACATACTGGAGTGCTCTGTGTGTGTCTGCCTGGTGAGACTGCAGGTTTGAAACTAGAATTTTTTAAATAGAGTTGTGTAGGCTCGGGCTGGGGATGTGGCTCAAGCGGTAGCGTGCTCTGCTGGCATGCGGCCCGGGTACAATCCTCAGCACCACATACAAACAAAGATGTTATGTCCGCCAAATACTAAAAAAAAAAAAAAAAAAAAAAAAAAAAAAAACTAAAATTCTCTCTCTCTCTACCTCTATCTCTCTCACTCTCTCTTTAAAAAAAAAAGTGTTGTGTAGGCTCAGGACTGAGGCCATCTTCACAGGACTCCTCAGAGGGTCTCTGTGGCAGTTCAACTTCCATACCCCACCCTTACTAGTCTAGTGAAGCTTAGATCAGCAGTTAAAAACCTGGGCATTTTGTTCCATAATTGTATGGTGTTTTCAGCTTGTCTCTAAAGCCCTTTGTGGGCATCCATGTGCCATGAGTCCAGCTTGTTCCCACATTGTGTGGTGAAGACTGGAATAATTATCTGAAGAGAACCCCAACTTCATTTGTTGTTTCCATGCACAAGAGAGATTGTACTTTTAGAGCTTGTTATGGAGGTCTTTGTGTGTGTGTGTGTGTGTGTGTGTGTGTGTGTGTGTGTGTGTGTGTTGTTTTCTTTTTGGTACCAGGAATTCAACTCAGGTGTGTTCAGCCACTGAATCACATCCCCAGCCCTTTTAAAATATTTTTATATGGAGACAGGGTCCCTTTGAGTTTCTTAGGGCCTCATTAAGTTGCTGATGCTGGATTTTAACTCAATGCTCCTCATGACTCCTGAGCTTTTTTAATGTAGGGGAAGTAGTATCACAAATTCAGAACAACAATATAAATTCCAGAACTTAAGCTTAACTCTTCCTAGGTCTGAGAATTAACCTCTAATTTTCTAGCTCTCTGTTCACATATTCAAATCTAGGGTTCTTTTTTCATAGTGAATTAGTATAAAATAGAAGGGATAGTAAAATTACAGTGCAATCAGGATAATGAACCTCATTCTAACACAGCTGGAGGCTAACTGGGAGATATGTTAATGAGCACCATTAAGGCCTATTTCAAATGTAAAAAAAAACCTTAATGCCCACTTTTGGGAATACCTTCAACAAAGTCCTTTGTCCCGTGGTGAAGTTGCAAGAGGAAAGATGGGTCATGGAAAAGATGAAAATGAACCCATATGGTAGTCAGGATGCCTTTTCTAAAACCTATTTTAAATATTTTTTTCCATGTCTGCTGAAAAACATCTGTAAACTTTTAAGATGGCACACAAAAATGAGTTTATCTGGTATCATTCCCCATCCCACATGGTGGGAGTTCTATTTCAACTTGCTTAAATAAATAGATTTTATTCTTCAAAATTTGTGAGACAAGCACCCAGATGCAATTGGCAAAGTGAGAAATTTTGTTTCATCTCAAAACTCCACTTTCAACATTATCAATGACTATTTTCCCATATTTCATTTCATTTTTCTTCAAGAACTAGAGAGGATTTTTAAAAGATTTGATTTATCATCTGTGTAGGAATGGCAGAAAATCTCCATAAACTCAACAAGCAGGACTGGAGAGGCCTGTCACAGAAGAGAAGGGGGAAGGGGGAAGAAGAGAGAGGGAAGGGGGGAGAGGGGGGAGGGGGATGGGGAGAGGGAGAGGGAGAGGGTGTTGATATTTATGAGCTCATTGGGGATGAGGAGGAGCAGGGGGGAGTGGGCTCTTACTTCTTTATTGGCTGAGAGTTCACGCCACTTTGGAGATATGGAGGTGTGCCATTGTGCCATTAAAAGTTCACGCTATTCAATGTCATGGACCTGAGCTCCTGGAAGAGAAATGCTCCAGGCACCATCTTTTTTTTGAAGAGAGAGAGAGAGAGAGAGAGAGAGAGAGAGAGAGAGAGAGAGAGAGAGAGAGAGAGAGAGAGAGAAAGAATTCTTTTATTTTTATTTTATTTTTTTTTTAGTTTTCAACGGACACAACATCTTGTTTGTAGGTGGTGCTGAGGGTGGAACCTGGGCCGCATGCATGACAGGTGAGTGCTCTACTACTTGAGCCACATTCCCAGCCCCTCCAGGCACCATCTTTACCAACAATCCAAGCTTTTTAAATATGAATAAAGCAGAATAAAATTAGGTGACATTAAAAAGAATCTCTTCTAAATGAGGTAGTGTAGTTTATGTGTCCCAATAAAGGTCCTCAATTCATTTTGTTTTCATATGTAAGACCTTTTTAATTAAAATGGCCCTGACCCATAGAAACATTCCAAACATTTCAGTAAGCACCTTTCTCTGGTGTGGCAGGAAAATAAAAGTGGGACTAACTTGAATGCAAACGACATGAAAGATCAATCTCTCTCTTTCTTTCCTTTTTTTGTTTTTTGTTTTTTGTTGTACTGGAAATTAAACCCAGGGCCCTACACTTAGAAGGCAAGCACTCTACCAGCTGAGCTATATCCCCACTCCCATATTTTGGGAGTCAAAACCAGGGATTGAAGTCATGGGCGCTCTACCACTGAGCCACATCCCTACCCTTATTTTTTAAATTTTTACTTAGAGAAAGGGTTTCACTGAGTTGCTTAGCTTCTCACCATTGCTGAGACTGACTTCAAATTCAGGATCCTCCTATCTCAGCCTCTGAAGCAGCTGAGATTACAGGCATGCACCACCATGCATGGCCAACTTCCATCTCAAAAACTAAAGTGCACAGCAAATTAGGTCACAGGCTGTCAACAAATAGGTACACTATGAAAAAAACTATTTTTTTAGTTGTTGATAGACCTTTATTTTATTTACTTATATGTAGTGCTGAGAATTAAGCCAAGTGCCAGACAAGTTAGCTACTGTTAGACCAGGACGCAAGAAAAGACCACCGACTCCAATTAAAATCAAATTAAAGCAAGCTTATTATTTCGACCGGCTGGGCTGCCTCTCCCTCCCAAAATGGCGGGAACAAGACACCACCCCAGCTTTCCTGAAGCCCAGCTTTATAGCCCAGAAAGTTACACAAAGGGGGGTTACAGATAACAGAACTCTGACAAGCATCACACTAATGGTAGTTTACATTTTTTTGCTGGCCCCAACATCAGAATTTATGAGGACCATTAGAGCCTCAGAGAGGGTTGTTGTCTGGCCAGGGAAGGCCAATATTTATGAGGTGTCACTAAGTTTCAGAGAGGGCTGCTATCTGGTCAGAGAGCCAGGCATGGGTGAGTTCAAGGCACGGGAAGGCATTTCAAGCAGGTTCAGAATTTGCAGTAATTTATAGTAAAGCTGAAATTATCTTTTCATGGTTTTGTGGCGAGATGCCCAATTTTAAGAAAAGATCAGGTTGGGTCTATCACTACCACTGAGCTCCAGCCCCAGCCCCCTGGTACATATTTTTTTTATGGTGGATACTAGAGATTGAATTTAGGAACACTGGACTACTGAGACTCAGTCTCAGGGTTATTTTTTACTTCATTAAGAGATGAGGTTTCACTGAGTCATTTAGCACCTCACTTTTGCTAAGGCTGTTTTGAAATTTGATCGTTTTGCCTCAGCCTCTCCAGCAACTGGGATTACAGGCCTGCACCAACACACCCAGCCTTTGGTATATTTTCAATACCTATTATAAATAGATTTTAACCAGTAGCCTTAAGTCTTTCCTAATATATGTTTGGATTGAATCCATAACCCAGAAATCAGTGAAACAGAGAATCTAGTTTTATCTCCAAAACTGTTTCTTCTATTAGAGTGTCTGAGTTAAGATTACCCATTGAAGAATTTACTGTATACTGTGGTTTCATCCTGACCTCCCATATGTACCTCGTTCTGAGTTTTAGAACAGTCTGAAAAAAGTGCCCACAGATACCAAATATCTTGGAGTACTTAAAAAACACCAGTATCTGAGTCTTGCCTTCTAGGGACCAGTTTTAATTTTAAGTGTGTAGTTTCTAAAGGCATTAGTTGAATAATCTGCAGCTGGAAGGCATTTTCTGATAATACCTTTTCTCTAAAAGGCACTTAATTTGTTTCCTTTTATTAGATACTGTGAATGAAGATACAATATAAATAGAAGTGCAGCAATATCTTCAGCAAAAGGATTTCAATTGCATTACATATATACCCATATTTTTTTAAATTTATTTTGAATTTAAATTACATGCAAGTTCAATCTATTTCTTTCTCTCTTTTATTTTATTTATTTGCTTATTTGTGGTACTGAGGATTGAACCCAGGGATTAACCCATGGGCATTTTACCAATGTGCTACTGTAAGGGTAAAAGAAATTGAAGTTAAAGCGTAAAAGTTAAAGGGTAAAAGACCGGGTGTTGTAAATTTTCTAAGCTGCAAGGTCTGAGTTAAAATGTAAAGGATTAGGTATTGTTAGGTTTCTATGCTACCTGCAAAACCTGAAATTTCTGTAGCTGTTAAGACAATGCTTGGAACTGCCCAGTAAATATTTCCCCTGACTATTTGGATTGTTTAATAAGGGCTCTGTGTGGTCGCATGTAGGCATTGCAGGGCCTGGACCAATCAGGTTAAATGTAACCCCCTCCTTAGGAATGACCTATCACTCCAGCCTGACCTGTTCCCGCCAATGAATGAAACAATCATGTTTAGGAGTTGTTGTTCAATTTTCCCGTGCCTCATGATGATTTTTTCTGATGTATACAAGGCCCTCCGCCCTCCCCAAAAAGTGTACTTAAGCAGTGCTCAGCCCCTGCTCGGGGCTCTGGGCTGCTTTCCCTTCTTGAGTGGGCATGGAGCCCCAGCATGCTGGTTCAATAAATCCCCCTTCTGCCAATTGCATGAGTGGTCACTTGGTGGTCTCTTTCTCCGACGTTTCGCAGGAACCTTACACTACATACCCAGTCTCCACCACTTTTATTTGTTTATTTATTATTGAGACAGGGTTTACTGATATGCTTAGGACTTTGCCAAGTTTTTGAGTCTGGTCTCTAACTTGAGATCCTCCTGTCTCACCCTTCTAAGCCACAGAGAGTACAGGCATGTACAACCTTGTAGTAGTACCCCAAATTATTACTAGTGTATTATGTAGCATTTTTATTTTGGGCTTTTAAAGAACCTTAACACTTTTATCAAAAATATATTTATTAAATGTATGCTGTTGCCAACATTTTTTACATATTTTTGTACCCTGAATCCTTATGTTTTTTTATTATTATTTTTTTAATTTTTGGTTTGGTGCTGAGTATTGAACCCAGGGGTGCTTTCCACTGAGCAACATCCACTGTCTTTTTTATGTTATATTTTGAGACAGGCTCTCACTAAGTTTCTTGGAGCCTTGTTAAGTGAATGAGGCTGTCTTCAAACTACCAATTCTCCTGCCTCATTTTCCTGAACTTCTAGGATTCCAGGCATGTTTCACCACTCATGACAATTTTACATTATTATAATAGCCATTCCAACAGCACTGTACAGGCTGCAGGAAATTCATTTGATTTATGAATTAAATCCCTGAGGCAAGTTTATGTGAAGTAGCCAGTGTAAAAGTGTTGTGTAAAGATTTCTTGGGAATAAACAGGGATTTTTTTTCTAACCTCTCTTGTGAATGACTGTTGGAAACCATAGTCCATAAAAGTCCTAGAAAAAAGAATGCAAATTTATTTGTTTGCAGTTCACAGATATTTGCACATGCCCAGTCACCTTTGCATCTAAAACTTTAAACTTCAGAACATAGTAACTAGAACAAAATTTGTTAAAGTTGAAATAGTGCACAAACAAATTTCTTTTAGGAGCAATTGGTAGTTGTGGAGTTATTACTGTGGTCAGCAGAGTTGGGCCAGGGCTCTGGAAGGTCTCACTCAGGGTATTGGTGATTTACTTTATTCTACATTATTACACCCACAATACAATACTCCCAGCAATAGTAATTGAGAAAATATGCTGATAATGTCTTGAGCTAAACTGGCACCTTTGATATTTGCCTACTTCCCTGCACTGATCCCAGCTGAGTAATTAACATGCAACCAGAATGTGAATAGGGTATTTCCTGGGCCTATTGTTTTGGGGTCAGCTGCTCCATTAGTGTGTGGGGGGGGTCTGAAACCAGGCTAGTGCAAGTATTTTTGTATATGTTCCTTTGCTCTGGCTGAGATCTCTCATTTTAAATGACAAAAGATTTAGAGTAATGTGCTCGGACTTATTTTTCATACACTTCACAGTTTACATCAAGAAGAAATGCCGCAGTCTGTCTGGGCACAAAGCCTTGTAGGTTCAAACAGTAACACTTTATTTCAACTCTCACCAGCATTGCACACGTGCTTTTTGGCCAACACCACTCACATGGCCCTTCCAGCAACCCCCCACACTGGAAATCCCTCCTCAGGCACTTCCCCAATCAATGGGCACTCTCAGGGAATCCCCAGGAGAACTCCAAAGTAGAGCAAGAACTTCAAAGTAGCGGGCACCCAAGGCAGCAAGAGCCACAACATTGCCTGACAGTAAAGGTCAAATATACAATGCAATCAATCCAGCATCATAGCAATTGGATATAGCTTAACTCAAATCATCATCTCAATGGTTCCCTGGCATAACCTTTCAAACATTCCCTGTCACCTTTCAAACATTCCCTCTGGCAAATGCCAGGCATCATTCTGACTGGCTGTGGCTCTCAACAAAGAAACAACAGCTAGAATTTATCTCAACACCCCTTTACATACAAAATATACGTTGTCATTGAATATGTTGGAAGTTTAATCAAGGTTTATTAATTAGAGAACAGGCTGATCTAGAGAGAATGTAAAGTACCACCAAGTGCTATGTTTTCAAAACAAAAAGAAATGTGAGATATATAGACATGCAGAATAATTTTTTGAATTTTTCTTTGTTTATTTTATTTCATTTTTAAATAGAAAGTAAATAGAGGAAAAAGGAGACCAAGGTGGGAAATATAATTACTGGCAGGACTATGAAACATTAAAAAATAGAATCTAGATTTCAGAAAAGAAAGATTTGACATATTGTATTTGGAGATGTGGATGGCATGAGTGTCCATGATAAGAATGTTGTAAGCTTCTGAAAGAAAATTGATATGGTGAAAGAAGCTTATGTAACTCAGATCCTCACTTAAGCCATTTTCTGCCCCCCAAATAAGCCATGCTAGGTAAACCACTGCTTGACTCTACTGCTGAATACTGAATAAAGAAAAGATTGCCAATGAGAGGTTTGCTTCATACCTTCCACCTTTGTCATGTTTGTGTCTGTTATGCTATTGTTAATCAATCCAAAATTATACAAACAGTAATGACATTTCAGCCCCTTTGAAATTTGTCAGTGAATTCCTGACCACTTTGATGGAGGCTCACAGCAGGCCTAGCAGGTGCCCTGGAGAAGACTTGGACCTGAATGGCAGCATTAGAACCTTATTTTCCTCCTTCTGAAATTAATCAATATTTTGAGATGACTTTCTGGCTGGAGGCAGAAAACAGAAATCATTTCAGAAGAACTGAGTCAGCTCAGAAATGAGTCAAACCTAGCTGGGCACTGGGCTCAGTAGTTGACTGGTCACAAATATCTGCAGTGGCCTCGTGATTGGCAGCCTTGCACAAAGAAAGATCAACCTTGGTGCTTTCCCAGTTTCCAGGTAAGTCACATGGATCCCAGGCATTGGGCACTCATCTGCCTTCCTAAAAAACCTGCAAAGCCACTATCCAGTTGTTCATTCTTAATAGTTGCTGAACACTCTGTGCTTTTCAAGGTGAATAAATAAATAAATAACAGCATCATGACTGCTCACCCCAGCCTGCTTGTTTTTATGCAGAGTTGATCTGTTTCAAAACAAGCTAAGTGGGGCTGGGATCCTGGCTCAGTGGTAGAGCACTTACCTAGCATGTGTGAGGTCCTGGTTTCGATCCTCAGCATCATATTAGATAAATAATTAAATGTATTGTGTTCATCCACAACTAAAAATTATTTTTAAAAAAGAGGCTAAGTGTTCTGTCTTGCTCCCCAAGTGGTGCAAAAAGTCACATAATCATTAAGAGAGACTCAAGGAAGACGCAGGCAGGGGGAGCCAGCAGGAAGAAGTCCACAGCTGAGGAGGGTCTGACTCCTGGTGCTCAGGAATTTCTAGAGGGAAGAAAAGGAACCCAGCGCCTCTCTGTGAACCATGCCCCGGGCGGCGGCGGCTGGGTCCCCTGTCAGCCGAACTGGACGGGTTTATAGAGGGTTTCTCGAGGTCCCCAGTCCTGGGAAGGCAGTGTCCCCCTCTTGGTCTTTCTTCTTCTTTTAGTTCACTTGGGTCTAGGGTGGGCACCAGGCGAGCATTTTGCCTCCAGAGTCGGAGCTCGCCCACACCAGGGCGGGAGGACAGGCCCGAGGGCAGCAGAGCCTGGCAGCAGGGGAAGCTAGAGCTCCCAGTCCCCTTTGTGGAGATGGCAGGAGGCCTGTATTGACTGCAGGCTGTGCTCTGGGCTCCATGCACCAGGCCTCGTCCCTGGATCGCTGGGCTCTGCAGGTTCCAAGGCTTGGTGGTGTCTCTGGCACTCTGTTCTAGGGCTCTTACTTGTCGCTCTCCATCACTGTGAAGGGACCAGCGTTGGAGCCCGCTTTCCTGAGGCTGTGGGTGCTGCCTGCTGTGTGCCCTGGAGACCAGGCTGCCCAGATTTTGGAAAGGACCAGAGTTCAGCATCTGCTCCATGACCCTGAAAGTGCCTCATTGGGGAAACCAACTCCAGTATGGAGCTCCTGGTCCAAAAGGGATCTCAGGGGACATTTGAGTTGGGGCATGGCTTGCAGAATGTGGGTCTTGGGAGGAGTTGGCAGACCTTAGCCAGACGACAGCAAAGAAGCCCCCCAGTTTACTCTCTGGGCTGGTTGCCAGGCACTGTCAGGTAGGGCCACCTGGGGCCACCTGTGGGAGATCAAAAGAATGAAAACAACACCTCCAGTCCCGGGATGGCAGAGTCTAACAGAGGGGCATTTTCTAAAAGATGAAGAGATGGAAAATGATCAAAACTAGTATATTTTAAAGTTGAAATGAAAGCTTGCAAAATTTTGGGACCATATTTTTGTGTACTTTGTGCCTAAAGAAATATTAGGTCATTGACTCCCTTCTACTTTTTTAGTTTTTGTTTTTATTTTATTTTAGCAAGGAATCAGTTTTGCCAGCATTTTCCTCAGGAGCTGAGCATTACCCACAGCAGGGAAGACAAACTTATAATTCTCAGGTTGATTTTGACTTCAAGTCTGGGCTCTAGCACTTCTAAATGTAGAGGAAAATCATTTCTTGCTGTATTTTCCATGTGTGATTCCTTCCCTTATCCTCAAGGACCCAGTGATATTTGTTTATTGGTTTCATAAGCATCTATTTAAATGTAGTTTTTGTATGAAATACTCCCAGTTGCCACAGGGTGTAGTTTTTCAGAGAAAGCTACTAGTGGCTTCACTTTCCAAGAATGTAAGTCATTTCCTTTCTTTGATTTCAGGGAGTTGATATTACACAGCATCTGAACTTTGTGGGGACAATTTTCCATAGTACATCTGTCATTAAAAAGGCTTTTGGGTTTCCTTCCTAAGAGCAGTGCATAAATTTAAGCCAAGCAATGCTAAAGGTTAAGAAGTTTTTCAGCATCTAGAGTATTATAAGACTACTGTAGAAATAAATTTTAACAACCAAGACCTACTAAAAGCCACCTCCAGATGGTACCCAGACAAGCTTATCATTCATGCAAATGATCATTGGTCAGTTGCTTTGTAGCTGCAACTTCAGAAAGCATATGTACTGAAGCCATACTAATATTATTTTAATCATCTAGAATACATATGCAACTAAATCTGTTACAGACTCATCATTGTGCTGCTGTTAACAAACAAAATGTGATTATGCAACTCAATATTATATATCTGATATATTTTTTTAATTCACTAGAAATAGATGCTTCATTCTATGACTTAAGGCTTGTGTTGTATGCTCTCTCAAAGCAATTATCTGCATCTTAGTCACCATGGATGAATTTAAAAAAAGAAAAAAAAAAGTACCTCATCCTTGGGAGTAGTTTAAAAAAAGAAAAAAAAAAATGTACGTCATCCTTGGGAGTAGAGTTACAGGAATGCACCATTAGGTGAGTTTGTATACTCAACTTTAAGAATGTTACCAAATAGCAATGTACATGGTCATGCACTTCAATACCGGTGATACAGGATTCTGATGCTTGAGGATCAAAAGTTTGAGATTAGCCTTGACAACTGAGAAAAGCCCTGTCATAAAACAAAGAAGAAAAAGATCTTGGAGTATAACTCAGTGATAGAGGAGTTATGAGTTCAATTCTTCATATTGCTAACTAAGTTAGAAATATTAAACAAAAATATTATTAAAATTAATACTATTAATATTTTATTATATAGACTTCTCTCTAGCTGTAAATTCATCATAATTTTGCACAGGCATTGAAACCAATGTTCTAACAGAAAGCAGAGAAAGCACAGAAATTTTACAAGATGAATTATATTTTCAAATTAAATCAAGTTTTGAACTGTAACAAATTGTATAGATAAAATGAGAATCAACAGACTCCTGATTAAAATAATATTTCCTCATTATGTATCAAAACAAGTCCAATGTTTAAATATTAGGAAATAGGACACCATTTAAGATGGGATGATTTTAACAGCTGTCTTTCTGTTTGACATCCCAATTCTGCCTTTGTATGAACTGAAAAGAACCGGTATGGTGATGTGTTTCTGTAATTTCAGTGACTCAGGAGATTTACGCAGGGAGATTTCACATTCAAGGACAGCTTCAGCAACTGAGTAAATACTAAAGCAAACAGGGCTGGGGATGTGGCTCAAGCGGTAGTGAGCTCGCCTGGCATGCGTGCAGCCCAGGTTCTATCCTCAGCACCACATACAAACAAAGATGTTGTGTCAGCCAAAAACTAACTAACTAACTAAATAAATAAATATTAAAAAAAAAATACTAAAGCAAGCAAACAAACAAACTAAGCCAGGACTGTGTTGGGCAAGGTGCACACAACCATAATCCCAGAAGGATGGGAAAATGAGGCAAGAAGATGGTAAATTCAAAGTCACCCTCAGCCAAAGTGAGACCCTAGACAACTCAGTGAGACTCTGTCTCTAAGTATAATACAAAATAGGGCTGTTGATGTGGCCCAGGGTTAAGTGCCCCTGGCTTCAATCCCTGGTACAAAAAATAAAATAAAATAAAATAAAATGGGGCTGGAGGTGTGACTTTTTGCTAAAATGCCCCTGGGTAAGATCTCTGGTACAAAAGAAACAAAAATTCTGCTCTTTTGAATAAGTGTCTGCTGCGCCCCTCCCCTGACTCAGGCAATGGCAAGGCCCTACTGAGGTGGATGGTGCAAGGTGTCCATCCTCTGGAGGAGCACAGTATGTTTCTGGGAATGGGCTGATTTGTTTTTGTATTCCTTTAATAAGTATAGTTGCGATTTCTCATATGACCATTAAGTATGAAGGAATAAAACATGACTTTCCCAATTAATGCAACTACTTCTAAAGAATAGATCTGTTTGCTCTAAATGCAATGATTCAGCTGTGGAGCGTAAATTGTTAATGTCTAATGAAAAACTCCCTGTATTCCTGTCAAGGAAGTTTTTGAAAAATTAAATTAATATCTAGAGAAGAAAAAATTAATCTTAAGAAGACAGATTAGTGCTTAGTACTGGGCAACTTGTTCTTGTTCCTGTGCACAATGGTTTGTGCTCTTACTCTTGTTTGATTAAAATTAATAACAAGTCAACCACTTGCCATAACCATGGCACCGGTTCCAGTCAGTAAGTCAAGAAAGAATAGTCAGGGTATAGGCCCATAGTTTGAGACATTTCTAACTATTATTAAAAGTTAACTAAGCAGAAACAGCTCAAAGCAAAACGCGAACTGAAAGTACAAATGCTTGCTTATGCATAAGCCAAGATACATTCTTCTATTCTAATTGTAGCTACATAATACTTTGTTTCTTTGAATAATGATTCCTCTTTTGTAACTACAAAGTACTGTGAGCCTGCCAAAATGAAAAATATATATGATCAACTTCACAAGTAAAGATTGGGATCAACACCTTCACTTTGGTGTCTGTGTTGTTTTTCCACCCCTCTTTCGCCGACTCCTCACCATCCGTTCATCTCCTGAGACCCCCTGTTGGAGCTGGTCTCCAACAAGTGTCACTATCTAACATCCAAGAGAATATGAAAATATTGATAACTCATGTAACCTAGAGGAGGTGAGTTTTGGCTTTGAGATAAGGTTAAGTTGAACCTCAATTCCAGTAAAGTTACTTAGCAAATATTCTTGTGAGACTTAGCAAATATTCTTTCACACTGAACACCTATGTGAACCTCATCTATTATAAAAGGTACAATAATCATAAATGCCAACATGTAACAATTCTTCAGCTTCATTTATATACAGAAAGTAGATGATATGTTTTTACTCCTACTCTAGAAAAATGTAGAATGTATTTCCAAAACTTTGAATATGGTCTCTTATTATTTTTTATGAATTATATAATGCTGTTTGCTATGAAAGAGTATTAGTCAGGTATCTGGTCAAGAAACATTTGAATGTTTTTGTTTTTGCTTTCAGAACACTGTTACCTCCATGAGAACAAGCCCACAATACTTTTTAAATCATGACTTATTTTGGGAAAAAATATCAGGGTGTTTTATTGACAGCCAGATTACACTCTAAAGTTCAGTGTATTTACCAACCATCAGCTAATCATATGCAGCAAAGATTCCAGGTGAACTGAGCCTAAATTGATGACCATCCAAAATATGAGCTAATAAGTTTTAGAATGAGTTAATTAGTGACAGATAATTAGTTAATTTATTCACTATAGGCTGGATGCCAGGATTCAATCACATGATGTGCAGAGGTTGTATGAAAAACAGCAGTCATCTTATAGACAGTGATTTATTTTTTCTTCATTAAAATTTTGTTGATTCTCTTAATAAACTGTATTGAATTATAGAAAAATATTTATAGACATATATGCCTTTAATTGTGAAAATATTCTCCCACTACCTTATAAATTTGGTTGAATACTAGCACAATTATAAAAGCCAAATATCTCAATCCTGCCTCTAGGGTCA
This sequence comes from Marmota flaviventris, assembly GCF_047511675.1. Lineage (NCBI taxonomy): Eukaryota > Metazoa > Chordata > Mammalia > Rodentia > Sciuridae > Marmota > Marmota flaviventris. The sequence goes on along the minus strand of NC_092516.1, from coordinate 43,637,686 downwards.
AGGTAAAATTGCAAATACGTTTCCCTTTAATGTATTTATATTATAGAGTCTGGGCTGCTGAAATATCTGAAGACCTGGCACCATCCACCTCCTGTGACACCAATTCTTTATGTTTACCATGTGGGATCTGAAATGGGAATGAATCTGTTCTTAGAATCTAGTGAGAAATAATGCCCACATTTGTAAAGTTCTGGGTTGGAGCTGCCAGCTGTCTCAATGTGCACTGTCTCTCCTGTTCTTTGGCCCTGTTGAGAATATGTCCAGGAAGTGTATTCCATCACCTAGGACATAAAAATGAGTGGTTCAGGCCTTTCATCTTGCTGATGTCAATGAATCCATAGCTCTCAATGTGAAATTTGGACACAGTAAACTGAGATATGCCTGAGACTTCAGGTAAATAGTGAATATTAAGATGGTTTTCCAAAAGTGCATGTATGTATTAATAAATTCATAGTGTCAATCCGTGATAATATATTGAATATAGAGTTTTTAGTTACAATTTGTTTAAGCTCTTATTTTCTTCTTCTCCTTCTCCTCCTTTTCCTCCTCCTCCTCTTCCTCCTCCTCCTCCTTTTTTTTTTTTTTTTTCATTTAAGGACAGGGTCTTACTGAGTTTCTTAGTGCCTTACTTTTTGCTGAAGGTAACATTGAACTCACAGTTCTCCTGCAACCACCTCCTGAGCCACTTGGATTACAGATGTATGTCACTGTGCCTAACTTTTGTTTTTCATTTTTAATTTGAATAGAAAAACTTTAAAATTATACTTGTGAGTCTCTTTTTAGGGGTGAGAGATATGGGGACCTTGATGCCTAAGGAAATTGCTAATGAGTTTAAACCTCAAGCTGCTTTTCATAAAATCAGTGAACAGAAAAGTGAAATAAAAATTTAAACTAACTGTGATATCATTTCCATAAATAAAAATATATACATATTTATTCACAAATTGCTTTAACCTTATATACAGTGATAAGTGTCAATGCACTTCTGTCTGGGTTAGGTCCTACTATTGGAAGAAAATTCTCCCTCAAAGTAAGTCAACCCAAGGCATTTAATGCAATTCACAGCCACTCAAAATAATAATAATAAGAAGAAGGGTAGGGGGATTCTAGAATTGTGATGTAATATAAGTTACTTGAAAAAGCATCAAAGGAAAAATTTATTCTCTCTCTCTCTCTCTCTCTCTCTCTCATATATATATATATATATATATATATATATATATATACAAGTAGTGAGGGTACACAAGTCTAAGACACAGTCCTTTTTTTCTTGAATTTTTATTTGTTGCTGTAGATGGATATAATATCATTATTAGTTTGTTTCTTTGTTGTTTTTTTAATGTGCTGCTGAGTGTTCAACCCAGTACCTCACACATAATAGAAAAGCACTGTACCAGAAGATTCTGACCCTTTTTTTCTTTGATATTGAGGGCCTGCTATACTCTCATGTTTTTAATTGTTGGACTCAGAAGTTTTAGGTGTGCTTCTTTTCACATTTTGACACTATTGTCAGCAGATCCAAGATCTTAAATTAGATAGTCCTTAATACAAAGTTTCTCATTTTGACTTCTTAGTTAAAGATTAGTTTCCAAGTATAGGTAGATGCAAACTATTATTGAATTAAATATTTTTTATTTTAGTTTCTTTACAAAAGTCTTTTTTTTTTTCTTTTCTTAGGTCACTATGTTCTCGGGTTAGAATATTAACAGGAGATACTTTCAGTTCATGGGAAATATATATTTTTTTAAAATAACAAAAAAGAATTCGTTGAATGAATACTAATGATTTTAATGGAGGAAAAAATGATTTGTTGAGGGACCGATGACTGGAGCCAGTCACCGCGCCTTCCCCAGGGGCTGCGAGGGCGGATGGGAAGTAGGCGGGGGCTCCGGGTCCCCACCTGGGCTGTGAGTGCCCACGCGGAGCCCCGAGGAGCTGAGCGCCCCCAAGAGGGCTGTTTCTGGGTGCGAGCACCTCTGCCCGAGTGTGCGGAAAAGGGGAGTTGCTTCCTGGAGGCGCCGTGGAGCTGGGAAGTTGGGGTTTGGGGTGGGGAGGGCGGGAAGCGGCGGGGGAGAAGCGGAGTCCCCGGAGAGAAAGGAGGCCTCCAGCGCCTTGGGAGAACTCGGGAGATGAGTCCTGGAGCGCGAGGCGGGGGGAGGCTGCAGCCCCTGGTGCAGGCCAGAGGAGAGTGTCGAGGCGGGGCGGGGGGCTTGGGGGGGCGCAGGCGCGGCCCCCACTGGAGAAGCGAGCGCCTGCCGCCCAGACTGGTGCGGGGTTGGAGACAGCCTAGGCTCCAGCTCTCCCCAGGGCAGCCAGGGGAGGCAGGACTCGGGAAGTGCTGGGGGTGTGTGAAGGTGAAGGTGAAGCGGAGTGTCAGAGGCAACCACCAGCTGAGCCTCTAGGAGGAGAAGGAGAAGGAGGGGAGACCCGCCCCGCAGGCAGCCGCCCACGTCAGCGCCAGGGGCGGGGACAAGGGCCGCTGCACAACACGGGCTGACAGGAAGGAGCTGCAGCGGGCAGGGCGGCGGAGGCTCTGGCAGAGCAGGCCAGTCCGCGGATGGGAGCCTGGCCAGCAGCCGTGGGGGCGGGAGCCTGGGGCGGGGAGCCAGAGCCGGGGGCGGGGAGCTGGAGCCAGGGCCTCAGAGGCGCCAATCTCGCTCCCCCATGACTTAACTTTCTGGGTGGACATGTGTGCCAGATGTGCGCTGGGGCCAGCCGGGGCAGGAGGAGTCCACCCATATTTCAGCTCAAAATTGTATTCATGGAGTTCTTGATGTCTAAAAATTTTTGCTTTATGAAAAGAACCAACTACTCTCAACTTTTATTCATTGTAATTAAATTATTCCTTTGTACATGGAATAAAAAAAGAAATTATTAAATTTATTTGAAGACATCCGAATAACATTTGGTTATGCAGTCTGCCTATTTTAATATGACTTGCAAAATTGAAAACTGCAGAGGAATTCAAAGTCAATAGAAAAATCTCTAAACTTTTTTAAGGACATTCATCTCAAAATGTGGTTTAAAATTAGGCACTTCACCATCTGACACAGGAAGAGAAAGATAAGAAACCAAATAAAATACTGCAAAGTCTGACAGAAACTCTCTTTCCAAAATTAGACTTATTAATCTTCACATGAGAGACTCCATTTTCTACAGAGGGCTTATTTTTTAATATACAAGACCCACTCTCCTCCCCACTAAACTTAGAAAATTACACTGGTTTCTTGGGGCTTCTGCCCAAGTTTCTTCCTTATGAACCACTGACATTTCTGCAAACCTTTTTTTTAAACCTTTCCAAATAAAAACCTTTTTATTTGGAAAAGTAGTTGTGATTTAGGATTATCAGTGAAACCCCTTGGGGCTTTATTGAATCATATCAACAGCTGTCAGTAATAATATGTACTTTGCTGGCCACAACATAATGTATTGATATGTATAAAACAATGTTATAAACTGGAAAAAAATATTTTTTTATATAATTTATATGCAGTCTTATGAATAATACAGAGATCTTTGTGAGCATTATGGTGCCGTAGATAATAAATTTACCCTGTTCTCTGGCCTGCCAAGAGAGTTGTAAAGCAGAATATATTGGTTCACCTTTGTGATAATAAGCAATTTTAGTATGTCAGTAGGTTCTAGCTACATTTACTTCTGAGGTCTTAAAGAATAGTGTGCTCTAAATGGTTCTTGGAGTGTTTATACTGGCTCTGACTCTCCTGGGTAATGTTTCAGTGAGTGATAGGATCAGATAACAAGTGGCACTATTTCTCAAGTATAGATATTGTGATATCTCCTGTAGTTTTATTGCCTGGAGTAGCTGATTTTTTCTTAACTGGATCTGTAGTTGTTTGTATGTATTTTTAATATGATTTTTTAAAAGTGGTTTATAGACTTGTGTACATTTTCTAAGTGATATCACCCTTCTTTCTCAGTTATTTTTGCATGGATCAGGAATCAATAAGTCCTTACTGTTCTTGTTTTATCTTCTTGACAAAATACAGACACCCTTATAGGAAATGTTTCTCTTGAAACTGAAATAGCGATCAATTCATCACCTCTTCATGTGTTCCAAATGGTAACAAGACATCTGCATTGGTAGCAAATCATAATTGATTATATAAATTTAATTTAGAGGAACATGTTTACATAAACTTTGTGAGAATAGCCAAGCTTTCTGTGTTTATTAATTTCTCCTACAATAACAGTAAGGGTGGTGATTTTTGCATAGGAGGAAAAACTCTGATATTCAATCATTCTTTTGGCTGATAACATACAACTGAATTTTCAACATGTTGTAATTTCCTCACAGGATAACAAAGAAGAAATAAATTTATAAGCAGCACTTTATTGAAGGTAATAGCTTTTCTACAAGTGGTGAAACATTTCATTTTGTTCTTATTTTCTTAAAAAAGGCATAGACTGAGAAATACTTTCTGAGAAAGTATTTAAGCACTTTATTTATTTATATACATTTTTGGATGTTGATGGGTCTTTATTTTGTTTATTTTGTTTATATGCAGTGCTTAGATGAAACCCTGTGCCTCAAACATGCTAAGCAAGTGTTCTACCATTGAGTCACAATCCCAGCTCCAGGCACAAACACAGGTCTGTCAGCTCTTTCTTGATGTGTAGAATTTCTCACCCATGCCTCTGCTGTCTTGATCTAAGTATCCATACATTTACTTCACACTGATACAGTGATTTGATGCACATACACAATACCATTTAGTGCAACAAAACAGCATGGTTTATAACTTAAATCAATTTTAAGCATTCAAGCTAATTAGAGTCATAAAGCTATAAGAATAGGGCCTTTTAATCCACTGGTATATTAACCTATTTAAGATGGTTGGGCTCTTTATACAAAAAATCCTGAAGTAGTCCTGAAGAATATTTGGATTGAAACAGGTGAAAAATAATGGTTGAGGCCCACTGCTCTTTTGTGTTTCACTAATATTAATGCAGAGACCATTAGGAGCAGCACACTAGCTGAGCTGAATAAAGATGGCCAATTTCAAAGAAAATCATATTTTATATAATACAGGACCTTTTAGATCACATCAGGTTGACTCCTTTGGAAAGCAAATGTGTAAGCCATGCAGCTCACAAGACATGACATGGCTCATCCACATTCCGCATGGCTTCTGAGGCCTCTGTTTGGCAGCAGAAGACCCTCAACACTGGCTCTCACAAAAGAGATTCCTGCAGTCCAATATTGGGATTAGAAAATTGTAGTAAACTATGGTGAAAACAATTTTGAAGACAGATGCCTTCTGTTTGTTTCCAGAAAAAAGACAGTAAGGAAAATATGAGTGAAAAAGTCCTTTTCCATGAACTCCTATTTGTTTTGCTTTGTGAGCAAACCCTATAGAAGAAAATAGAATTCTGACTGTGAGGGGAAATCTGGACCTCCAGTGATTGTTATAGAAGAATAGGAAATGTTGACACCAAGGGTATGCTATCAAATACTTAGCATAGGACTGCCTACTTCTTTGAGAGAAGGCTCTGTGGTAAATAGAAAGTGCTGGTAAAATCTTTTCTTTTGGTTTCATGAAGCCTAGAGTTTTATTTGATGTTTGAGATCCATTGTGCTTTGAAATATAATCTTCTTAGCATCCCTGCCATAGGTTTATGTGAAAGGTGATTTAGCGTACTGTGGTGGGCTAACATCCATTGCTTCTTTTTATGGGAAACATTTTCTACTAAAAAAATAAAAATGGCCAATACTCTTTAATAGGGAATTTTATTCATCATTGAGTGGAGGCTTTCTTAAAATGCTTTTATTCAAAGACATCTTTTTTTTTTTTTTGAGACAGAGAGAGAGAGAGAGAGAGAGAGAGAGAGAGAGAGAGAGAGATTTAATATTTATTTTTTTTAGTTTTTGTGGACACAACATCTTTATTTGTACGTGGTGCTGAGGATAGAACCCAGGGCCGTGCGCATGCCAGGCGAGCACGCTACTTCTTGAGCCACATCCCCAGCCCCCTCAAACACACCTTTTATTTAAAATATAGAAATGACTGGTTTCACAAAGCCAGTTATGTAAAAAAAATTCAGACACTTTAAAATAAACAGATCACTCACATTATATTTTCTACAAAAAATATTTTATTTACCATTATATTTAGAAAAATATAAAATAATCAAATTATTTCACATACATATAAAAGTTAACCTTAGATAAAACATATATACATTTATACATAGTGTTCTAGAGTGCACATGCACATACATATTCTAAAATATATAAAATATTTCATCGACTTGGAGAAAAATTCCAGGAATTATCTAGTATTGATATTATTTAATAAACTTTCATGAATAAGTAATTTCAAAATCATGTCTAAACTTGTGAGAAATAGTTTCATATGTTATCTTTATCCTAAGAAAATAAGTTTTCAGAGATTTATCAGAGGATAAATAATCTGTCATTCCTCACAGTCTTATCATGCATTCATTAATTTTCTTATTTTTAGCACGGATTCTCTAGTACTTAAGACTTCTTTCTTCATTTGTATATTTAGTTTTCCACTTCTACCTATTTTGTTTTACTTTCTTAATCACTCTTTGTATTCTGTTTTTCTCTCTCTCACTCAAAGAATAGATTTAAATGAGACAATATATTACTTTTTTAATAAATTAATATATTTTAGTTGCTTCAAATGTATTTGCTTTTTTTCATAATATGTTACAGTTATTCTTGAGTATTACAAACTCCACAATGGAATATATAAAACATTTCAACATATATAAACATGCTTTTTTATTTTTGTATTTAAATATTTTATTTCCTCTGAATTTGCTCACAATCTTTTATAACGTAATTTTTAGATTTTATTCTAATTTGTTATAAAAGAGAGTAGAATGCATTGTAATTCATATTACACAAATAGAGTACAATATTTCATATCTCTTGTACACAACAGAGGCACACCATTCATGTCTTCATACATGTACTTAGGGTAATGTCATCCATCTAATTCCACCACTTTCCTATCCCCATGCTCCCTTTCTTCCCCTTCCTCCCCACTGCCTCATCTATAGTTTGTCTATTCCTCCCATGCTTCTCCCTCCTTTCCATTACATATCAGCAATTTTATGTCAGAGAAAACATTCAGCATTTGGTTTGGGGGGATTGGCTTACTTCACTTAGCATAATATTCTTCAGCTCCATCCATTTACCTGCATATGCCATGATTTCATTCTCTTTAATGATGAGCATTATCCCATTTTGTACAAAAAGAACATTTTCTTTATCAATTCATATACTGAAGGGCATCACAGCATACTACAAGAATGCAGCTACAACAATGTTTATAGTAGCACAATTTAAAAAAAGGTTTTAACTATCAGATTATAAATGCTTTTTCTAAAAATCTGATATAAAGGTATAAAAATTCTACATGGTTTCTATTGAACATTGTGGATGTTGAAGGTGTTGAATATTTTCTTATATATTTATCATCAGAAATACTATTATTTCTACTAATAAAATGTTTCTAAAATGAAAATATTAAATGGAGAAGCCAATAAAGTAATAGCCTTGCCTCATAATGTATTAGGTGTAAGAATTTGTGAATATTATAGTATTTTTAGGTGTAAAACCTTAGCTATATTTCATTTGAATCTTAGCTTTTCTCACTTAGTAACTTTATAAACTATGATATATCACTTAACTCTGGGAATCTCAGTGTGATTATCAGTCATTAATAATTGCTCTCAGATTTTTCTGGAAAATTTGAACATGCCCAATATTGTTTTCTTTTTCGAGAGAGAGAATTCTAATTTTTTTTTTTTTTTTTTTTTTTTTTTAGTTTTTGGCGGACACAACATCTTTGTTTGTATGTGGTGCTGAGGATAGAACCCGGGCCGCCGCACGCATGCCAGGCAAGCGCACTACCACTTGAGCCACATCCCCAGCCCTGTTTTCTTTACTTATGTGTTATAAAAGAATTTTTCAGAGTTCTCTAAAGTAAAGTAGCCCTGAAAAAAAGCAAGTGCTCTATACAATGTAGACATGTAGTGGTCATAACTTTTGAGATCAGAACTACATGAAGCTTGGTTTGTATACTCCATCAATTCAAGTTTTGTAAACAAGGGATAAGACAATGTTTTTATACCATGAAGAAGACCTCATAGCAGGACAGGTAGACACTGCAGTCACTTATCTCCATGAAGTCCCAATATCACATCCACTTATCACATCCACCACATTTGCAAAAAGACATCTCATTACATCAAAACTGGTATATGAGATGTAACCTCACTAAAAGTCTCACCAAGCACAAAAAATTTGAGCACCATACATGGGAGGAGGAAGCCAGGACCAGATCAAACAGAAACTGCTTGCATTAAGACCTGTAACCACCTTGGTGATGTACCTGAACACAAAGAAAAATCAAAGCATGATTATTGGGATTTAGAGATAAGTGTGCAAAAGGCTTAATTTTTCTAAGGCAAGGAAGCAATGTAAACCATAATTGTAACTATGCAGTTATAAATCACAATTTTAAACAAAAGGACAGAAAAACAGGCAGAAGTACCGAATTAAGGAACAGGATAGAGTTTTTAACTCATAATAGAAGACTTGACAATCCTTACCAAAGGGGTGAAGATGTCCAGAAATTTTCCTTTATGAAGATAATTTGTGTAAAGAGGGAGTTTTTTGTTTCTGAAGAAAAATTTGGCAGAAAGTATAGAATAAGAGAAGGAATAGCAAAAGCACAAAAGTCACAGAAGGAAACTAGAGTCTAGTAAGATGTTCAGTTATAGGGTTGGGGATATAACTCAGTTGATAGAGTGCTGGCCTCACATGCACAAGGCCCTGGGATTAATCCCCATTACCACCAAAAAAAGTTCAGTTACAAATTTTTATTGTGTTTTTCATGATGTCATTTAGAATTATTATTAGTATTATTATTTAAATCAGGAATTGAACCCACAGGTACTTAACTAATGAGCCAAACCCCAGCTCTTTCTTTTCTTTTTTTTTTTTTTTTTTTTTGTTTTTTGAGACTGAATCTTGCAGAATTTCTGAGACTGGGTTTGAGCTCACAATTCTCATGCCTTAATCTCTAGAGCCAACCAAGGTTACAGGCATTCACCACCATGCCCAGCTTGGAATTTTTTTAAGTTATTTTATTTTTATATATCAGAACTTCATCTGACAATGATTGTATTTTCTTTTTGCTAATGTTTTGAATAGAATCTGTACCTTATACCACAAATAACCTAAAAACTCACTCTTTATGTAAATATGATATCATCTTGGCATGAGTGGAATGACTCTACAGTTCTTGAAGGGACTCCCTAAGTATGGTCAAGCATAATGTCAAATCTTTGATATTGTTCCATAAGAAGTTTTGAATTACATAAGAAATTTGGAAAAGAATGTGGCACATTAAATGTATATTCTAATAAAATTAAAAAGCCTTGAAAAATATGTCCCAGATTCTTGTGCTTTAATCCATTAGGAGTAATGTTTTAGACTGTATAGTTGAGAAAATAAATGTTGTTTAGAACCTCACATCTCAGTGATTTATTTAATCAATGTTTATTTCCCACTCTAAAAGGTCTAAAGTGAACAAAATCTAATGGTCAGGCAGGTCTACTGGGTGGCTTACATCTGAGATTGTTCTCAGAACTCTGAGGTTCCTGCATTTCATGGGTTTTATGAATCATTTTTCCTCTACAATTTGTTAGTATCACAAGAGTACTTGTTTTCTTCCAAAATATCCACCTTAGTCTCCCAGACTTTAGAAATCTTCACTTTGTGATGGTGTGCTGTGGGAGAGGCATTAGCTTTCAGAATCAGTTTCAGCCTTCAGCACACTTGCTTGTGCTACTTGCCATCTTGAAGGATTTGTCCAGCATAAAGTATGCTTAGATAGTTATTTTGTGTATGGAGAAAAACTTAAATTTTTATTTAACTTGCCTCTTGGCTGACTCATGTCTCTTAACCAGTGATGAATTTCTATTAATAATTTTACATGAATAATAAATGAAAAGGCATATTTAATAGGATAAAATTATAAGTAAAAATAGAATGAGCCATTATGCCTTCATTAGGATTGCCAAATGAGAAAGAAAATTAATGTATTTTAAAAATTTTAATTTAAAATTATTGTACTTAAAATATAGCAAATATGGTAACTTTAAAACTGTTTCTTTATCTTAATATATATATGATTGAAACTTTATAACTTAAAGATTATTTTTTCAAACCTGAACTCAATGAATCACACCTCACCAGGTGCAAAACTCAAAAATGAAGGCAGAGAATTTGTATATTAAGAACAAGATTAATTTTTTTTAAATAGATGGCTATTATAAAACCTGGAAGATAATGTTGAAAAGATCCTTCAGAATGAAAACAGAAGATTGGACAAGGAGATTAAATTTTCCTAACATGATTCTAAAATGAGAGAAATGAGATATGGAAAAGGGGAGATAGAACATGAAAAAATAAAATTCCCTACTGCTGAGTGGGAATGTGAATCTTCAAAGAGTTTAAAGTCTTTCTTCAAAGTAAAAAGTGATCATGAATAAAGGTGCCAAACCCACAGTTGTCCCTGAGTTACCACCAGTCTCCCTGTCTAAAGACACAGGAGAAGTTGTTTCAAGTTTTTTGAGATAAGGTTTAAAACTAAACATCCAAGCCAGTCAACCTTTCTTTAAACTAGGAGCTAAACATAAAGACCATGGTGTCTACACACACTTTATATCCTGTGATATTACTGTGTCTGTGTTTTAAACAATTTCATCTGTTGCTTTATGAATTTTTAAAAATGACTGTATTCTGTAATGGAGTCCTTTGTAAATTACCTGATAATTGTTGAATAAGAAAAAGTTATCTACCATATCTAGAATATGGTGAAAGGCATTAAAATTAATTAATCTATAGAACTAGAAGAAAAAGTGTCCCAGAAATGAATGTAAATTTGCTAGTTTACATTTAACTTCTGGATTCTTACCATGTATCCATTAAAATATAAGATTTGAAGAAAAATATTTTTAAGACAGTATGTACTAGTTCTTTGTCTTGGCGAAGGGAAGTCAGACCTCTTAAGACCAACTCCATTCCTCTTTGATATAGCCCTAAATGCTGTGTGGTCCTGCACTGGCTTTGGCCTTGTTTTTCAGTTCCTACTCTTCTGTAGCACTTTTTGTTCTGACATTATTTAAATAGTGCTCTCATTCTGGGTGGTTCTACACATTCTGTATTATGAGCAACAAGCACAGGGTAATCATTAATTATTGAAGAAATACGAAGGCAAATTACTTCTAAAAATAGATAAAGAGAGCTAATTATTTTCTTTAACTTTTTTAAGACCTAAATATAATTACTCAAAAACTTGTTCTTCTTTTTTTTTTTTTTTTTTTTTTGATGTCACAATGGAAAGACGTGAGAGAGACACATGGACAGATACAGGGGATGTATAAAATTTTCTGAGGTTAAACCTTGTTGTGCACACCCATTTCTCAAGTATTTGCTTAAAATTCTGACTTCTTTTCTCTAATATATAAAATCATTAAGATTTGGTAAATTAGAATGCAAATTAGTTTTGACTTTACATCAAAATTGATTCTGATATTTTCTTGCCAAGAATTTATTTATTTCATGATCCTCAGATTTTTGAGGCTTACTTAATATTCTTATCATCTTTCTCTTATGCTTGCATTATTCAGAGACAGAATTGCTGTACTCTTTCATATGTATTTCTTAAGAGTAAAAACTTCAGAGTATTTGTTTGGGTATCAAAAGTATTTTAAATTAATCTCATGGTAAAACAACTCTAAATACTCCTTTCTATGTTTTTACACTTTCAAATTGAGGTTTTCTTCAGAGCATATTTTACTGAATATTTGTGTTTCACAATAACAGACTCAGAAATTTCAGTCACTAAAAGCCATTTATTTACTGATACATGTACAATTTGGATTTTTAATTTTGTGCAGCTACAATAATATTTGATAATAATGTTTATGATGCTTTCATGAACAAAAGTATATTACAAAAATAGATGTATTTCACTATACCATAATAAAAATGGACATGTACATGTATCATTATTCAAATGTTTATTTTCACCTCTGGGTATATTTTACCAATATTATTATAAAATAAATCATATAACATTTATTAATTTATGTTTATTTGTTTGTACCATATTTATTTATTATGTTATTGTTGTATACATATTGCTGGTTAATACATTCTTTTTTTTAAAAAGAGAGAGGGAGAGAGAGAGAATTTTAATATTTATGTTTTAGTTTTCGGTGGACACAACATCTTTGTTTGTATGTGGTGCTGAGGATCGAACCCGGGCTGCATGCATGCCAGGCAAGTGCGCTACTGCTTGAGCCACATTCCCAGCCCCAGGTTAATACATTCTTAAAAAGAAAATGCTATTTAATAACCATAGCAAGGGTATATTAAAGAGCTTTTTAAACTACTCTTTTAATACATAATTTCTTTTATCTTTCTAAAACCTTCTAGAATGTGTAAATTTATAAATATACACATTGAGAAACAAGAGATCCTATGCCAATAAGTAATATATCAAAGTGTCAAAACCTGATAAATTCAGTGCTAGAATTAACAGTTTTCCTGAATTGCAGGTCAACGATGTCTCTAATGCAGATAGTAAGCAAAACATTAAAATATCTAAATAACTGTAATTGAAATGATTCAGCAAACCATTTGGCATGACCATATATGTCCTCAATTTTAATCAAATACATATTAGATTTATTTATAATATATTGGTTAATTTATTCCTTTATGATCATTATCTCTTCTTTGAGAAATGACCTCTGGTAAACAGCCTCATTTGGCCTCAGGATGTGTGTACAGTAAGAAAAAAAGTCTCAAGAGTTCTCTCTATTATATTCATAATATATTCATATATTCCCAAGGCCTTTCACATACTGGTCAGTCACACACAGCAAGCAATTTGGAAGTTCATGAAGTTTTGCAATATAACATTGTTATCCTTCCAAGGCATTTCTAAGAATTCTGTGTGATTTATTGAAAACATCAAAGAAAATGAATATGTCTTTTTAAACCCAGAACTTGAAATGACACTGTACTCAAGAGATCAAGTTTATGAAGACAGGAGTTATGTGTTATGGCTTCTGTTTATCTGCAGAAGAGCTGTCAAGGTGAAAGGGGTTGTGTGAGAATGGCTTTAGGCCTGAGCCTAAGCAACTCCTGTAATGCCAGATTCATGGGTCCCCAATAGACCTCCAGGAGCTGAATTTGATGCAGTCACACAAGAGTGTTCATTGTAAGCTCAAGCCTGGACTCACAACCATTTCAGATACAGTGGTCCCAAAGAATGAGTCTTGACCCTTAATTCATTGAGGATTAATAGATTTTTGGGGATATTGTATGCATCACAACATCACACAGCCAATCATTTCACATCACAGAAAAGTCAAACAACAACTCTTAACATTGATTAGCACATTCATTGGCAGGAACAAGTTGTGTAAGGGTGATTGGTTAGTTCAAGTTGTGGATACATTTGAACTGATTGGTTTAGGCCATGAGAGGTTGCAAGAGTGTATATGATAAACTTGCCTAATCATGTTACCAATCAACAAAACAACTGGGAAGGTCACCTGGTGTTTCAGGTATTTTCTGTGTCTCATGCTTTTTGTGGTAGCTAGGGGGTTGCTATGGGTCCTAACCTAGTGCAACTGAGTAAGGATCACTTGGCATGGAAGATCTCTCCAGTTATTCACAGACAAACAACTCAGCAGGGTGGGTATATGCCTAGGAACACTCTGAGTTTTTCCATGGACAAGGGTAACTCCCCCTTTGGACAGGCTTTGCTCTGAGGTATAGGCTGGTTTCTCAAAAATGGAGTCACATCAGTTTCTCACTCCCTTTAAAAAAACTCCATTTTGAAACCTGAGGTCATTATTAGAGGTCATTTATCACCAGGCACACCCACAGAGCCCTCTAATATGGCCTCAGACAAATTACTTCCCCTCACCCTGATAAACTGAGTAAAGCCTCTGGCAGGCTTTCCTCTCCTGATAAGAGTGAAAGGTGAGAATATCAGGATGGAGACCACCAGACCAGATATTTCTGACCTCAGGGTAAATGAGAAATCTGATGGCACCTGATAATTACAAGGTGTGGTAAAAAAATAGTATAAAAAATAGAGCTAATAAACAGGTATTCAGCCAGCCTAAACAAGTATGTACTCCAGCTGGAGAGCCTGATGAGGACCTACACTGACATCCCATCACTTGCCATCATTTTCCTATTCTCTGTGTGATCCTCCCTGCTCTCAAACTCTACTGCCTTGTCTGGACCTTTGTGAGAGCTGCAACTTCTCTCTGTGACCCTCTCCTCAACTGGTCGTCCACTCCCCACCAGAAAAAGCCTGTTTTGATTTGGGACCTGATCACTGCTGTCTGAGTGAGTGTGCATCTACAGGACATAAAGCCTAAGGCTTGAGAGTTTTGAACTTAGCATTAAGAGGAAATGTCTGTCACTAGCCTGTCATGATTAAATCTGTTTTGCAATGTTCAGAATTAATCTAAAATTGTTTTCAGGGAATTAATTAATCTAGAATTGCTTGGTGTTATTTGATTATCTCCACTGCAGTGCCTATCATTAAGGATTGTTGTTTTCTTCATTAGGAACCTGTAGAGTAAAGTTGTATTAAGAATTTGAGTGAATAAAGAATTGAAAGGGGCAGAAATGCATGGACATTCTTTATTTCTCCCCTTGACTGCATATGTCACAAATTTGCTCCCTGGCAACATATTGTTATTATTTTTAAAGTATTAAATTAAGGAATTCTTATCGCTAAAGATTATTATTATCTTCAATTCTAAATGTTGACTTTACTTTTGGCATTATCTCTGTCCCTTGACTGTTATTGTTACTGCTGTTTACTGGTAATGAGGCCTTGCTTTCCCAATGCTGAAGTATACCACCAGAGAAGCACGTCAAGGCAAGTTTAGAGTGGAAAGTTGAAGCTTTATTAAAGGACAGCAGAAAAGATTTCTCCCTGGAGGAAGAGGGGGACCCAATGAAGTGGAACCCCCATTCTCCACAGAAAAGTCTGCTTCACCATGGCTGATTTAGGGACTGTCAGCCAAAGAGTCTCTGCAAAAGAGTTCAATGTAGATAAACTTTCTATTTTTGTGTTGCCCTGTTTACTTGGCCACTGGCCAGGAAGATACCAGCACTCCAGGGGCTGGACACCCCCTTACTATTTTCACAAATATATCCAGTGTAGTACTTTGAAGAAAAGTGTAAACAAGGCCTCTGGCTGTGATCTGGGCTTCACAGAGATGTCTACATTTTTAAGAAAAGTTACAAATGGGCTCCATGGTAACAGCTGGCAGAGGGAGGAAGAAAGGGAAGAAGAAGTTCTCCTCTTCTCAAGTATTGTCCTTGAAGGGTTAACTTGCCCAGAACAGTGAAAGAAAAATCTGGTTGTATGTGAACTTCTGCAGACTGTAAACCTCTGAGCCCCTCTATTTACATGCTGGGTATAAAACTCTGAAACTCCCTGAACTTGGAGAGATTGATTGATAACAGCAAAAGCTGTGCTCTCTGAACCTGGCTGCAGCCAAATAAAACTGTTTCCTGCTATCTTCAGTGCCTTGCTTCATTTGTCCCTACAACAAACTGGGACACAGCACTGGAGGGAGTTCTGTCACAGGTGGTGAGTCAGGTTCTGCAAGAGAAAACACCAACTGGGCTGCTATGCCATACAACTTTCCCACTTAGAGTAGCAATCTGATTCTGATTATCACCCCAAAGCCTCTCCCCACAACAAGAGGCCTTTACATATAAGGGTCTGCTGACTGCCCCATGTCAGTCACATGTCATTTGGAAGCCAATGACAGATCCACATGGCTCCACCACAGGTGTTTTATCATACACCTGCACTCCACTGCTCCAGGCCCAGTTCCCAGCAGGCTCCAACTCAATGGCATCTCTGTTCTACACCATTTTCATGAATTCCAGTCAATAAAGGCACTATCTGGTTCATTCATGATGAGCAACAGGAGATCCGATGGATCTCCAGTGCTTCCTGGTCATGAGAATTTCAAATATTTCACTGTGTCGGTCTAGCCACCATCCAAGGATGAAGTAGGTGGCACTGTGGGTCTCGATTCTTTCAGGAACCATTAAGGGGTGAGAAAACTCCTTTCAAAGAATTATATATATATATATATATATATATATATATATATATATATATATATATATATATATATATATATATATATATTAAATACAAGTAAAAGTAGCAATAGATATGCAAATCCAAATTCTAAATGGAACATATATCATTCAAAGATCACAAAAATATTCATTTGACTCTACATGGGGTTATGTATAAACTTGTTCAACTATGGAGCTCACCATTGGTTGAACTTTCAGTTGCCCAGGGGTTTGGGGGGAGTGATCTGTTCATGGAATTTGTATTTGCCAAAGTCAGAGTACACACATGAATTTGCCTGTGATAGCAGGAAGGGCAATATATATGTATATAACTATACATGTTCTGACCCAGCCTACAGTGAAAGGGAATCCATAAGTTATATATTTGTTAAATTTGACGATCCATGCAGAAGTATTAGAATGAAAATGTGACTAGTGTTATAACACACACCCTTGATAAAGCAAAAGGAAAATCAAAGTATACACAATTCCTCCTATGAACTGCCTGCATTTTTTTAATTTTAGGTTTGCTCTTATGCATATGTGAGGATTAGTACTCAGAGTCTAGTAGGGTATGGGTTATGGTCAGAGATTCAATTCTTCAAAGAGAAAATATTAAAATCAATCCAATGTGTATATGAACATGTGCTACACAATATCACTTCCCACTGTCATCCAGAACAATGCCTTGACATTACCATCGCCCCAAGTTATACACAATTAGAGGGAGAAGAAGAAGAATATCTGTGAATACATACTGGAATGGAAAATGCTCAGCAGTTCACAACCTTGTAGGTGGCAGAGGAGATTACAGTGACTGAGCCTTTAATCTCTCCTACTCTTGGCTGTGCCCTTCCAAAGACTGATTTCAGGTAGTTTTTACTGAGTCTCTGGAAACAAAGAATTGAGAAACAGAATGCATCAGTGGAAAGCTTCCCAGCACTCATCCTGGTGAATATATGAATAGATTGCTGCTTGCTTTGCAGATGGGCAACACCTACTATGTTCCTAAGTTCCTGTATTTTTCCTGAATTTTGGCCACTCTCCAGAAGGGGCTCGTGGTTTTGTGTCCAAAATATGCACCAGCTCCAAGCTCTGTGAAATGGCCATGTCCTGGATTGTTGAAAGGAAAGCCAAGCATCTCAGAAAACTCAGAAATCAGTGTGACCGGTAAGGGTCTCAGTGGAGAATCCCTACTTGGCTACATAGCAACCTAAGTAGCATGATCAGGAGCTGTCAATGCCCTAGTGTTCATCTTGTGGAAAAGTCTGTCCCCAGGCTGTTTTCTTACCTATTGTTCAATTCCCCTGCATGACAGAAAGGTCTTCGCCTCAGACCACCCCTTTGTGAAGCCTCAAGAAAACAGTTTCAAAATGGAAATGAAGGGGCCTCACCTGTGGCTCTTTGGTAAAGTGCTTTGTGAAGGGATGTGTCTGAATCAACCTCTTGGCACTGTGTGAGGCTGTGGATTAGATTCTCAGCACCCCATGAAACTAAATAAAGATCCCATATGTCCATCCAAAACTAAAATTACAGAAAAGAACAGTAATTTTGGATTAAGTCTCTCACCTATTTCTGGTAAGGCTCCTGACCTCCATTTAGTTCGAAAAGGGATTCTTTGGTCAAATGAGGTGTTCCAAGCCCTGCAGTAGCTAGCATATAAGTGGTTGTGTTTTCTGCCTTGGACTTTGAATAGCTGGGATAACAGGTATACACCATATCATAACACATAAAAAATCTACCCCCAGCAGTCAGTAGGCTTCTAATTTGAGAAGTAGGGCAGTATTAAACAATGTCTTCTACTTAATCTCATGTAAAATTAGTCAAGTTCCCAATGAAGCTACAGAAACAAAATTTCTATCAGCATTCTCTGTTGATAGAAATTTTTATTTGCCAAAGTCAGTTGTAGTCATATCCTATGGAGTGATAGTCATATCCTATCACTAACTTTAGCATCCCAGATATGGTCTCTTTATTTGTCAAAGCCAGCTTCCCAGTTCCTTCTCTGCCTCAAGGCCTCCCATTCCCATGGGTGAGCCCACTGCCCTTGTCTAAAGCAGTGTACTCTCACTTCAGTAACTCCTCATGCTCTGTCTAGTGAGTGTCTCCTTCAATTATCTGTTCACAAAGAACCTTGAACTACAAACCTTGTCATTGCATCCATCTTGCAAGAAAAGCTTTCATGATTAGAAGTTGAAAACAACTAGAAATAGAAGAAAAAAAAAAAAACAGCTGGATGATATGGTGTATACCTGTAATCCCAGCTATTCAAAGTCCAAGGCAGAAAACACATAAGTTCTAAACCACCCTGAACCCCTTGACCAGATTCTGTCTCAACATTTTTAAAAGGGTCAGGATTTAGTTCTGTGGTTGGGAGAATGCAAGCCTAGCATATGTGAGACCATGAATGCAATTCTTGATACTGAAAAAAAAGAAAAATGCAAACAACAACAAAATAAAGATCACACATAAGAAATGACCTTCTAATACATTAAATAATCAAAAAACAAAATATTTTCCTCCCAAAATGGAAAGAAGACAAATTTACATGCTTTCACTTGTTATTTTTAACATATTGGAAATCCTGGCCAGATCAATCTGCAAGAAGTACAGGCAGAGGACATGCCAAATGGAATGGTAGAAGTATAATTACCTCTGTTCATAAGTGAGATAAAGTTATATCTGGAGAATCTCAAGATTCCAAGAAAATAATCACCACAATGAATAAATTCAGCAAAGGTGCCAATACAAAACCCCACACACCTAAACTGTGTTTCTATACACTAATAATAAAAAATATATGGAAAGAAAATCAAGAAAACAATTTCATCTGACAAGTAAAATAAAATGTAATACTAGACCCAATGTAATACTACCCAATCAAGTAGATCAAACGTGAAGACTTTAAAACAGGCAATGAAACTTAGAATAACACCAAAAAGTGAAAGATATCAAATGATCATAGGCAGGAACACTTAAACTTGTTAACATATCAACACTATCCAAAGATATCTACAGTTTCTGTTCCATCCCTAAAAAAATTCCTAACTTCTTTTTTTTTATGAATACCATTTTTATTTCATATTTTTATTTACTCTTATTCATTTTACATGAAAGTGGAGAATATTTTGATTTATTCATAAAAACATGGAATACATCTTATTCTAATTAAGATCCCAGTCTTGTTGTACATGATGCAGAGATTATTCATTGCAAAAATTTAAAATTCCCTCCTATAATGATAGGGAATGTGAAAACAACCAAGTTCAGAAACATTTTGAACAAGAACAAAATTGGTGGTCTAACCTGTCATAATTTCAAAACTCCATGTTATAAAGTTACCAGTCATACAAACACAAAAGATAGAAATGTTGATTAATAAAACATGGTAAGAAATTCAGAAATGAAAAAAAAAAGTTCTCAAGTGATTTCTGACAACAGCATTCATGGAAATGGACAGTATTTTCCACAAATACTGTTGAGAAAACTGAATAGATAGCAACACATCAAACAAGGAAGTTGGGCCCTTATCTGACACCATGGACTAAAATTAACTCAACATAAATAGAGGACCTAAATGTAAGATCCGAAATATAAAACTCATAACACACAAGAGAAAAAGACCATGACAAGGGATTTTGACAGGGACTTTTTGAACAGCTCATCAAAAGCACAGGCACCAAAAGGAAGAATCAAACTGAACTACATCAACCCCCAAAACTTTGATTCATCAATCGACACAGTCATTCGTGAAAACATGACTCACTAATTGCAAGAAAGCATTTGAAAATTATATTTGTGATTAGAATTTAAGATCTATGATATAAAGAGCCCTTATACCTCAATAAGAAGAAAACAACAAACCAATATTAAAATGGGCAAATGACTTCCACAGATGTTTCTCCAAAGAAGATATGCAAATGGCTGAGAAGCACATGGGAAGATGTTCAATATCAATAATAAGTGGAGAAATCAAAATCACAATGAGATCCAGCTTCAAACACATGATGAAACAGAAAGAAACAGAAAAGAGAAAAATCCCTGATCAGCTCCCATTCTCCAGTCCAGAAAAAAAGAAGCACATCCACCCACCACCACAAATAAAACAGAGAACACCAGTGCTGCTGAGAATGTGATGGAGCCAGAACCCGAGTGGGTTAGAATGCAAAGTAGTGCAGGCTCTATGGGAAACTGATTGGTGGTTCCCCAAATTATCAAAAGGATCATTCAAATGACCCTTCAATTCTATTTCTTTTGAAGAGATATTTATATGCTTTTAATTACTACAGGATTATTTATTATACTCAAGGGTACATTGAGGAAGAATATTTTTATTTTTAGCTGTGCATTATAGTTATACATAAGCATGGAATATAATTTGTTCCATGTCAGTCTCGAGAACTTGCCCTTTCCCTCCCCTCCTCCCTGACCCGGTTTCATTTCTTCTTCTATACTGGTCTTCCATCCATGTATTTATAGTTTTCTTAACTCGTGCTTTACAGATATACATAAAAATAAAACTTACTGTGGTCTCTTCATATATGTATATAGGATAGTATGGTCAATTTCATTCTACAATTTTGCCTTTTTCCTATCCCAAGGAAGATTTTTTTACGTGTAGTACATGATGAAGTATTATTTGGTCTAAAAAACAAAGAAAATCCTGGCTGATAGTAGAGTAAGGATGGACCTTGAGAATACAGACTGTACGATCCTACTTATATGAAGTACAGTACACAGAGTAATTAAAATAATACAGAAAGGAGAATGGTGACTTCTTAGAGCATGAGGGAAATTGATGATTACTGTCTAACAAATGAGCTTCGATTTTGCAAGATGAGAAAAGTTCTGTGGCTGCATGCTGGTTTCCAAAGAATGGAAAAATAAGTGTAATGGACACCACTGATGTGCCTTCCCAAATAGCTGACGTGGCAAAACTTTGCTGTGAATATTTGAAAATGTATATAAATTAAACTCATTCTGCTTATTTCCACACAAATAAAAACCAAGTAAATTCTCCACTAGTAGAAACTGATCAGAAGGAAGTTCTCTATGAGTAGAAATGTGAAAGGATCATTCAGGTTGAAAAGATGGATCACTCACTTGGTCATGCCAAGAAATAAAGAATACAAAGAAGGTAGCTCCTCAGGAAAATTTAAAGCAAGTATCATTGTACAGACAGTTTTTAACTCCTCTCCTAATCTGACTGAGGTGCAGTGGTGTAATAATTATAGAGCTCATGATATTGCCAGAGCATGCACACCATGAGGCCAGTCATGTGCACATAAGGGCCAAGGACACCAACAAGCTGGGAGGGCCCTGTGGAGACTTGTGCTTAGGGTCTCTGTCTTTGTCTTGGCAGAGGGAAAAATGGAAGGGAGGATGAAACAGGTGAACAAACAAACATCTCCCTCAACAATTGTCCTTGGATCTGTGAAACTCCTGGCAGTTTCCTTCCAGAGTCAGTCCCTTTGAACCACAATGGCCATACCTCACATCTTGGAGGAAAAGCTCCCCCCACCACTCCTGAGGGACCATCCCTGATCAGCTCCCATCCACCAGCCCAGGATCCAAGAGGCACATCCACCCACCACCACAACTAATGTAGACAGATGTCAGATAATAATGAGAACACAGAAATCACTGTTGGAGCTCCAGATCAACAGGAACAAGCATCAGTGCACTTGGGAAAGGCTTGCCATCACCAATGTGTTCCTGCCATCCCCTTTAGCCACAGATGCACACATGCCTCCCAGCCACAGGGACCTGTGAACACCTCTTGCTGAGGCACGTACATGTAAAGATGCACACTCATTACAACCCCTTCCACCACAGATATCATTAAACACCTCACATTTAGAAACAGGTGCATGACCCACAACTCACTGCCATCCCACCGAAAACACAGATGCATAAATCACCTTTATCCCTTCTTTCCCTGAATACACACACCACCACTTCCTTTCTAAAAAAAAAAAATATACTCTATACATACTCACAAATACACATGCCTGTTATCACCCACGTACTGACGGACATGCAACTATAATGAATACTTTTCCAAATGCAGGCTTATACATTTCTATATACTCTACACTTCCTGAAGGCATGCACATGATATAACCAAACACTGAGTATGCATGCACACTGAAATACAACATACAACCCCCCTACACACACACACACACACACACAAAATAAACCCTATTTGTTACCAGAAGTCACATAAACAAAACCCTAAGTACTCTGGAAAATCTCACAGACTTGATCCTCTCATCAGAAATACAATATACACAAAAATCTCTTTGAACTTCTACATGATTGAGTGCAACCAGAAATACCCTGATTACAAAAATGTAACATCCTTAACCCTAAATGACACAGGTACAACCACCAACATACACACATAAACATGAGTCCATATTCCCAGAATCACTTTATATGCAAACACTAACTCCCCAAAACACATAAAGTTTCCCAACCCTTTCCAAATGTACACAACAATGATGTCACCTACAATCTACTCATTGTCATTTCCCAAATACATACATAACACATGTGTGGCCTTAATACACATATTTTACCCTGCACTCTAATGTCACACCCTTCCCTAAACAAAAAATTAAATTCAATTAAAAATCAATATTTTGTGAATATCAAATGTATTCACCAAAATACTCCATTCAAACACTCTTCTTAATAATTATTCACAAGTCCCACCATGTCATAATAACCCATATACACTGTCAGTACCCAATCCTCCTAACTTGTATTCCCATATAAATATAACTCCTATATTCTCCCAGTGGAAACACACACTACCCATCTACAGTTTGAGAATGAATACTCAGCCATCACACTTCCTAAATACATTCACAGTCCTAGATTTTACAAGTCTGGGAACACACGTGTCCATCTGAATCTACAAATCCACAGTACTCCCACAGACCCAAAGTACATGCAGCCACTCTCTCACTATTAAAGGGCACAGAACTCACTATTAATGTACAAAACTGCTCATACTTTCTGATATACTCAGTCAACAGCATACAACACTGTGGAGCTCTGAAAATCCTCAATAGCATAAACTTCCTATCTTCCAGATGCCTGAATGTAAACCCAGAGTTTCTCATGCCCAAATTAAAACAAATACACAGCAAAATCCAAACAATTCCAATCAATAACCTTCCTTACAAAGTCTCATGCATATTCCAGTCGCCTCCAAGAAACACTTAAAATAGATATGAAGTAGGACCGAAGAGGCTGGATACCAGAGGAATTTTCAGAAAGCAGGTTTATTGGCTATTGCCAACCAGTCCAGAGTGTGTTTCATGCCTGAAACATTCTATGGACAGATAATTTCAAAATATTTTGATTTTTATGTCCCATGGGGGAAAAGGGCTTGAAGATTCACTTGACAAGTGTTTTTCATTCCATTCTCTAGGCCAGACAGAGGTTTCACATGTATTTACAAAAAAAAAAAAAAAAAAAAAAAAAAATCTGGCATTTACAAGAAAGAGGAAGCTACCAACCACAGTAACCTTTGCATACTTGCTGCTGATCTGACAAGAGAAGAAGCTTAATTATGGCAAGGGTCTTTTGGTTGAGAGTATCTGGTGTGCTTCAGATACACATATCTTTAGACCACACATCAATCAGTATCACCCAAAAAGCAATCACACAAACACTCCCTCAGTAACTGAATGGAGCAAACAAATTACTTATTAACATGACAACAATTTGTATTCTCAAATGAAAACATATACAATTACCTCTATGTTGCACATACACAGAATGCCTCAGAATATGAAGTTCAACAACAAATCTCAGATGTACAGACACTGCTAACTCTTCCTACATACTCAAAAAGGATACCCCTCCATTCCCAAGAATAACATGATCACCTCAAAGCCCTAAACAAAAAAATACACAGCAGTCCACTTGAGACATTATCAACAGAATCTATACACATCTATGTGCCACACATACATAATTCCAAACACCCCAACATACCCCATGATTCCATTCTCTCCAAATCTCTGAACACGAAAGATTATGACCCTAAATTCTGACGTAGACATCATGAACATACACATACATTCTAAAATCTGAAAATGCACAGATCCAACACATAATAGTAAGACAACATCCTAACTCCTCTCAAATCCATTAACAATAGTCATGTTCACAATAGTCCACAATGCCAACAACACCTACAGACGCACCACTAAAACCCTAAACACATGTCCTGCCAGAAAGGTACTCAGCCAACACTGACCAAAGAAATCACTCAGAAAATATTTACACATGACAACCAAACAGTCCCACACAAGAGAATTTATGGTGTCTTGTTTCATATCCTTTCCATACCTATACACATGAAACACATGAAAGCACAAAGTCCTGGTGCTAGAGGGACAAGTTCTTGTGTTCTCTCTCTCTCTCTCTCTCTCTCTCTCTCTCTCTCTCTCTCTCTCTCTCTCACACACACACACACACACACAGAACATTACATACATAATCTGAACACTGACACACCCAGTTCAAGGATATTATCTTGTGGGCCCTGCACACAGAGGTAGAGGGGTGAAGATGCAGATTTCAGGCACATACCTTGTTGGTGAAAATGTAAGAAAATATAAAAGTGCAAAGGAAAGAGCACATTCCCTCCTATAAAACTGAAAGATACTTGCCAGCCACTCAATAACTGCTCAATATAGAGAAAAACCCTTCAAATAATAAGAGAGTACTCTCTGATAATGCTTCTGGAGATGAAGGTACTCTGGGACATTTAAGGGGTTTCTAAAAGAGAGAATCACCCCAAATAGATTCTTTTGAGTATCCACCGTCAGCCCAGATGGATGTCTTCTAGCTGGAAAGCCAGACCATTGTGCAATGTGTGTTCCCATGCCAGGGCTGGGCTTGTTCACCTGGGCTCCCCCCTAAGCCACATCAGCTCCAATTTCTGAATGAGGTCTGCAGTGTTCTCACACAAGAGGCCTTTGGCATCCTTACATGCCCAAATTCTAACTTGAAGATATTATTGGCATGTTTGTTGCTCAAAAAATTAGTGAGTAAATTGTCAGCTTTTCTGTGTTACATTCAGACAGAAGAGGTGAATCTGGTTAGAGGAAGGTCTGGGGCCTCTTATATTTTGGACAGCAGCTGTCCTAATCACTTTCCAAACCTGTGATAATATACCTGAGATCACCACATTCAAAGGAGCAGAGATTTATTTTGGCTCATGATTTCAGAGATTAGAGTCCATGGTCACTTGGCCCTCTTACCTCTGGACCTGTAGCAAAGCAGAACATCTGGCCAAGAGTGTATGGCATAGGAAAACTGACCACCTCATGGCTGCTAGGAGGCAGAGAGAGACAGAGACAGAAGTGCATTAGGGCCCCAGTACCCCATCAGTGGCACATCCTCAATGAGGTAATTTTCATCAAATGGGCCCCACTTTCCACAAGCTTCCAACACCTCCCAATAATGACTTCAGCTGGGAACCAGATGTTTAAGAGGTGAGCCTTTGAGGAACACCAAATGTTAACCAGAACATCTATCCCTTGTCCCCAAAAGCTCATGTCTGTCTCACAGCAACAAATAATTAAAAATAAATAAATAAACAAGCATTTGGACTCCAAGAGTCCACAAATATCAACAGTGCATTCTCAATAGTTTTTTTCCAAAGTCTCTTCTGAGACTCAAGGGAACACAGTGACGCTGAACCCTGAATTGAACGTTTTTTTTTTTTTTTCTGCAATTCTTTTCTTTTTAATTCATGAGTATAGCTTTCTTTTCTCCCCACACCCTCAACCCTATCTTAATGACTAACCATAGAGTCAGTCAAAAGCACTAAAGTCAGTTAAAAGGGCCCTTGCACTGGGCACTCCACCTTACTATATCACAGGAAATGTCCAAATTAAAAGGTATTGGCAGAAGTGTACAGAAGACACTGACTAGGAGGGAAACCAGACACACACACCTTCAGAATTGCAAGCATATAAAAAATCACATTATCTTAGATTCACAGGTCTGGGATGTGTCAGGGTCCACTGGTCTCAGATATAACCCACAGAATCCCAACTTCTTTAAATAAGTTTTTTGAGAGAGAGAGAGAGAGAGAGAGAGAGAGAGAGAGAGAGAGAGAGAGAGAATTTTCTAATATTTATTTATTAGTTTTGGGCAGACACAACATCTTTATTTTTATGTGGTGCTGAGGATCGAACCTAGCGCTGCACACATGCCAGGCGAGTGCGCTACCACTTGAGCCACATCCCCAACTCCTTAGTGACATTTTTTAATATATATTTTTAGTTGTCTGTGAATATTTATTGATTTATATATGGTTCTAAGAATTGACCCCTGTGCCTCACACATGCCAGGCAAGCTCTCTACCACTGAGCCATGACCCCAGACCCCTCTAAAGGACAGTCTGTCAACACTAGTAAACTGTGCTTGTGTCCACCTGCCCAAGACTGAGAGGACGATTCCACATAACACACTGTATACACTTTCACTCAGAAGTACTAAGCAAGATGAAACCAGGAGCTACCATTCATCTCTGAAATGCTGAATTGTTCCCAATGAAGCCTTTTCCTCTCCCTCCTCTCTGCCTCTTCTGTTGCTGACTGTCATGAGTGGAAGCAAAGCAGCAGAATCAAACCTTTTGTAGCTGCATTGGCTGCAATCCTCATTAATAATCAAAAAGAAAGTTAACACATTTCAAAGATACAACTACGCAGGGGAAACACAACTAGCCCCAAAGGGAAGAAGAGGACAGTAGTAAGGAGGAAACAGAAAAAGCACAGCAGGGCACACGTTAAGTCTAGTGCTCCATTAAGTCTAGTGCTCCAGGTGGGAAACTAGGGCACCTGGTGGTGTGATATGGGTCCCCTAGAGCTTCAGCCTCCTTACCCTCCAGCCTGGTCTGATGTGGGACCACTCCCCAGAGCTTCTGTGCTCACTCACTTTCACTTACCTGAGCAGGTGTTCATAGGCCTGCCACTGCTCACCTACTGAGCTCTCCACCACAACACTGGCTCCACTCTCATAGTTTGATAAATCACTGTTTCTGGGGTTACTGGGTTGCACTCTGAATGTGATATGCACATCCTGGTAGCCAGCCTTTCCTCTGAAGTATGAATGCAAACTTTCACAACCCCTCAACTATTCACTCTGTAAGCCTGATAACCAGCATCACATGGACAATACCAAGGTCAGCTGGGAATGAGGACAGTAGCCAGACCCACCTAGACCATGGCCTCTGTGAGCCCATATGATGTTAGTTACACAGCAAAAAGAATCTGGACATAGGATTCTGAGGCTGCCTTTTGCAAGCAGGGCACCCTGATAATCTCTCCACAAGTCATTGAGCCTGCTAAGGGTGGTGTCCTTCCCATTCCTGAGATGCCTAAAGGTGGCTTCTGTGTAATGGAACTAATCTCTTTACCAACCACACCATCCTTGGCCCCAACATTACAAAGTTTTCTTTTCTGGAGAACCTGCAAGTATTTTAAATCTTTCTATGCTGGCTTTTGCTCCTGAGCCCCATGGTATATCAGGCTAAAAGCAGCTAGAAATACCCAGGCCATATCTCAAATGCTGTATTGCCTTGAATATTCCCTGCTGGATTAATTAGTCTGTGTTTTAGTTGCCTTTTACATCACTGTGACCAAAAAAATCTAACAACAATTAGAGCAGGACAAGTTTATGTAGCTCATAGTTTCAGGTCTCACTCCACTGACCACCAACTCCATAGCTCTGGGGCCAAGGTGAGGCAGAACAGAGTGGGGGAAGTGTAGGGAGTGGGAAAGCAGCTCAGCATACGACAATGAGGAAGCAGAGAGAGAACTCTGCACACCAGGGACAAACTATGAACCCCAAAGGCATGCCCCCTCTGATTGACTACTTCTAGGTCTACCCTACTTGCTACAGTTACCATCCAGTTAGTCCATACCAGTGGATTAATGCACTCATTAGGATTAAGCTCTCAAAACCCAATCATTTCACCTCAAAACTTTCCTGCATTGTCTTATACCTGAGCTTTCCAGAGACAACTCATATCTAAAGTATGACCGTCTCTTACCTTTAAATAAGCCTCCCATTAATTCTAAGGACATGTGCAATGTAGGCCAATTCTTTTTTTTTTTTTAAAGAGAGAGAGAGTGAGAGAGAGAGAGACAGAGAATTTTTTAATATTTATTTATCTATTTAGTTTTCGGCAGACACAACATCTTTGTTTGTAGGTGGTGCTGAGGATCGAACCCGGGCCTCACGCATGCCAGGCGAGCACGCTACCGCTTGAGCCACATCCGCAGCCCTATGTAGGCCAGGTCAGGTGCAAAAGAAAATAGAAAGGGGACACACACCCTCCAGGGACTCGGGTGGAAACGGAAATGAAGGGTTCCGTTGGCTTCGGTCTGTGGCTCCTCTCCCCCACCCACCCCCATTTTCTATTCTTTGTAAGAAATTATGATGCCCCCCAACATGAAGCCCCTTGCAGCACAGAGGTCAGCCTGGAGAGGGGTCCTGGTCCCTCCAGTCCGTCGACACTGTGCTTTGGGCAAAATGGGCACCTGGGTCCAGGTCAGCCTTCCCAGGCCTGATGCCCTGATTCACGTCTCTGTCCCCAGCCCAATTCCACCCCTCCTGAAATGAATCGGTTCATTACTAACTATCTCTGAGCTTGGAGGGGACCCAACGGCACTGTCACTGCTGTCCCTGTGTGACAATGATCAGGACCCACCTGCACAACCCTTGGAAGGACAGGAGTGAGGACATCAGGTTGGTCCCATCCCATCCACGGAGCACCCTGTGTGGGCCAGGCTGTGTGCCAGGTGCGGACAAGACAGTCAGGAGCCAGACCGTCAGGAGAGAGTCCCGGCTTTAGAGAAAATGGACAAGAATCAACAGCGTGAACACCTTAAAAGGAGACTTTCTAAAATATTCTGTTTTTAGTTGTAGTCAGACACAATACCTTTATTCTACTTATTTATTTTTATGTGGTACTGAGACTTGAACCCAGGGTATTGCACGTGCTAGTCGAGCAATCTACCATGGAGCCATTACCCATCATGAGGCTTCAAGTGCCCCCATAACTCAGCCCGGCCCTGCGGGGTGACCCGCCCAGTTCCCTGGCAGAGTGGCCCATAACCCCCTGGAGTCCATGGATTGACTATGTTTATTTATTGGGATTTGGAGAAATATACCTGGTCCCCAGAGGCCTCTGGATTTGGGGACATAATTTTGAAACACAGGTCGTTGGAGGAAAGGAGAACTATAAGGCAGAGTTGCAGCTCAACTCTCCCAGAGAGCAGGAGGGATGCCACTGTCATTAATGACCAGAGTCAATGTGGTGTCACAGGAGCCACGTGGAGAAGTCCCAAGCAGAGGCTGGCAAGGTCCCCAAACCCAGTTCCATGTCCCCAGCAGGCTGACTCCACACCAGCCCTTGGAACTCACTGTTACCTCTGCCTGGTCCTCTGTTCCCTGCAGCCCTGACACCAGGCTCTTCTCATGATGGGGTCAGTGCTGAGACCAAGCAGCATGTCCTCCTGGAGGGCTGTCTCCTCCGCCCTCCTGACGCTGTCCCCTTCTCATAGAAGTCTTGTCACCATCCCATCGCTGAACATAAGTGTGGGCTTGGCTACTGTTTCCTCCCCAGAGAATGGAAGCCTTTGTCCCTCTTTGTCACCTCTGTGTTCCCAATGCTGAGCTTCAGGCAGGCACACAGTAGGAGTGCAGGGCACATGGTGTTTCTTGAACGAGTGAGTGAGCGGGGTCACCGAGGGCTGTGGCGACCCCTGGCTCCTGTTCTCCCCTCTTCTTCTGCGGTCAACCCCAGAAACCGTGCAGGCAACTCTCAGGACATACGGGGACACTGAGGTTCCACGTGTCCTGAGGCCACACTGTGTCTGGTGGCAGGGCAGAAACCAGGACCCAAGTGGCAGAGCGGAGACAAGTGGAATTTAGAGTCCCACCCTCTGGTCTGGGGCCCGGGCTCTGTCCCATCACTTGGCCTCTCAGAGACTCGATCCCCTCCTCTGTAGAATGGGGACAGTCCCATCAGACCTGGAGAACACACAGTAGGTGCTCACCAAACGGTGCCACAGGCCAGACCCACCTTGAGCGCTAAGTTGTTCGTCGTTTGTAGCCTGTCATTCCCCCTGACCACAGGTGCCCAGAGAGATCGTCTCCCAGAGAGCAGGCCCCTCAGAGGCACTGGTCACCCGAGGCAGGACAGCCAACGGGGGTCCTGACAGTGACCCTGAGCTCTTTGTCATTTCTCCTGCGATGGAGGCTCCTCCATCTGTAAAATGGGACAGCCAGGGCTGGGGTCACCTTGCAAACCCCAGGGGTGGGCGGGGAAGAAGGTTGGGGATGGCATGGCGGGCGGATGAGAGAAGGGAGAAGGTGGACGGCTGAGTGGACAAATGGGTGGGTAGACGGATGGATGGGTGGATGGACAGACAGATGGACTGATAGATGGCCAGATGGATGGGGGTGAGTGGGTGAAGCAGTGGGTGTGTGACTGGGTCCATGTGGGTGGGGTGAAAGGGTGGACCTGGGGACGGACAGGAGGACAGGTGAGGGGCGGTGGCTGGGTCTGCATGGTGGTGAGTGGGACTGGGTGACCTGGGGGTGGGTGCATGAAGGCTGCAGTGAGTTCCCCCCAAGGCCGTCTCTCCTTCGCACTGCAGTGGCCCCATTTTTCAGAAGAGAAAATCAAGGCCAGTGAGGGAGTCTGCTGTCCAGGGTCCCCACAGGGCCGGAAAGGAACCCAGGCTGCCAGGGCCCCTGTCCCCAGCAGTCAGTCCCCAACTCTGGTCACACCCACCCCCGGGGAAGCCAAGGTCCCGTCCGTGGTACTGCGGCAGGGACGAAATAGGCCGAGAAAAGCCAACCGGGCTGAGGCTGGGGTACACACATGGCCTCCTCGCACATAGCAGAGGTCCTGCCTGGGCCAGTGGGGAGCACCCGTCCTTGCCAGGAGCTCCCCATCCCCTGCCAGGCTCATTCTGTGAGGCGACCCGGGGCCTGGGAGAGCCCTGGGCACCAGATCCTGGTGCAGAACCCAGAGCGAAGATGGGAGGAAGGGAGGCCGGGAGGCCCTCGCTCACCTGCCGGGGAGTTTTCCCTTTTAAATAAACAGACCTGCAGCTGGCCGGCCAGTTCTCTCCCCGTTTTTCAGAGCAACACTTATGTACTGATGGCTGTGCATTGTCATGTGAATGGGAGCTGGAATCCTCCTTGGCACAGTGATGGGGGAGGAAGGTCAGAAGATGAAGGATCACACTCAAAAACTGAGAATCACCTTTGTTTTGTATTCACCCATGATGAGAACCAATCACCACCACAGAGAAGGGCAGAAAACTAAAGGTCAGGTCCCTCCCTGGAAACATGAATCCACACAACTGACAGTCGTTTACTAAGTGACTACTATGTGCCAGGCAAAACTAAGCACCTACTATGTGCTGGGCTCTCAAGTTACAGAGGCGAGCAGAACCACATCCCTGACCCAGCCCTGTCCCCAGAAGAGACCCTTGTTCACTGTCCCTTGGTTTACCTTCCCAGAAATGAGCTAGATGATCTCTGCCTCAGCCTCCTGAGGAGCTGGGATTACAGGTGGAGGCCACCACGCATGGGCTGATTGTCATTTGTGTGTCTGTTTCCCCCATCCCAAGGTCATAAGCCTCTTCAGGAATCACCTATACCTTATGCACCTCTTCCCATGTCCAGTAAAGGGACTGGTGTGAGGTAGTTATGTGATAGACATTCTACCAATGAATCAGTGGATGGTGAATCAGTGGACAGTGAATCAGTGGATGGTAAATCAGTGGATGGTGAATCAGTGGATGGTGAATCAGTGGACGGTGAATCAGTGGATGGAGGGGTGGCTGAGGCTTGACTTTCCACCCCTGTCCTATGCTGCACCAAACTCTCCTTCATGGTCCATCCAGGGTTTCACTGCTGAACAGTTAGGGCACATTTCAAGACTCTAAATGCTTTCACTCAGATAATACCTGGCAGGACTATAGGCAGAAGACTTCAGGATGCAACTTGAGTCCTTTAAACACATGATCAATTTCTGCACAGCAATATGGTAAGGAAGTCTAGAAATCCCCCCAAAAAGCTAACCACAAAATTATCATATGAATAAATAATAAAAATAGGAACTTTCCCCCTCAAAAAATTATTTTTCACAGATGTTCACTGAAAAGGGGGAAATAATCCAAAAGTTCAAAAACAATCAAATGGATAAACAATTGTGGTATATCCATACAATGGAATATTACTCAACCATGAATATGAATGAAGTACTAACACATCCTATGATTAGATAAACCTTGAAAACATTATGCTAAGTGAAATAAACCACACAGGAGGTCAGATATGACATGATTCCATTTCTGCAAAATATACAAGAATTGGGAAATCTAGAGAAAAATAACATAGATCAGAGGTTGCCAGGGCCAAGCGCCACAGTTTTGGAACTTGATAGAGGCAGTGTTTGCATCACTCTGTGAATGTGATAAAACCCTATTTTAATTCTGTATTATGTGAATTTTATCTTATTTTTTTTAAAGTCCTTAAGCAACAAAGCAACGATGCACCCGGCTCATTCCCTCCCTGCTTCCTGCTGGGTGTGGCCTGGCTGACAGAAAGCTGGGCGGGACATGGTCCTGAGCGGCTGTACCAGTTGTTAAGTGGCCATAAAGCCTGGTTCCAAGGAAGGAGCTGCCTCCACAGGGCAGGTCTGAGCAGGACCCAAATGTCAGAGAGGAAGAGGAGGGAGACAAGGAGAGAGAAAGTATGGGAGAAAAAGAAAAGAAAGGGGTCCTGGAGGACCTGTGACACCCGAGGACACCCCACTAACCAACACATTAGAAGGAATTAGGAATAGTAAGCAGAAAATCAGTGCTGTCCTCCCAGGTGACAATCCATCCCACAGGCTGACTGAGGTCCAGCTGTGGGCCTTTGGGTGGTTTCTGGGAGAAGGAGGCCACCTCTCTGGCCCTGTATGGGGAGCCCCACATTCCTAGGGACTGTCTGGGGTGAGCGAGGGCATCCCACGCTGGGCCTGGGCAATACCTCCTATTCTGAGTCCCCTCGGCTTCTGGAAAACTGTGTTTTTAGTGTTTTTTGTTGTTGTTTCAATTTCGTTGATTTCCGCTCTGATTTTAATTATTTCTTGCCTTCTACTACATTTGCTGTTGTTTTGCTCTTCCTTTTCTAGGGCTTTGAGATGAAGTGTGAGCTCATTTATTTGTTGATTTTTTTTCATTTTTTGAGGAATGACCTCCAGAAAATGAATTTCCCTCTTCAAACTGCTTTCATTGTGTCCCATAGATTCCGATATGTTGTGTCTATATTTTCATTCATCTCCAAGAATTTTTTGATTTCCTCCTTTATGTCTTTTGTAACCCATTGATCATTCATTAACATATTGTTCATTTTCCATGAGATGTATGATTTTTCCTTCCTTCTTTTATCATTGATTTCCAGTTTCATTCCATTGTAATCAGATAAGTTGCATGATATTATCTCCACACATTTATATTTACTAATAGTTGTCCTATGGCATAATATATGGTCTATCTTTGAGAAGGATCCATGTGCTGCTGAGAAGAACGTGTATCCACTTGATGATGGTTGATATATTCTATATATGTCGGTTAAGTCTAGGTTATTGATTGTGTTATTGAGTTCTATAGTTTCTTTATTCAGCTTTTGTCTGGAGGATCTGTCCAATAGAGAGAGCGGTGTGTTGAAGTCACCCATAATTATTGTGTTGTGATCTATTTGACTCTTGAACTTGAGGAGAGTTTGTTTTATGAATGTTGCAGCACCATTGTTTGGTGCATATATATTGATAATTGTTATGTCTTGTTGGTGGATGGTTCCTTTTAATAGTATGTAGTGTCCTTCTTTATCCCTTTTGATTAACTTAGGTTTGAAGTTGATTTTATTCGATATGAGTATGGCCACTCCTGCTTGCTTCGGGGGACCATGTGAGTGGTATGATTTTCCCCAACCTTTCACCTTCAGTCTGTGTATGTCTTTTCCTATCATATGAGTCTCCTGAAGGCAGCATGATTTTGGATTTGTTTTTTTAATCCAGGTTATTAGCTTATGTCTCTTAATTGGTGAATTTAAACCATTAACGTTTAAGGTTACTATTGAAATATGGTTAGTACTACCCGTCATGCTTGTTTATTTATTTTATTTAATATGGCTAGTTTTTCCTTTTTGGTTATTTTTTTTCCTTCCCTTTACTGAGTTACCCCCCACTGTTAGTTTGGGGTGCTGTTTTTCATTTATTCTTCTCGTAGTGTTTTGCTCAAGATGCCATGCAGTGCTGGTTTTCTGGCTGTGAATTCTTTTAACTTTTGTTTATCATAAAATATTTTAATATCATTGTCAAATCTGAAGCTTAATTTTGCTGGATACAGTATTCTTGGTTGGAATTCATTATTTTTTAGCGTTGGAAATACGTTGTTCCAGGATCTTCTCGCTTTCAACGTCTGTGATGAAAAATCAGCTGTTAACCTAATTGGTTTACCCCTGAATGTAATCTGCCTCCTTTCTCTCATAGCTTTTAATATTCTCTCCTTGTTCTGTATGTTGGATATCTTCATAATTATGTGTCTTGGAGTTGGTCTATCACGGTTTTGAATGTTTGGGGTCCTGTAGGCTTCCAGGATTTGGCAATCCATTCCCCATCTTTCATATCTGGGAAGTTTTCTAGGATTATTTCATTCAATAGATTGTTCATTCCTTTGGTTGGAACCTCTATGCCTTCTTCTATCCCAATGACTCTCAGGTTTGTTTTTTTTTTTTTTATGACATCCCATATCTCTTGAAAAGATTGCTCATCTTTTAAGCATCCTTTCTGTGTTGACTATATTCTTTTCAAGTTGATAAACTTTGTCTTCATTATCTGATGTTCTGGCTTCTACTTGATCTAGTCTATTTGTAATATTCTCGTTTGAGTTTTTAATTTGGTTTATGGTTTCCTGCATTTCTAGGATTACTGTTTGGTTTGTTTTTAAATCTCTATTTCCTGATAGAGCTCGTTCTTTGACATTTGAATTTGCTTATTTATTTCGATTTCAAAATATACTTTCTTTTTTTTTTTACAGGTTTTTAAAATAATTTTTATTTTTTAAAAGTAAATTGTACATTACAGGAAAAACACACACACACACACACACACACACACACAAGCAAAGAACAAAGTCATCCAGTCACAAGAAGCTTAGTTGGACGTGTCCCTCTAGGTTGTATGCATATATACAAAATATCCCATTTTGTGTGATTGAGATTGTGGTGTGTGCTTTTCCACACATCATGAATATTCACCAATTCAAAATCCCGAAGCTACATGAGTATTTTTTGATAACCAAGAATACACTACACCAACTCAATCTGTTATCCTTTCTTGGGGACAAAAATTTCACTGAAGACAGAAATGGCAACAGGCCTCTAGATAGACATATTGGCAGAGTTACAACTAAAACAATTCATTCCCTTAATGCTCAATTTAAAATGAAACAGCAACAGAATACACCAAGCTTGTTTCATTAACAGATTTCTACTACTAAAATATTAGCAATAATGCATGTTCCCAGTGAATTAAAATATTCCTATAGTACAGCCAGAAGATGCACACACACCAGTGGCTTACATCAAAATGTAAATCTTTGAGCACTTGCTTCCATCTTTCTGTGTTTCCCTGTGCCCCTCTGCTGCCAGCCTAATGAACAAGTCCTGATACACAATGCTCACAGATAAAACAATTCCATGTCCAAGATGCATCTTTTCTATCAATTATAACAAAAAGATATTTACAAGTTGGCTAATTCACTAGCACTACTTTTTATGATTCACTGTCACCTCAAGCATCTAGAAAGCTTAGATATTGTGAAATGAAGTATGAACTTTGTGCACAAAAACACAATTTACCAAAAATGTACATATAGATATATGGTTATAATCTAAACCTGTCTTCCAAATATGGAGACTTTAGCAAAGAGCACTTCCCCTCCCCCTTCCTCTTCTCCCTCTTCACCACTCCAGTGACTAAATTCAGGACTATCCCTAGCTCCAAGAGCTGGATTAACAAGGGTCACTCTCAGAAGACAGTTCTTTCTAAAAACTAACAAAAGGACATTTATATAGGGATTATTTTGCTATTGTTAACAAACTTTGGGCATTAGGACTTATCCTTTAATACCCAGCAATATTAACTAAAATGCACATATAACAATGGCTAGACAATCTGAACTAATCTAAAGGGCACCCATTGCTTCTCTATGCATACTTTCTCCTTCCCCTACCCCCGACCCAGTGAACCTTCAACCTACCCTCCAAGACATCAAGTTCAACAATTCCATTCCCCTAAATGGCAACCATTCCTAAGTAGCAACAAAACATACTTAAAGGGCATTACTTTAGCTCTCTACTTTTCCCATGTGTTGTGCACTTTTCAACATCTAGAAACACTAGATGTTCCCAACAAGGACTTAAGTTTCCAACTCTACATACAGTAGCACTGAATAAACTGCAACACTTACTTAACAAAGGTTATACTTTCAAGCAAAACTCCCCCCACCCCTTTTTTTAAAGGCTAGAATTTGAAAGTGTCTTCCAAACAGTAACATTCTGGCCTAGAACCCTTCCCCTTCTAGTCTTATCAACCAATGGGTCAGTATATGCATCTGTAATGCTTAGAGATGACTTTTAACAAATTTCACTTTCTAACTGGTTTTAATTATAGTCTTTCCTATGAATATAACAACATGTACTCGGTGTGTTTACTAACTCTACTTTTGTCATACACTGGCAACCTCTTTAGCATCTAGATAGACTAGATGTAAATTAGGACTCATTTGTCCTTTATATACACTATTTACACAGAATAGTAAAACAAAACCCACAAATATAAGGGACAATGGTCAATTCTGCTTCACAGAAAATACACTGGTATAAAGCCCTTTATATTTTCTTTTCCTTCTTCCTCCCTGAACCAGCACAGATATAATATGTACTGTTCAGAGAAGTGTTTTGATCATTCCATTTCCAAAAGACAGTTATTTCCTCATGAATTTTTAAAAAAGATATATAACAAAATGTTTTATTTACTACCTCTACTTTTAACATACTTTGTGCACTTCTAAACATCTAGAAAGACTAGATGTTTCAAATAAGGACTTAAGTTTGTCCACTATGTACATAGTAGTGTTAAATAAACTACACACATGTAACAATGGTTATATCTGAAAGTGTCTTCTAAGTAGGATCATTCTGGCCTAGAATCCTTCATTTCTTCTACTTCTTTCTCCTTTTGTCACATGTGTCACATCTGAGTGTCACATGATATGATGTTACAATTTCATTTCCAAAAGTCCTTTTCAGAAGACTGCCTTTCTATGAATTTTAACACAAAGTGTAAAAAATGTGTGAGTTTACTAACTCTACTTTTGTCATACATTGGCAACCTCTTTAATATCTAGAGACTAGATATTATAAAATTAGGACTCCTTTGTCCAATATATATACAATATATACAGTACAGCAAAGTTAAATGAAATGCACGGTACAAGGCAATGGGTAAGCTGAAGTTTTCTAGCACACTCTAACAATGTTAAGCACCTTTTGCAACTTCTTCCCTCCCACCTCCCTCAACCCAATCAACAAGTACAACAGACAGTATTCTGTTAAGAGGTGGTTTAACAAATCCAAACACAAAATTTCTCATCAGTTTTTAAAAGCTATTTACAAAAAGTTTCAATTCTACTACTTTTACTTTTAAATATATCAAGCACTTCTAAATATATAGAAGGACTAGATATTCCACATAAGACCCTGTCCACTATTCACACAGCACTGGTAAATAAAATTGCACGCGTAGCAATGGTTAAATATGAGGTATCTTCTAATATGACCATTTTGTCCTTGAACCTCTCCCTCCTCATTTCCTTCTGTTTTCAGTCCAGTGGACAAGTACAGGCATATGTAACACTTAGAGATGGTCGAACAAATCCATATCCAAAAGTCTTTTTACAGAGGACAAGCTTTCCTATGAATTTCAACAAAAAAATGTACAAAATGTTCTAATTTTACTAACTACTTGGTCATACACTGGCAACCTCTTTAACATCTAGAGACTAGATGTTACAAAATTGGGACTTATTTGTCCATTATATACACTATATACACAGCAAAAACAAAATGCACAAAACATAGAAAACTGATGTCTGAAAATGTCCAAATATGAACACACTAACCTTTTGCAATTGCTTCCCTCCCACCTCCTCCACATCACTGAGCAAATACAGACAGTACTATACCGCTCACAGAGGTGGTTTAATAGTTCCATTCCCAAAAGACTATTTCATATGAATTTTAGCAAAAAGATATTTACAAAGTGATATTTTACTACCTCTACGTTTAACATACATCGGGCACTTCTAAACATCTAGACAAGACTAGATGTTTCAAGTAAGGACTCAATTTGTCCACTATGTACATGACAGTCTTGAATACACTGCACACATGTAACAATAGTTCTAATTTGAAAATGTCTTCAAAATATGAGCATTCTGGCCCTTCACCGACTCAGTGGGCTATAATGCTCAAAATTTTCAGAAGACAATCTTTCCTAGGAATTTTAACACAAAATATTCAAAACTGGTTTACTAATTCTACTTTGTCATACACTGGCAACCTCTTTAACATCTAGAAAGGCTAGATTAGATTAGGAGGACTCATTTGTCCTTTATATACACTATGTACACAGCAAAGTAAAACAAAACCCAGACAACTCTTGGCTCTCGGTAAGCACACTGGCACGGTGCTCCCCAGGACCAGCGCACAACTGTACTATTCAACAGGGGTTTGGCTATTACACACCCCCCCCAAAAAAAGAAACCATTTCATAAGAATTTTGACAAAATAAATTTACAAAATGTGTCATATATTTTACCACTTCTACTTTTAACATATATCAGGCACTTTAGAACATCTAGAAAACCTAGATATTTTAAAAAAAAATATTTAGCATTTTCAAATATATATACACTAATGAGTAATAAAATGCACACGCAAAACAATGGTTATTATATGAAAAATGTCTTTTACGTAAAACCAGTCTGGCACAGGACCTCCTTCTCATGGTCAGTCTTCTCCATGTCCAACAACCCACTGAACAAACGTGGACAAGTGTCGCTCCTAGAGGTGGTCTAACAAATTCATTTCAAAGTCACTTCCAGAAAACATTTCTGATTTTTTCAAACAAAGGGACATTTACAAGACGTTATTTTCTAACTCTATCATGCGTCAGGCATCCTCTTTACATTTAGAATGTCCAGATGCAGCACAGGTTTTAAAAGGTTGGGGGGCAAGTTGAGAGCAGCTTTTTCATATTATATACACAGGCCTTTTACAAAGGGCCAGGAAATCTCCCCAAAGGGTGGCGGGCGTTTCCAACTGGGTAGATGCAGCTTGTGACTACCGTTTCTCTCTTTGGTAAAACGAACACCAACCGCCCGAGGCCGCTAACCGTTCCACCCGTCGTCGTCTTCCGGGGCTTCGCTCACCTTCCAGGACGGTTCTGGTCTTTGTTGGCCGAGACAAGGTGCGGTCTCGAGGAGCCGGCACTGAGCGCTCACGGAGAGCCCTGGTCTGTGCGGCTCCGCTGTCCAATGCGTGGTCGAGCTTTCAGGCGTCCATCCTCCTTCTTGGGACCTTGAAGCCCCTGCCGGCCTCCGCGGCGTTTGGGCGGCCGCCATTCTTCTCGCCATGCCACGCCCGCCGCCACCCAAAGGCGCCACGTCCCAGGTGGTGGCTTCAGCTGGGACGGGCATGATTGAGCCAGGAGACCCGGCAGCCCTCAGGGTCCGGGGCCCGACAGGTCGCCGCCACCATCAGGTCATCCATCTGGGTGGCAGGTTCACCGGTCCTTCACAGCCAGGGCCAGCCAGTGGGCACTCGCAGCAGGAGCTCCGGGGATCTGCAGGAGAGGCCGCGTCCTGTCCTCAGGCCCCCCAGCGCACCCACCGGCCTGGGGCCGGGGGGCCCAGAGGGCCCGGGGGAGCAGGCCGCACTCCCGTTTCTCACCACGCTCTCTGCCGGAATTCTCAAAATATACTTTCATTGTTTGAACTTGCTGTCTAAAGTCTTCTCTAAGATTCCAATCCATCGGAATTAGGTATGCCTTGACTTCTTTTTCTGTCCATTTTTCTGGTGCCTATAGGTTCTCCTTTGTATTTAAGTTGTCCTGCATTGTTTGTACTCCTTTTTTCCCTTGTTTTTTCATGGTGCTCAAGATACTTTCCAACTCTGTTTGACTGCTGTGTTTCTGTTTTCTCCTTTAAATTTGTTTTGGTTTTTATAGTTCCACTATCTCTCCTTTGTGTTAGGAGACAATGTTTAGAGATGTTGGATTTAATTGTCATTTAAGGTAAATTCATTGGTTTCATTAAAGGCCTTCAGATTTTGATGGCATATAGAGAACTGAGGTTTGGACTTAGGATTTTATGTTAAGGTCGGGTGATTTGATTGTATGGAGTTTAGTATATGTTAGCTTCCTTGGGGGGTTACTCAAATGCAGGCGGATATTAACAAGAAAATAGACAGGAGTACTTGGGGTATTTAAGGGCTTAGGCGGAGTATAGACTTATTCGTAGTATTCATCTATTTGCATTTAGTAAGTTATATGTAGTCTGGTTGTTCATGCTGTTTTATTGTTGCAATCTGTAGGAACCTGGCGATGGTGACGTCAGCTCTCCAAGATGGTGGCCGCTGGCTTCCTTGGTGGACTTTCCGTTGTGGGGGATAGAACTGGACCGCTTCCTTACCCCGAACTCAGCCCAGAGCTCAGTGAGGGCACAGCCGGCAGGACTCCACAGAATTCGTAGCGCCGTTTCTCTCTGCTTGCTGGTCGCTTCTCGGCGGCACCCCGCCATCTGTAGCCACGGGGCGGGCCGCAGGGCGGGTGGCGGATCAGTCAGCCCGGATCTCTGGTCGCACAGTTGGCTCATATTTGAGACTCAGTAACCAGTCCTCGGTGATGGAAATCCTTCCTCTAGGTTTCGGTGCACCCCAATTTTGCTGGAAATTCCTAACAAGATAGCTTTTTGTCATTCTAACCCTGTATTCACCTGTGCAGTGATGCGGTACACGGGGTGTGATGCACTCTATTCGCGGCCATCTCTCATTCTTCTTATCTTTGCTGTATATTTTCACTGATGTCTATATCAAGAAATGCCCTGAACTATTCATAAGCCTTAAATCAGTATACTAATCATTAGTCTGCATCCTCCTAGTTCCCCTAAATGACATGGTGGAGTTCATTCCTGGAGAAAGCATGGGTCAGGAGGCCCCATCAAAAGCCATGGTAAGGTTGCTTATCTTCCTCTGAAATCCAAGTGTTGCTCTTTAGTTTCTCTTTCTCTTGTAATATGATATGGTTTCCTGGAGATGACATACACAATTTCCTGAGTATGCAGATTCTCATCAGGGTGTCTGTTGCCAAATGAGACCTCACTGAAGGCAACATTAACAAGAAACAGTGTAAACTACACACTGTATGATAACAAGCTTTGTGCCTGGCTATGGTTTTCCCTCCTGGCCATCGAATTCCTTAATTATCACCTAATATAGACCTGTGACACAAATCCCCTAGAAAAGCTTGTGTCATTTGGTGAGAGTACATTTGCTATCTGTTCCCTTGATTTGCCCACATTCTCATTGGATATTCTAATGTCACCAAGTAAACAAAAGACTTGTGCACACAGGACAGAGCAGTCTGGCTGGGCACAATCAGGAGCCACTTGTCAAAAGAAACTAACTTTATTTTTAGAACCACACACGCCAAACAAAACAGACTCTCAGGAAAAACCCTCAGAGCCTCAACTGCCACCACCGGCTTTCCACAAGCCTCTCTCTCCCACACAAGCTTCTCTCCACCTCCCCCAATCCTCCTGCTCTTGAGGCCGATTGGCTGGGTCACGTGGGCGGAGCCAAAAATGTCCCCC
Source organism: Marmota flaviventris (assembly GCF_047511675.1). Lineage (NCBI taxonomy): Eukaryota > Metazoa > Chordata > Mammalia > Rodentia > Sciuridae > Marmota > Marmota flaviventris. The sequence goes on along the minus strand of NC_092516.1, from coordinate 43,595,437 downwards.
AATGAGCAGCTCCGTGGTCTGAAAGGGCAGGGAAACAGCCCAATGAGCATCACCACAGAGGAGCCAATCAGCTAGATGTTGCTGGGGCTGCTGTGAGCCAATCATCAGCCGGCAGCTGGAAGTTTGCTGGGGCCCCTTCGGCTGTGGCTCTCAACATCTCCCCCTCTCTGTTTAAACAACAAGCATGTGGCTTAGGGACCGTGCCTGCCTTAGGTTGTCCAATAGTACATATGGTCCTTAGGTTGGTACCACTGCAATTGGATCTTACCCGTCAGTGACTACCGGTCCAGTATACAGCCACACCTGTGGAGAGGTCTTTGTACCAGCAGGGGGGTGAGGTTCTTTGCCTCACCTCTGTTGGCCCCCAAATTTTAGCTGGACGATCATGACAAGCAGAAGGGAGGAAGATACAGCAAGCCAATTGACGGCTCCTTTTGGAAAAATTGTACCACCAATGACATCATTAGCAAAAATACCCCAACACTACCACAAGTCGCTGCACCAACAGATAGTTCACAATGCATACAGGTGAGCTCACAATGTGTCCAGGCAAGTTCTGCAAGCAGTTCAGTGATGGCTATTGTAGAAGCTGTAGATTGGTTTTATCTTTGACTTCACCAGCACTGGGATGAAGATAGGAATTCTGGCAATAATGGCTAAAGAAAAAATTATGTAACATTACAGAAGGCACTAAAAGAAAACAATTTTCTTAACAATTTACATTGTCTTCACTGGCACTGGGATGAAGATAGGAATTCTGGCAATAATGGCTAAAGAAAAAATTATGTAACATTACAGAAGGCACTAAAAGAAAACAATTTTCTTAACAATTTACATTATCTTTAAGAGAATTATTAAATATAATGAAAAGGAAAGGTGAAAGTAAACAAACAGATCTGTTAACCTTCTTTTTTGTTTACATATTAAAACAATCCTCAACAGTTGTTTACCCAATTTAAATTAAACCATATACATCATGTGAAAAAAAAATATTTGGATCCATTTTATCATGAGCGCTCATCATATATGATATATGGACATACATACATTCAAACATATAACACAAAACACAAGTGTGCACACATAACATAATACATACAACACATAACATTATAGTAAAGGCCTTATAACTTTTTACAGGTGAAATCTCCATTGCAATGTTTAAAAACTCTATAGTCAAAAAATAGAACTGATCAGCAAAACATTAACCTAGGTCTGTATGAGCTCAAAAAACAAAATAGAACTTCATGATATGGCAAAGGGCAATAATAAAATAGATATTGAAAAAAGCATCCTGGTTCTGTTGCAGATGTAAGAATAGCCAAACTGGAGTTTTGGATATCAGTTGTTATGGATTTGAGCCAAATCATCTTCTTTTTGGTCTGTAGAAATCGCTTTATTTAATCTTTCTGGAATCCAAATCGGCTGCTGTTCTCCCTGTGGAAACACATAAACAGACCTCCGACTCCAGACAATCACTGGGTCAGGACCTTGGTTAATCTCTCTGGAATCCAAATCGGCTGCTGTTCTCCCTGTGGAAACACACAAACAGACCCCCGACTCCAGACAATTACTGGGTCAGGACCTTTCCATTGTCCTGTTAGAATATCCTTCCAAAGTACCTTGGGCTTATGCACATTTTTTGGACACATATGCCTTTCCGCAGCACTAAGTCCTGATGAATCCAAATTTTAAAAGTTTAGAGTAAAAAGGGTTATTTTAAGTTTATCTTTGGGGAATATATACCCCTTACCAATTCCTTCTTTTTGCTTTAATAAGTACATTTTAATAGTTTGATGAGCTCTTTCAACTATGCCTTGTCCCTGTGGATTGTATGGGATTCCTGTTATATGAGTAATGCCAAATGTTGAGCAAAATTGTTTAAAAGAGATAGAAGTATAACCAGGGGCATTATCTGTTTTTAACTGTTTTGGAACACCCACAGTGGCAAAATTTTGTAAGCAATGAGCTATAATATCTTTAGTTTTTTCTCCAGCATGAAGGGAGCCCATCAAAAATCCAGAAGAAGTATCAACTGTAACGTGTAAATATTTTAATTTTCCAAATTCTGGCAAGTGTGTGACGTCCACCTGCCAAATATGGTTAGGTATCAATCCTCTAGGATTGACTCCAAAATTAACTTGTGGTAAAAAGGTCACACAATTTTGACATTGTTTTATTATTTGTCTAGCTTGTTCCTTAGTTATTTTAAAACACTTTTGTAAAGTATTAGCATTGACATGGAACTTTTTATGAAAATTTATAGCTTCTTCTAGTGTAGAGAAAATATGTATGTCATGTGTAGTTTTATCTGCTAAATCATTGCCCAAACTAAGGGCTCCAGGCAATCCTGTATGTGCCCTGATATGTCCTATAAAGAATGGATCTTTTCTGTCCCAGATTAGACTTTGTATAGTGGAAATCAAAGAGAAAACAGTAGAAGAAGGGGAAATCCTACCAGCATCTTCAAGAGATACTATAGCATTAACTACATACTGACTATCAGAAAATAAATTAAATACAGAATCTTTAAACATCACAAAAGCTTGTAAAACTGCATTAAGCTCTACCTTTTGAGCTGATTGTTTGGGTACTAAAAATGTAAAAGTTTGATCAGGGGTAACTACTGCTGCTGTACCATTATTTGACCCATCAGTGAATATATTTGGAGCATTCATGATAGGTGTTTTTCTTGTCATTTTTGGAAAAAAATTACAGGATGCAATGACCAAAAAGACAATAAAGGATTAGATGGTAAGTGGTTATCAAATGAAACATTAGATTTGCACATGATTATTGCCCAAGTATTTAACTCATTAGCTAACTCATCAATTTGATTCATAGTATATGGAGTAATAATTTTATTGGGAGAAATTCCAAACACTCCCTTTACTGCTTTTATTCCTTTGAGTATTAATTGTCCTACAGCCTCAGGATACCTAGGAAGAATAGTGTTAGGAGGAGAAGATAAATGTATCCATAATAATGGACCTTCTTGCCAAAATACTCCTGTAGGAATATTTTTTGTTGGTAGTACAATAAATAATAAAGGCAAACTTATATCAATTCTATCCAAATGCATATTTTCCATATATGTTTCAATGATTTTTAATGCCTTTCTTGCTTCAGGCGTTAACATTCGGGGTGAATTTGGATCTGAAGGACCTTTTAGGATATCAAATAAAGGTCCCAACTCTCCTGTTGGTATACCTAAATAAGGCCTTATCCAATTTATGTCTCCTAATAACTTTTGAAAGTCATTAAGTGATTTGAGTTGATCTACTCGTATTTGAATTTTTGGTGGACGGACCATGGTTGAGGATAATAGAACTCCTAAATAATTAATTGGAAAATTTAATTGTACCTTATCTATTGGTATCTCTAGATTATAATTTTTAATAAGTTTGTAAGTGTGGCATAACATTCTAGCAATGTGTTTTTATCTTTGTGTGCTAATAATACATCATCCATATAGTGAAATATTTGTAGTTCAGGATTTTGATTTCTAAGTGGCTGGATTGCTTTGTTAACATAAATTTGACACATAGTTGGGCTGTTAGCTATCCCTTGAGGGAGTACTTTCCATTCATATCTCTGATCAGGACCTTCATGATTCAGTGCAGGGATAGTAGATGCAAAACGTGGACTATCCTCAGGATGAATTGGAATTGAAAACAAAAACAATCTTTAATATCTATAACTAAAACATACCAGGTTTTTGGCAAAGCAGACAACTGAGGAATCCCTGATTGAGCAGGTCCCATAATAACCATCTCATTATTAATGGCTCTTAAATCTTGCAATAATCTCCAGTTACCAGATTTCTTTTTGATGACAAAAATGGGAGTATTATGGGGAGATACAGAAGGTTGTATATGTCCTTCTGCTAATTGTTGTTTGACCAGGTCATGGGCTGCTTGTATCTTTTCTTTAGTCAGGGGCCACTGAGGAACCCATACTGGTCTTTCTGATTTCCAAGTAATTTTTATTGTCTCAGTGGCCCTTTCTGAAAATCCAACCCATGTCTGTCTGTTCCTTGATCTATTTGTATTGGTGCTGCTATACCTTGTTCTTGTTTTTCTAATCTTTTTCCTTTCCTAAAACCTTGTCTAGTCATAATAGTGGGTGAATTTTTGTTGATGTTATTTGTTAATGTCAAACCTAATTGATCTAGGACATCTCGTCCCCATAAATTTACGGGAAGATGATCCAATACATATGGCTGTATAGTTCCTTCACATCCTTCAGGATCCTTCCAATCTAATACCATTGCACTTCTATGGGGATTAGTTGCCACTCCTAGGCCTCGAAGCATTTGAGTGGCTTGTTGTAATGGCCAATGTTTTGGCCATTCTTGACGAGAGATGATGCTAAGGTCTGCACCTGTATCCAGTAGTCCATTAAATTCATGTCCTTGAATATTTAGTTTTAGCATGGGGCGAGAATCTAAATTTAAAGAAAGCATAGCCCAATCTGCACCTGTGGAGCCTAATCCCTTGGAACCTCTTTCTACAGTACGACTGGAAAATTTATCATGTAGGCTGGGTATTATTAGTAACTGTGCTATTCTATCTCCTGGTGAAATTACTGATATACCCTTTGGAGAACTGGCTATAATTTTTATTTCACCTTCATAATCGGGATCAATTACCCCAGGACTTATCATAAGTCCTTTTAGAGTAGAAGAGCTGCGTCCCAATAATAAGCCTACTGTTCCTTTGGGAAGAGGTCCTTTCACCCCTGTGGGAATGATTTGAACTCCCATCTCTGGAGTTAGTACTGCTCTGGCGGAGGAGCAGATGTCCAACCCTGCGCTCCCTCTGGTTTGTCTGATGAGGGATCTGATGGACAATGTGTCCTGGGCACTACCCTGATGGGGTTGCTGGGTTCCTCCAGTGCTCCATATATTTGTGGTTTTGGGCCCTGGAGCATTGGGCCCCCCTGTCCATTTTTTGGCAATGGAGCCTGATGCCTTTCTCCATGATATCGTGGATAAACACCTGGTCCTTGTTTGTTTTTTGATAATGGAGTACCTTCTATGGTGGTTTGAGAATGGCATTCATTAGCCCAATGTCTCCCTCTACGGCATCGTGGGCAAATACCTGGTATTCTACTCCTTTGATACCTAGTTTTGTTAAACCCTCCTCCAATGGGGCAATTCCTTTTAAAATGTCCTGTTTGTTCACAATTGTAGCATGTTCTTGGCCTGGCATCTAAAGCCTGTTTTACTGCAGCTGCCACAATTTGCCCTTGTTCATTAATGTCTCTGGCATCTAAAGCCTGTTTTACTGCAGCTGCCACGACTTGCTCTTGTTCATTAATGTCTCTACATAATTTAATATATGTGTTTAAATCTTCATGCTTCCATGGTCTAATGATATCTCTGCACCAACGATTCACTTGCTCATAAGCCAGGTGTTTTCGTAATGGCATTGCTTGTTCTGTATTCCCAAAAACTCTGGTAGCTGTTTGAATAAGCCTATCTACAAATTCAGCATAAGGTTCATTAGCTCCTTGTATTACCTTAGATAATTGACCTTGTAAACCTCCATGTCCTTGTAAAGTCTTCCATGCCTTAATTGCATCTACAGCAATTTGTGCATATACACCAGGATCATATGCAATTTGTTGCTGCTGATCCTCATAAGGTCCCTTTCCTAACAACATATCTAGATTTCTCTGAGGATAACCAGCTGCTGCATTTCGCCTAGCCGTCTCCTTGCAAAATTCCTCATTGGCAACCTTCCATAACAGGTATTGTCCTCCATTTAGCACAGCTTTACACATATTAGCCCAATCTGCTGGCGTCATGTTCAAGTTGTTAATGGATTCGACCATGCTTACAGTGAAGGGTGCTTGAGGACCATAGGCTGTTACAGCCTCTTTTAGCTGCTTCACTGTTTTGAAATTTAAAACATGGTAAAATCGCTGCCCTCCTGCCTCAAATACAGGGCATGTTAATATTTGAGATCTTGTCTCAGGATCCCAACTATCAACTGCGGGGGTTGGGGACCTCCCAGCATATGGAGGTGGCCTTGTTAGTTGGACATTTACGTCCTCTGGTGATAGAAAGGTGTTAGTGGCAGTCTCCTGTAGAGGTGGTGCTGTTGGTTGGACACTTACACCCTCTGGTGATAGAAAGGTGTTAGTAGCAGTCTCCTGTTGTAACTTTCCCCCTGATGGCTTTTTCTGTTTTACACTTTCTTTCTCTGTCTGACTAGCTTGAGAGGCCTTCTCTTTTACTTGAATCTTTTCCTCTGTCTGACTACCTTGAGAGACCTTCTCTTTTACTTGAATCATTATGTCTTCTCCTTCCTGTACCATTGTCTGAACTGAAGGCTTTGGACTAAGCAAACAAGATATGAACGTCCACAATGGCAATGTGCCAACTGGCAGAGTCCCTGGGCTTTTCTTTTCTATTCTTTTTAAATCTTCACTATGATGGTTCCATTGTGATATATTTAACAACTCCTCCTTAAAAAGCCATGGGCTACATTTTTGTATTGTATCAACGTATGCCCTGACTGTTCTTGATTTTACTGAGATGCCTCCTTCCTCTAACAATTTACTTAACACTCTTTCAGTTTGTTTTTTACTAATTTCTGATCCCTTATTTCTACTATAATACAACCCAACAAGATGACGCCAAACAAAACCGAGACAGAATGAAATAAAAAGGGAACAACAAAAAGTCATTATAGCCTTTCTATCCTCCTGACATGTGCATCCGTCCTTTCTCCCTATCTGTTCCTCAGACGTAAATAGTTTTTCCTCAGATGTGAGCGGTTTTTCTTCCGTCTCACTCATCTCCAGGGACAGGCAACTTAAAACAAAAGTGAAGCAAAATAAAAGAGGAATCTTAAAATGGCTACCCATCCTCTCGCCCTGCCCTCAGGGGCAAGCAGTTTCACTTACCCTCAGTCGCTCCCCGTGCGAGCCACCAAATGCTGCAGTCTGGCTGGGCACAATCAGGAGCCACTTGTCAAAAGAAACTAACTTTATTTTTAGAACCACACACCCCAAACAAAACAGACTCTCAGGAAAAACCCTCAGAGCCTCAACTGCCACCACCGGCTTTCCACAAGCCTCTCTCTCCCACACAAGCTTCTCTCCACCTCCCCCAATCCTCCTGCTCTTGAGGCCGATTGGCTGGGTCACGTGGGCGGAGCCAAAAATGTCCCCCAATGAGCAGCTCCGTGGTCTGAAAGGGCAAGGAAATAGCCCAATGAGCATCACTGCAGAGGAGCCAATCAGCTAGATGTTGCTGGGGCCGCTGTGAGCCAATCATCAGCCGGCAGCTGGAAGTTTGCTGGGGCCCCTTCGGCTGTGGCTCTCAACACCACATTCTCATTGGATATTCTAATGTCACCAAGTAAACAAAAGACTTGTGCACACAGGACAGAGCATGGCTTGATCTTCATAGTGACTCCTTTTCTGTATTTACAGGAGGATTCAAGAGGATCCATAATTGGTATGTATCCTGGCCTCACTCTCTTCCTGTTGCAAAATGTAGATGATGCCAAGGGTCAGAGAGTCTTCCTTCCTTTTGAGTGCAGAGTCTCAGTGATTCCACTACCTCCTTGAGAATGAGAAGTGAGGGGTTTGTGGTCTAAATTGATTAAAAAAAAATCTATGGCCATTCTGCATATTTCCTTGAAGCACCTGTGTGAGTTGAGCAAAGTGGTTAGGTCAATGAGAGTTTTATACATGTGTCTCTGTGTGCATTCATGCAACATGATTCTGAGTGTGACTTTGTGTTCATTTTTGCGCATTTGTTTGTTTCTCTGGATATATACATGCCAACATGCCAATGTCCACATGTTTAAACAAAAAAAGCCATCTCCATTAGATCATGATTTTGTATATGTGTAAATAGATCAAACTGTAAACTCTCCATGTGTGCAGTTCATTGCACACCAATCCCTCAATTAACATGCAAAACATATCCCATCAAAACCCAGAAAATTTTCACAGCACTCTATAAAGAAAAAGCTCCATTTCATTCCTGTCACTGCACCAGTAGCAACTTCATTTAATAGCAAACCTCACCTGTCAGTAGGTCCTATATTTAATCAGTGCATGTGATTGTTCACAACACTTCACTCATGAAAAATTTTCATGTTCATATACATTTTTTGTGAGAGGTGTCAGAATTCATCTTCCAATCCCCATTCTAGGCACAAGTCTCTGGACAGGGCCAATCCTTAACAGTGACCCTCAGGTCCACCAATGCACTATGCTCACTTATGGTGGGCATCTGAGACAGAGGAGATGCACAGGCCAGAGATTACTGTAGCTAAGGAAGGTCTTACTTTGCATGATCCAACTGACACTGAAAGCTACCTTATTGGATCTTTTTGTAGACACTACTCTGTAGAAACATGTTTTAACTGGATGGATTTTCATGGGTCCTGATCAGCACAATTGCAGCTCATCTAGTTACAGAGCAAAAGGTGGGCTCTAGTGAAGGTCCAGCTCAGCACAGCAGTGGTGTCCGATCCCTAGTTTAGGTCTGTGCTGCCCCCTGTGTGGCCTGCAGGATATCACATTGACAGTGTATATGATAGGTCTTCATACAGTCAGTCTCAAACGCTGTCTAGGTCCTTCTATTCATACATACATGGATACTGACACTGACTTGTCACTGTGAGGGTAGAACCAATGTGGTCATCATTCCTTCTCATTCCTGAACTCCTCCCTGAGCAGAGTGTCTTCATCTTAGTCCACGACATCATTTGATAAATGCAACTCTGTGCTAAGATCTCACTTGTTCAGCATGTGAGGCTCTACAATGAACCAGGTATCCACCTGGGATCTGACCAGGACCAGCCAGAATCAGTAGGGAAGTTAAGAAGATAGCATTGTGTCCAAGCTTTTCACACACATTTCTTATGAGCTCTAGGTGGGATATGCTTGACTTTGAGGGGAGCCATCTGGATCTTAATGTTGACTTTGTTTATGTCGATTCCTCAGGCCCTCAGAGAGTTCCTGGCACTTTTCACTTTTGCATGACACCACAGTCTACTTATAAATCAGGAGTATGAGGAGTGAGAACATGCTAACAATCTGACTCCACAGTCTACTTATAAATGAGGATTATGAGGAGTGAGAACATGCTAGCAAACTGCTGTCCAAGGAAACCCAGAGGAAGGAAATTCTTGTCTGCTTCATCTTTGAACTCCTGGTCTTGGCCATCCAAAATAACAGTATTTTTAATTTTATTTTAATTTTAATACAAAACTTTCAAAGTGGCCAGTAGACCCATGTTCATAAAGCAGAGAACATTGCCATTCTCTTCTGGGCCGCTGCTCTGATGATGGCACAGTGTATGTTCTGTGAGTTTATATTCCTGAAACTGTTGGAATCACAGTTTGCATGTCAGCTTGGTCTGTTTCAACGAGAGAGGGATAATGTTCCAATGGAAGAAAGTAGTTAAAATTTGACTCCTTACAGCTCCACTCTCTCATTAGAAGGTTTGCAATTGTTTGCAGCATCCTGTTTGAGGCCTCTGACTCCCCAGAACTCAGAGAGGGTCTGAGAACCCAGAACAGAGATGAAGATGATCCTGACTATTAATATTAGTATCACTATATTTTTCTTTCCAAAAACGAAACCCAGAAATTGAATAAATTATACAGGTGGGTGTGTTTAGCTTACAGTTCTGGAGATACAAGAGCATGGCACTGGCAAACACTTGGCTTTAGTGAATACCCTCTTAGCTGCATTGCATGATTGGTGGTGTCAGCAGGGATGCAGGTGTAGGAGAGAGACATCACATGGGGAGACACGAATCCAGCAGGGATCAGTTGATTCATTTGCTCTTCTTATATAACAGGATCTAACAAGGGTTTGAGAAATCTATATTCTTACTTCTGACTCTCATACCATCAAATGTCCTCAACACCTCCAAGCAGACCCTTCCTCACACAGATTTCACAAATCTCATTGTGGCCATACTGAGGACCAAGCCTCAATCACACAATCCATTGTGGGATAAAAAAACATCCAACCCTAGCAACCATCATAAGCTTAGTTGTGTAGAAGAAAGAATGAGTCAATCTTAAGTAACTGTGTTGATGGTGTCTGTGTCTTTAAAGGTTGGACATGGAGCAAAGATTATGATTCAAGCTGTGACGAGGAAGTGCCTGCAGGTAGGAACAGCCCTTGGGGTATGACAAAATGGGAAAGGTTTCATGGTAAGATTTGAGTTCAACTACTCATGTGGGAAATGAGGAATGGGAATAAAATAGAAAAAAAAAACCAGAAATATGTATTATTTTCATAAAAGAAGAGTTAGTAGACCTTCTGACATCCTGTTCATAAGAAGACAACTTTTGCTTTGCCAGGTAAACACAATCTTCCATGTTAAGTCCCATTCTGTCCTAAATTTGCCTCTAATAAACATCAAGTAGCTTGGCTTTCATTATTGATTATTTTTTGGCATTGTGCATGAAAGAAATAAGATCTGCACTTTAGGTTTGACCCACAATGGAAAGAATCTAGTGGGACATACTTTCTTAGAAGCACTTTGCAAACCTGTAATTGAAGCTCTCACTAGTGATAAGCAGTGAGTAAGAAGTCACAATTCCCCTCTGATTGTTATCCTTTTAGAGCAGTACTTTCTCTTCTGTGTTTTGTCTATTTCTGGTTGAAAATGAACTCCCAAATGTGGGCAACTTAAAGAAAATTGTTTCTGTGCTCCCTGGACAGGCCACTGTGTTCTCCTGTAAAAGAGTGGGGAGAAGTTCCTCCTTGAACATGTTTCTAACCTCCAGTCTTCGTCTAATTCCCAAGCCCTGGGACTAGGAGGAAAATCTGAATTTGCTTGTATTTAAGAGGCCTAAGTCCAGAAAATCAGGGAGACTCTGGCTGCCTCTTGGAGGAACAGGATGACACAGAATCCCTACCAAGTACAATGGCAGAATGTGAACTGGAAAAGAGCTCTTGGGATGCTAGATCTATTTCTCATTGCAGAGGTGAGGTGATGGAGGCCAGGAGACAGGAATGCAGACAAGAGAAAGAATGGAGAGCTTTGACTGTGGGTTATAGAACACCAGGAGCAGGAGCAACTTAAGTTCTCACCTTGACTTTAACTCTGCCTTTCCTTTTTCTAAGGCCACATCATCACCATCACGGCCATGGTCCACAGAGAAAACATAAAAAGTGATTCAGAGGATGAGGAGGAGGAAAAAAGGACAAGAAATCTGCAAGTAATTGATTTTCTATTGGTTTCTCTTAATTATTCTTTCTTATGTAAAGACTCTGTAGATTTTCCATGTTTCATCTTTCCCACATTTTATGACTTTTCTAAAGGTGCTTTCCTCATCCAGATCTTTGAGGTCCTTGGACCTTCAATGTCTGTTAAATCTCTCTGCACTAACATTCTTAGTCTTTCTCTACTTTTTTTACCACAGGCAATACCACTGAATCATGCTGAGTAATACTGCATACCCATACACTGAGTTTGAGTTGTAGGGAGCATCAGAAATACTGAGTTGTTGCCTGATACATGAGACACAAACAATCTGATTCTGTTTTACTGACCACTGAATAGCTGGGTTCTCCTGCCTTTGCTGGCTCTGAGCATGCATGAATGTATCCTTCCTTTCCTAGGTCAAGATTACACAATTGGAATGTAGGTACCCTAACATGAATTGTTTCCAGGGGCACTCTCCTGTTTTAATATGTGGGCTCAATGCAACAAATGCGATAAAGCAGTTTAGGAAGAGGAAATGTGAGTCTGGAAAGAATGGGAAGGAGAGCAGAGGTCAAATCAGTCCACATATTCTCCTTTGCTTTCTTAAGTTTCTTTGTTGCACTTTTTTGCAATCCATAAGAATCAATTAGAGCACTGAAGGTTCCATAGTTGCATGTGACCATGGCCATGCAAGGGAAGGTGCAATTTGGTTAAAATCAGTGCAGGAAGCTCTCTGAGGAATGGCACTACAGAGAGTAGGGCTGGAGGAGCCAGGGTCCTTGCTCCACTCTGTGTCATCACAGATGCTGCTCTTCAGGGTCCCAGATGTATGATACTCAGCCCTTACACCCAAATGTCCTAGAGAACTCTTCCATTGCCTCATGTTCACTCTCTAGGGAAGCAGCCTCAGAAGGTTCTGAAGGTGAATATCCATGAGAATTTCCTCCTGAGGACATTCATAGACACTCTTCCCACAGACAACACCCTCAGCTGAGGGCAGCATACCAGCCTCAGTGCTCCCTGCCCAGACCCCAGGAGAGATCAGGGCCCAAGTTCATCTTGCATTTCCTGAGGACAATTGTGGTCCTGGCCACTCTCTGTGGCCAGCAACTCATCCCAAGTGACCTTTTTACCTTGTTCTGTTTTATAGACCCCATAAGACACCTGGGAGAGCAGAGATTTTGGCCCTGGGACACAGGAGAGATGATACCTGCAGTGCACAGCAGCTGAAATTAACCTGTAAGACTCGGAGCAGGAGCTTGTTTCTCGTTTCCAAAGACATAACTGTCTATATTGTATGGAATTTGCAGACTTATATGTTCTTTGTTTAATAATTTTAATATTAGTACTTCATGTTAAATTTTTATATTAAATTATATTTACTTGGTAACAGTTGCTTTTTTAAATTCATTCTGTAAAATAAAACACACTTGGGAAGAGAGGTGGGAGGGAAAGTGAGGGAGAAGTGGAATTGCACAGAAGATGGAAGGAGACCCTCATCGTTATACAGAATACATGTATGATGATGTGAGGGAAAAAAAGAAGTGTGTCACATTAGATTGGGTAGAGAGAACTGATGGGAGGGGAGGGGAGGGGAAGGAGGGAAAGGAAGGTCAGCAGAATAAAATAGACATTAGTATTGCTGTATGTATATACATGACTGCATGACCAATATGATTCTGCAACCTGTACACTCAGAAAAATGAGAAATTATACCCCATCTTATTCAAAAATGTGATATGTCAAGATCATTGTACTGTCATGTTTAACTAATTAAAACAAATTTTAAAAACACACACACTAAAAGAGGAATATGTTCCTGAGGCAGATCTTGATTAATTACAAAGATTTTACCTGGTAACTTCCATCACCATCACTCCTCTCCTCCCATTCCCCTCAGTTTGCTTTTTTGGTTGTTTTTTAGATTGGTATTATAACATTCACTAAATTATTGATGTGGGTGAATGGATGCAATAAAGAAACAAATAATTAAATTACAAGCTAAGTTAAATCCCAACTAAATTTCATAAGTGTTTAATTAATTTATCCATTCATTAGCTAACTGAATCTCAAGTCAAAACACCCAATATAAGAAAGGGCTGGGAAACAATTGGCAATATTCATTTATGAAAAATTGTGGTTTTACATTTTATATCCTTTTTTCAATTAAGAACAATATTTTTTGTAATATATCACATACATATAAAACAAGTTGGAAAACATACATTACAAACTTGTAATGATGGCTTTAAATACATTAACTGACATGTTTCTCATTGGAAATAGGTTGCTTGCTGTATATATATATAGTGCATGAAAACTACTGATATAATAAAGTCTAGACAAAATATAAATGTCTGCTCTATGGTAACATATGAGCATCACTCTAATCTAACCATGCTAAAAGTTACATAATACTGTAAAAAATGTCTTAAAAACTATATACTTTAATAAGAAATAAATTCAATAAAGAATGATAATACAGGGACTGGGGTTGTGGCTAATTAGTAGAGTACTTACCTCACACATGTGAGGCCATGGGTTTGATCCTAAGCACCACATGTAATAAACAAAATATATAAAGGCATTGAGTCCATTTACAACTAAAAATATATATTTTTTTTTAAAAATAATGATGGTGTTGTGTTGTAGCTCAATGGTAGAGCACTCACCTCGCATATGTGAGGCACTGGGTTTGATTCTCAGCACCTCATATAAATAAATAAAGGTCCATTGATAATTTTTATATATATATATATATATATATATATATATATATATATGAAAAAAGAATGATAATACTGAGAACCAAGGCATTCAGATTTCAAAATTCATGCTTCTTTTCAGGTGATCCAATATTTTGTCAACTAAGTTTTCAAAATTTGTTCAAAGCCAACATTACTCATATATGTTACACATCTATTATTTCATAAATTTACTTTCCTCATAAAAGATCTTTGATAAACATCCAAAATATTCAGGTTAATTATATTTGAAATGGAGCTGAAAGAAATACTGGTATGGTTTTTCACTGTGACCTCAAGCATTTAAGTATTACAAGTTATTCAACCAACACAACAAAGTTAAAATCATAATGGCACAGCATGTATTGTAAATAAATCAAAACAACAGAATGTGTAACACAAAGACAGAGCAGTGGCACATTAAAGGAGAACTAGCTGAATACAAATAATTGACTACTGCAGAGCATAAAATTAAAACAGTTCAAGTGAGACAAGGTGATGGAGAGGTCACCATGAAGGTGCCGACTGATGATTCTTCTGACCACTGATGTCCAGAATGTAAATTAAAAAAAATCATATTTGTAAAAACTTTGATAGGTATACAATTATCTCCAGTATTAAAAAAAATAAAGATTTCCAATGCATCTGCCTTCTCTGAATAGAATAAAGCTCTAAGTTTGTCTGTCAACTGGTGTTTCGATCACACATAATTTTTACCTCTGAATTTTTTGGGTTGACATTGATGACTGTAACAACCAAAATTAGTCCATGATGACATGTTTTTAAAAACTTTTTAAAAACTTACTACTCAGATATTAGAACAGTTATCAATTTTTTTACAGTATCAAATTTGGCAAATTTGCATTAAGGTCATGTGGCACACATCATGTAATTCAAAGCCACAACTCATTTGTCCCTGTGATATCTTCTTTCACACACACACTCACACACATGCACACACACACAAACACATTTCTTCATCAGCAGTCTTGTATAGTAAAAGTGTCTAGTTTTTGTTCATTTTTAATGCAATACACTTCTATCTACAATTTCATTACATGCATACAGCAAAAAGGAAATTATGGGTTTTACATCCTTCATGATAATTTTATATACAGGGAGGTTTAAAACAGTACTTCAACAGTTTGCCTAGTAATGTGACACAGAATGATTGTATCTTGTTCTCAAAATTTTAATAAGGAGATATAAAATACAGGTTCAATAATTTTAAATCAAGTATCCATCTTTTAAAAAATAGTGTTGCAGCATTGTTCTTTGCATTACTTTTAAAACTTTTTAAGTTTTTCTCTCATGGCACAATCTTCTAATACTTCATATATGAGAGGAAATTTTTTTTAAAAAATGCAACTGCTGCCCTTGGAAGGGCTCTGTAGTGAGAATGGCATATGAATTTTTTATTGATTTTATATATTTACATATATACAACAGTGGAATATATTCCAATTCTTATTACACATATAGAGCACAATTTTTCATACCTTTGTATATTAAGTATGTTCACACTAATTCATGCCTTAACACAATTACTTTCTGGGTTTTTTTGCATTACAATTCTTATCCCACATATATACCACAATTTTTTCATATCTCAGGTTGCATATAAAGTATGTTGACCCCCAATTCAAGTTTTCATACATGTACTTTGAATAATGATGCCCATCACATTCCACCATCCTTTCTAATCCCCTGCCCCTCCCTTTACCTCCCACTCCTCTTTCCTATCTAGAATTCATCTAATCATCCCATCCCCTCCCTATCCCACTATGAGTCAGCCTCCTTGTATCAGAGAAAACATTTGGCATTTTTTTGTGGATTGGCTAAATTCACTTAGCATTATCTTCTCCAGTGCCATTCATTTACCTGCAAATGCCATGATTTTATTCTCTCTTATTGCTGAATAAAATTCTATTGTGTATATGTGCCACATTTTTAAATCCATTCATCCACTGAAGGGCATCTAGGTTGGCTCCACTGTTTAGCTATTGTGAATTGTGCTGCTATAAACATTGATGTGGCTGTGTCCCTGTTGTATGCTGTTTTTAATTCCTTTGGGTATAGTCCAAGGAGAAGGGATACCTGAGTCAAATGGTGGTTCCATTCCCAGATTTCCAAAGAATCTCCATACTGCTTTCCATATTGGCTGCACCAATTTGCAGTCCAACCAGGAATGTATGAGTGTAGATTTTTCTCCACATCCTCGCCAACATTTTTGTTGTTTGTCTTCATAATAGCTGTCATTCTGACTGGAGTGAGATAATAACTTAGAGTAGTTTTTTTTTTTTTTTTTTTTTTGAGAGAGAGAGAGAGAGAGAGAGAGAGAGAGAGAGAGAGAGAGAGAATTTATATATATATTTCAGTGGACACAACATCTTTGTTTGTTTGTGGTGCTGAGAATTGAACCCAGGCCGCACGCATGCCAGGCGAGTGTGCTACCACTTGAGCCACATCCCCAGCCCAAACTTAAAGTAGTTTTGATTTGCATTTCTCTAATTGCTATAGATGATGAGCATTTTTAAAATATATTTCTTGATTGATTGTATATCCTCTTCTGAGAAGTGTTTTTTCAAGTCCTTGGCCCATGTGTTGATTGGGTTTTTTGAGTTTCTGTTTTGTTTTGTTTTGTTTTTTTGTGCTTAGCTTTTTGAGTTCTTTATATATCCTAGAGATTAGTGCTCCATCTGATGTGTGAGGGGTAAAAATTTGCTCCCAGGATGTAAGCTCTCTGTTCACCTCACAGATTGTTTCTTTTGCTTCAAGAAACTTTTTGGTTTGATTCTATCCTATATATTGATTCTTGCTTTTAATTTTTGTGCTATAGGAGTCTTATTAAGGAAGTTGGGCCTAATCCCACATGATGAAGATTAGGGCCTACTTTTTTATTCTATTAGGCACAGAGTTTCAGGTTGCATTCCTAGGTTCTTGATCCATTTTGAGTTTAGTCTTGTGCAGGTAAAAGATAAGGGTTCAATTTCATATTGTTGCATATGGGTTTCCAGTTTTCCTAGTACCATTTTTTGAAGATGCTCTCTTTTCTCCAGTGCATGTTTTTGGCACCTTTTTAAAATATAAGATAATTGTAATTTGGGGGGTTACTCTCTGTGTCCTCTATTCTCTATCATTGGTCTACAAGACTGATTTGGTGTGAATAGCATGCTGTTTTTGATACTATTGCTCTGTAGTATAGTTTAAGGTCTGCTATAGTGAGGCCACCTGCTTCACTTATCCTGCTAAGGATTGCTTTAGCTATTCTGAGTCTCTTATTTTTCCATATGAATTTCATGATTGCTTTTTCTATTTCTATGAGGAATGCCATTGGAATTTTGATGAGAAATGCATTAAACATGTATAGTGCTTTTGGTAGTATAGTCATTTTGATAATATTAATTCTGCCTAACCAAGAACAAGGTAGATCTTTCCATCTTCTAAGGTCTTCTTTGATTTCTCTCTTTAGGCTTCTGTAGTTTTTATTATACAGATCTTTCACCTCTTTTGTTAAGTTGATTCCCAATTATCTTATTTTTTAGGTTATTGTGAATGGGGTAGTTTTCCTCATTTCCTTCTCAGAGGATTTGTCACTGATATACAGAAATGCCTTTGATTTATGGGTTTTGATTTTATATACTGCTACTTTGATGAATTCAATTACTAGTTCTAGAAATTTTCTGGTGGAGTTTTGGGGGGTCTTCTAGGTATAGAATCATATTGTCAGCAAATAGTGCTAATTTAAGTTCTTCTTTTCCTATGTGTATTCCTTTAATTTCTTTCATCTGTCTAATTGCTCTGGCCAATGTTTCAAGAACTATGTTGAATAGAAGTGGTGAGAGAGGGCATTCCTGTCTTGTTCCAGATTTTAGAGGGAATGCATTCAATTTTTGTCTGTTTAGAATGATGTTGGCCTGAGGATTAGCATAGATAGCCTTTAAAACGTTGAGATATGTTCCTGTTATCCCTAGTTTTTCTAGTGTTTTGAACTTAACTGGATGTTGTATTTTGTCAAATGCTTTTTCTGTGTCTATTGTGGTGACCATATGATTTTTACCTTTAAGTCTATTGATGTGGTGAGTTATATTTTTTGATTTCTGTATGTTGAACCAAACTTGCATCCCTGGGATGAATCCCACTTGATCATGGTGCACAAATTTTTTGTATTAGATTTGCCAGAATTTTATTGAGAAATTTGTATCTATGTTCATTAGACATATTGGTCTAAAGTTTTCTTTTATGATGTATCTTTGCCTGGTTTGGAGATCAGGGTGATATTGGCGTCATAAAATGAGTTTGGAATGACTGCCTATTTTACTATATCCTGAAATAAATTGAAGAGTGTTGGTATTAGTTCTTCTTTAAAGGACTTGTAGAACTCACCTGTGTAAACATCCGGTCCTGGGCTTTTCGTGGTTGGTAAGCCTCTGATGGCGTCTTTTGTTTTCTCACTTGATATTGGTCTGTTTAAATTGTTTATATCTTCCTGACTCAATCTGGGAAGATCATATGACTTAAGAAATCTGTCAATGCCTTCAATGCCTTCGATTTTATTGGAGTTTAAGATTTCAAAATAATTTCTAATGATCCTCTGTATTTCTGTAGTGTCAGTTGTGATATTACCTTTTTCATCATGTATGCTGGTAATTTGAGCTCTCTCTTCTCTTCATTAGTGTGGCTAAGGGTCTATCAATTTTATTTATTTTTTCAAAGAACCAACTTTTTGTTTTGTCAATTTTTATATTGTTCCTTTTTTTTATTTCATTGATTCCAACTCTAATTTTAATTATTTCTTGTCTTCTTCTGCTTTTGCTACTGATTTGTTCTTCTTTTCCTAGGTCTTTGAGATGTAGGGTGAGGTCATATATTTTTTGACTTTTTTTTTAAGAAATAAAGTCCATGCAATGAATTTTCCTTTTAGCATTGCTTTCATAGTGTCCCAGAGATTTTGATATGTTGTGTCTATGTTCTCATTTACTTATAAGAATTTTTTAATCTCCTCCGTGATGTCTTCTGGAACCCATTGTTCATTAAGTAGCATATTGTTTAGGCTCCAAGTGATGGAGAAAATTTTGTTTTTTATTTTGTTGTTGATTTCCAATTTCATTCCATTATGATCCAATAAAATGCATGGTAGTATCTCTAACTTTTTGTATTTGCTAAGAGTTGCTTTGTGGCACATTATATGGTCTATTTTAGAGAAGGATCCATGTGCTGCTGAGAGGAAAGTGTATGCACTTGGTGCAGGTTGAAATATTCTATATATGTCAGATAAGTCTAAGTTATTGATTGTGTTATTGAGTTCTATAGTTTCTTTATTCAACTTATGTTTGTAAGATCTATCTAGTGATGAGAGAGGTCTGATAAAGTCAACCAAGATTATTGTGTTGTGGTCAATTTGACTCTTGAACTTGAAAAGAGTTTGTTTGATGATCATAGCTGCACCAAGGTTTGGGGCAAATATATTTATGATTGCTATGGTTTATTGGTGTAGGATTCCTTGAGCAGTATGTAATGTCAATCTTTATCCATTTTGATTAATTTTGACTTGAAGTCTACTTTATTTGATATGAGTATAGAAACCCCTGCTTCCTTACACAGTCCATGTGAGTGGTATGATTTTTCCAAACCTATTACTTTCAGTTTGTATATGTCTTTTCATATCAGATGAGTTACCTTCAGGCAGCATATTGTTGGGTCTTTTATTTTATCCAATCTGCAACCCATATCTTTTTGTTGTTTTTGAGTATAAGCCATTAACATTTAGGGTTACTATTGAGACATGGTTTGTATTTCCAGCCATATTTGTTTATTTCTGTTATTTAACTTGACTTGGTTTTCCTCTTTGATTAGTTTTTTCCTTTACTGCATACCTCCCTCTGTTGATTTTCATTGCTGTTTTTCATTTCCTCTTCATGAAATATTTTGCCAAGGATGTTTTGTAGCACCAGTTGTCTAGTTATAAATACTTTTAACTTTTGTTTATCATGGAAGGTTTCTATTTCATTTTCAAATCTAAAGCTTAATTTTGCTGGATACAAGATTCTTGATTGGCACCAATTATCTTACAGAGCTTGATATATGTTGTTCCAGGATCTTCTAGCTTTCAGGGTCTGGGTTGAAAAATCTGCCATTATTCCAATTGGATTTCCCCTATATGTAGTCTTATTCCTTTTTCTCGTGGCTTTTAAAATTCTCTCCTTATTCTGTATGTTGGGATTTTCATTATACTGTGCCTTGATGTGGATCTGTTGTGATTTTGTATGTTTGGCATCCTGTAGGCTTCTTGAATTTGGATTTCCAATTTATTCCTCATGTTTGGAAAGATTTCTGGTATTATTTCATTGAATAGATTGTATATTCCTGTGATTTGGTCCTCTATGCCTTCTTCTATCCCAATAACTCTTAAATTTTAGCTCTTAAATAACTCTGAAATTTTAAAAAATCATTTTTTGGACTTTTGTTCTTTGCATTACTTTTAAAACATCTTCTTAAGTTTTTCTCTCATGGCATAATCTTCGTATACTTTAGATATGAGAGGAAATGTATTTTTAAAAATGCACCTCTGCCCTTGGAGGGCACTGTAGTGACTGAACAGTACATGAAATTTGAATACTTTTCAAATCACTTCACCAATGACTTGCCTGACCGAGTTCATGAATGTTGCATCAGCACACAGTTCATTCAGAGAGGAGTGTGACTTTGCTATGAGAAGAAAAGTTTCCTAGAAGTCTTTCACTGTTACTCCCTCTGTCACTGTGTAGTCAAGGGCCATATGTCTCCCATGGTAAGCCTTCCTACCAGGCTCTTGGGGTAGACATTGAAAGATGATCAGTGCTTGGAATGATTTGGTCCCTAATACCTTACTATTATTCAGTACAGGTTCTAGAACCACTTTCATCCACACAGGGGTGGAGTTGGTGGACAAAAAGCTGAGCTGGAAGACAATGTTTTATTTGTATTTTGTTTGTCTAGATGGTAAGACAAATGAACAAACAAGTCCCTCATCTTGCTGCACTGAGCACAGGCAAGCAAAGGCAATGATCACTTAAGTGATCAGCAGGCAGGCTGGTCAGGTCATTATTGGGCAAAGAGTTCAGAGATAGAAGTTCATAGGTTAGTTGACAGTGTCAGCTCCACCTTCAGTCACAATCCTTTGGAAAGGATGGACACACATATTGTGCCTTCAAACTTTAGTAGACACTGCACCTCATACACCATTGGGTTCAAAGGATACTCAAGGACTGAAGTGGCTGATGCCAATGTGTAAGGTATTTGTAGGGTGTGTAGATCAATCCAGCCTCTGGCCCTGGAGGGACAATCACAGCAGTGGTGTGAGGAGTTCCTTTTGGCATGACAGAGGTCTGTATTTGTCTGATCAAAGGCATTATGGTAGGGTCAGCTAGAGAAGAGTACTCAGGGTTACTGGTATATGCAGCCTCTCTTTACTGAGGGTAATTCTGGCAATTAGGGATTTGGTGCCAAATAAGGTACTTTGCTCAAGACAGAGCTAACGCTCAGTGTACTCCAGCATTTCCTGCTGACTGAAGGTAGATATTTTCTAGATGGTCCAATGTATCTTAATCCATCTACTGATTTGTGACTTTAAAGAGAGAAACTTATAACATGAGTAGCTTTTTATTAAGTGTGTATATAGGTAGAAGAATGATACATAATTTTAATATTTTGCTTTATTTTTAATATCATTTCCCCCCTTAACATCTGCATTTTGTGTGTGTGTTGCTAAGGTTGTAACCCAGTACCCTGCACACTATGCATACATGCTTTACCATTGAATTGTACCACCAGTCCAAAATTTTAACTTTTGATTGATCAGTTTTACGCCTTCATGTCCAATGTTATTTTTCCCATGGTTGAATTTAGGTAGACCTTTCTGTTGCTCTTAACAATACTAAAAGTGGACACAAATATGGATTCTTTGAAGATTGCTTTGGTAAAGTAATTGGTTATTCAAATCCACAGTCTTATCAAGTTAATACTACTTGTGTAGAATAAAAATTAAGATAAAATATGCCAATAAATAAACAAACAAATAAATAAATAAACCCTCAATTGAGGACCCATTACAGTTTTTAAAAATCTTTAATTGGGACACATAAACCTCACTTAGGAGATATTCATTCTTTTCAATATCACCTTATTTTATTTTGGTTTCTTCTCATGTGAAAATCTGAGAATGATAAATTAAAATCTTTTAAAAAATTCCCTCCAGTTCTTGAAGAAAAACATTATAAATGATGCATACATCTGAAATAAAACATGAGAAAATAATGATTGATAATGCTGAAAGTGGAGTTTTGAGATGAACCAAAATTTCTCAGTTTGCCAATTGCATCTGGATGCTTGTCTCATAAATTTTGAAGAAAAAAATCTATTTAAGCAAGAAGAAATAGAACTCCCATCATGTGGTATGAGGAATGATACCAGAAAGAAAAAAAAAAAAAACAAAACTCATTTTAGTGTGCCATCTTAGAAGTTTCCTGATGGTTTTGGGCAGAACATGGAGCAAAATGCATTTAGAATAGGCTTTGGAAAAGGCATCCTGACTACCATATGGGTTCACTTTCATCCTTTCAGTGACCATCATTTTTTCTTCAAAAAGGAATTTGTTGAAGGTGTTCCCACAAGTGGGCTTCAAGGTCTTTTACATTTGAAATAGGCCTTGATGGTGCCAATTAATATATCTTTCAGATAGACTCCAGGTGTTGTTGAGTGAGGCCCATTATCCTGATTACATGGTCATTATAATATCTATTCTATTTTATACTTATTCACTGTGAACAGAGAATCCTATTTTTGGATATGTGAACAGAGAGATAGAAAACTAGGGGTTTATTCTGAGACCTATGGAGAGCTCAGCTGAAGTTCTGGATTTCAGAATTTTGTTCTGGATTTGAGATACTGCTTCCCCTACATTTAAAAATCTCAGGACTCATGAAGAGAATGAGTTAAAAGCCAGCATCATCAAATTAATGAGACCCTAAGAAACTCAAAGGGACCCTGTCTCTAAATAACAATATAAAAAAAGGGGTCGGGATGGGAATCAGTGGATGAATGCCTCTGGGTTGAATTTCTGGTACCAAAAAGAAAACAACACACACACACACACACATACACACACGCTCACTCACACACAAAAAAATAAATTAAATAAATAAACAAACAAACCCTCGTAAGTAACAAGCCCTAAATCAGCAGCCTCTCTCATTCAGGAGTACAAAAAATGGATTTGGGGTTCTCTCCTGATAATTATTCCAGTCTTCACCACACAATCTGGGACATGCTGGACTCATGGCACATGGATGCTCAAAAAGGGCTTCAGAAAGTAGCTGAAAACACCATACAATTATGGAACAAAATGCCTAGGTTTTCAACTGCCAATCTAAGCCTCGCTAGACTAGTCAGAGGGAGGTGAAGGCTAAGCTTCCACAGAGTGACCCTGTGGCCACAAGACTCTGGAGAGGACCATGAGTAGTCACTAGCCACAACTCCCAGTTTCCACCATTGCCACTCCTGTCAGCTTTAAGCCACCTTCCTACCCAGTCTCAAGGTAGCAAGGCACACTTACCATTTCCTGGCTTTCAGGGTTCTCAGCGTTCTCCCTGTGGTTTGTTTTCAGATTCTGCATAGCAGAGACACCTGAGCTCCAGATCCAGGACAGAAGCCTACAAAAAGATTGAAAAAATGGCGGGCTCCAGACACCAAGGGAACAGAAGATTGTGGAAGTCCTTCCCCTCATCACCGGCTGCCTGAGGATTGGACAGTTCTCACCTAAGAGACTGATTGGTCAAGGCTTCAGGCACTGCCTCCAACCTGAGCCAAGTGGGCACAAAATCAAAGTCTGAATGACAGGCTGCTCCATTGTCATTGTTAACCAACTACAGATCAGGGCTGAAAATATAGCTTAGTCAGTAGAGTGCTTGTTTTGGTGATATAAGGCCATGGATTCAATCCCTTGTACTACACACATACACTCCCCGCCCCCCCCCCAAAAAAAAAAAGATTAAGTAAAGGACTTTGGAAACTAGGGTTATGGATCAGTGGTAGAGAACTTCCCTAGCATGTGTGAGGTACTGGGTTGAACACCCAGCACACCATTAAAAAGCCACCCTAGAGGGGATGTGGCTCAAGCGATAGTGCACTCGCCGGGCATGCGGGCAGCCCAGGTTGGATCTTCAGCACCACATACAAACAAAGATGTTGTGTCCACCCCAAACTAAAAATAAATATTTTTAAAAAGCCAACAAACAAACTACTAATGGTACTGTGTCCATCTACAACAAAAAAATATTCAAGAAAATAAAAAGACTGTGTATTGGACTTGTGCACCCTCATTACATAACTCATAAACACATTTTATAAATAATATGTACATATATGTCTTCAGACAGTGTGTAAAATTCTCCTGTGATTTCTTTTCAAGTAACTTATATTACAGGTATGCTTCACAACCCTGAAATCCTCCCCAACTCAATTATTATTATTATTATTATTATTATTATTATTATTATTATTATTATTATTATTTGAGGCCTGTTAATTGCATTAAATGCCTCTGTATGGGGTTATTTTAAGGCAAAGTTTTCTTCTAATAATAGGACCTAGCCCAGATAGAAATGTATTGACACTTACAACTGTTTATAAGGTTAAAGCAATTTGTGAATAAATATGTATATAATTTTTATGAAAATGATATCACAATTATTTTAATATTTTTTAAATCTTTCTATTCTTTGTCTCATAAAAACACAGTTTGAGCTTAAACTCATTAGCAATGTCCTTATATCCCTTCCCCCAAAAAAGTGACTCACAAGTATAATTCAAATTATTGAGACTCATAAATTTTTGATCCTTTATTTTAACTAGTGAAATCTAAAGATTTTCTTTTTATTTTCACCTTTAAATGAAGCCCACTTTTTATAGCTTTCTTGTTGTATAACTGACCTTTAATATTCTGCAAATTTTACCCCCATTCTGATCACTTTGGACTATTGATGTTTTGATGGAGGGGATCTCAAAGTGGTCATGCACAAGGTAGGAAATGGATATAGTAAGATATAAGACTGGTGATTGCTGAGTATGTAGATTTTGCTATACAAAATAAGTATTGGTGGATGATATGGGGGTAGGGAGAAAAAAAGCAATAAAAAAAGAAGAAAATCTTGAACAGTAGAGGGGTTCACAGGTTACAAATCTACAATGATAGTGTGAATATAGAGGGTAGTGTTCTTGGAAGCAGCAA
The DNA here is from genome assembly GCF_047511675.1 of Marmota flaviventris. Lineage (NCBI taxonomy): Eukaryota > Metazoa > Chordata > Mammalia > Rodentia > Sciuridae > Marmota > Marmota flaviventris. The sequence continues at coordinate 43,570,230 of NC_092516.1, read as the reverse complement.
TAAAATTTGAGAGAAAGAAAAAGGTAATTTTTTGCACAGTTCCCAAGTGAGAGAGCCAGGTGAATGGGTTCTGTGTTCAACTCTTCCCACCAAGGAGTGGAATTTATAGTTCATAAGGTATGTCTCAGTAAGTAGTAGAACACCATTTCTATGTACCTTTACACTTTTTCATGGCTTCAAGCTGACTTTGACAATTCCAGTCACATTACATCTTTGCACTTGTTAGCTATTCATTAATTAATTCATTCATTACATTATTTATTTGTTTTTTATTAATTCACTTATTCTTTAGTTGTCATTGTTTTTACATTACTGGTGATTACATAATTGCATAAATATTCTGAATGTTGAAGTTTTGTTAAATATTGTTTTATGTTTTTATTCATACATTTAATTTTCATTGAAATGTTTTTCCTTTGCGAAGCCTGATTTATATTACACCTCAATCTTCATTTATGAAGACTAGATAAAATCACATTATTCCAAATAACTCAAGGATTTATCATCTTGGCAGAACCCTAATCACCCACTAAAATTGACCCAGTCGTTGTCAACTAAAAGCTGTGTAAAAAGTCCTCTATTTTCTTATATACACTTTAATAAAGAATTCCTCTCTCACTTTTATATTTTGGAGAGTAGACTAACTTCCCAAGCAGTAGTTAATAACCTAGGTGAGATTTCCAACTAGCTCATTATTACCTTTAAATTATTTACATCCTTGACACTAAGAGTGTCACTGATTACGGTTGTTTTTTATTTTTGCAAGATCTCTCTCTCTCTCATGACAAATTGAAATCAGATATGCTTTTTCACTAAGAAACACTCTCAGCCTTTAATAAATTATTCTATAAAGAAAAAGGATTTTGCTGATTTTCTTAGAGCCTCACTAAGTTGCTGAGGCTGGCTGAATTTAATCTAATGTTATAGAAGTTTGATATATATATATGGCGTGAATATAGAGGGTAGTGTTCATTTGACTCTTTCTCTTGGGGACCGTGCCAGAGTTACTTTCTTCTTTTATTTCTACCTTATTTCTTCCTCCAAAGAAACTACCCTTTACCCTTATACTACCATTGATCCACCATTAGACTTTTTAAATCTGAACTCTTGAGCTGGTCATTCTTTCCCTCTTTCCTTCACAGCACTTTTTTCTCTACCCGTACCTATTCCACCAATACTTTTTCATGAATACTCCCTACTACATACTCAGTATCCACCAATTTCACATCCTGACCCATCCCTGTTCTGCCTTTTCCATGGATCACTTTCAGATCCCCTCCACCCAGATATCAATAGTCCAGAGTAAGGTCAGGCCAGGGTGTTATATATGCAGGTTTTTCCAAGTCATTTACATAACAATAAGCCTATTAAAATTGGGATGTATTTTGTCTTAGGTTAAAAAAGAAAATCTACAGACTGCACTGTTAAACTGAATTGTTTAAAATTCATTAATCTCAATAATTTGGAAAAATAAATTCTATAAAAAGGAGAATAAAGAAAAGAACATAATACATAAAAGTGACAAATTTGAAGACACACCAAGTGTATATATCAAAGAGTGTCATATATTGGTGCTTTCAAAAGACAAATTAATTTGAAATAAATGTAGTTAATGTGAGATGTAGTAATCATTTATTAATTATATATGATGGTAGTATACATGTATATGTACAAAATGCATCTCATATAATTATGAGTATACATTGCAAAAAATGAACTCTACAGTATTTTTTTTTAAATTTTGCTGAAAACACTATAAATAGCTACATCTAGGTTTATGTATTACCAAATGTTCAGGATACATTTTGTACTTTATAAAGTTTACAACTAACCAACAGACCTTTTTTTTTTTTAATTTTTAAAAGGAGTAGTATTTATTTTCAGGTAGAACATATGCCATCATTTATCTTTAAATTTTAAATATTTTTTAAATTATATATGACAACAGAATGTATTACAATTTTTATTACACATATAGAGCAAAATTTTTATTTCTCTGGTTTTATACAAAATATATTTACATGAATTCACTTCCTTATACATGTACTTTATATAACAAAATACATCATATTCCACCATCATTTCTAACCCTATGATCCCTCCCCTCACCTCCCAACCCCCCCCCCCAAGGTCATTTTGATACATACTGATGTATGCTATAAAGTTATAGAAAAGAGTATATAACTTATAATAATATGAACAGATAAAGTTTTGTAACTAATACATAGAATAATAATAATAATAATAATAATAATAATAATAATAATAAACTTGCCATTTAGACATTAATAAATTATACATCTGGCACTAGTGACATCTTTTCCAAAAAAAAATTGACATCTTTTCCAAAAAAGGGGGCGGGTTATTTGTGGGGAAAATGGTATTCTATGCTTTCTTAATATCAAGAATAAATTATTTTCAGAAGTAATATATATTTCAATATAATAGTAAAATAGAACCAGGTTTCATGGCACATACCTCTAATCCCATTGGATTGTGAGGCTAAGGCAAAATAATCCTGAGTTTAAGGCCAGCCTCAGAAACTTAGCAAGGCCCTAAGAAACTATGTGTGACTCAGTCTCTGTGTGCCCCTGATTTAAATTTCCAGTAAGAAACAACAACAACAAAAAGAATACAAAGTATTGATGAGGACACAAAACAAATTCTCATGAACTAAAGATGGAGTAGAAATTGCTGTTATTTCATCATGAAAACTGTGTATATATATATATATATATATATATATATATATATATATATACACACACACACACACACACACACACACACACACACACACACATATGAAATACTCCTCACCAAGCTGCTTAGACCTGTGGAAATTATAATATGTGTGTACCATTACAGTGTACAAGTATGTGATAGCATAAGACTAGAGCTATACTTGTTAATACAGTGGAAATCTGGGGCCTAGGAGGAAAGAGGAGGTGATTCAGAAAAATAAAAAATAATAAAGTTTGAGAAAAAATGGTTTCTGGAGCCCAGAAATATTTTTGGTTTAATTAGAGTACAAAATACCACATAAGTATTATATTGAAGTTACATCTGTTAAATACATCATGTGTATAATGGATTTCAAGGAAAATATGTGGAACTTATCACAAACTAAATAAAAATTTACAAAAGCACATAAAATAGCATGTGCGTAAATAAAACTAATCATTACAAAGACAACTATTTTAACTCAATTTAATATATAATATTTTACTATCAAAATTTTAGCATGTTATTCTTTAAATACGAGAAGAGAGCTGGACCTGTTGGTGCACAATTGTAATCCCAGTACCTTGGTAGGCTAAGACAGGTGTATTGTGAGCTCAAAGCCAGCATCAGCAAAAGTGAGGCCCTAAGCAACTCAGTGAGACACTGTCTCTAAATGTCATACAAAATAGGCTTGGGGATGTGGAAAAATTCCCCTGAGTTTAATTCCAAGTACCAAATAAAAGAAAAGAAGGGACCAAAAAAAAATAAATTTATCTTAGAAATAAAATATATGTAAAATACCCCAAAACCTTTAAAAAAAGCAAATAATATAGTTATTGTAATGAGACACATTTAAAGTATATTATGAAACTATATTGCAATAATACAGACCAATAAATCATAATATGAATCAAATCTGAAACCATATGTAGATCAATAGTATTGTTAAGAGCAATAGAAAGGCATATGTAAAACTAACCATATGAAAACTAACATTAAACGTGAATGAATGAATCTATCCAACCTAAAGTTAGAAATGGGACATAGTGGCAAAGTTCACTGTTAGAGTGTGTGTGCAGAATGTGCAAGATAGTCAGTTCCAATCTTAGCAACACTATAAAAAGCAAATATTAACAGGGAATGATGTTGAAAATAAAGCAGAATATTAAATGAGACACTCTCCCTCCATCTATAGATACATTTAAGGAAAAAAAAAAAAAAAAACTACTGTGAGTGTCTCTTTGGCAAAATCATGAGTGAGAAGAGAGATTTAGATACACTGGATATTAGTCCAGTCTTAAGAAATGTACCACATTTGGGACAAAATCCCCAATTACCATCATCACCTCTAGTGAACAGAAATATGAGAGAGGGGCTGAGGATGTAGCTCAGTTTTTAGAGGGCTTGCCTTGTATGCACAAGGCCCTGGGTTTAATCTCTAGCAACCCCCCTACCAAAAAAAAAAAAAAAAAAAGAAAGAAAGAAGGAAATATGAAAGAAATAATACAAAAATTGGTGATATCTAGGAGCCATAAACGCCTTCACAAGTGTTTCATCAGCTGTGACCAAGACACAAAAATACCCAAATATCAAAGCTATCAATTTATCTCAAAACAACATCTGCCAGCATATTTTCCCAATTACTGTTGCTGACAGATGAAGTTCACTCTAGCTTGTATTGTAGGTGAAATTACGGAGGAATCCAGTAAACTACTCTTAGTTTGAGTGAGATTTTTGCACTTCCTGAATCCTGCCCCAACCCTGATACACTAGTAATAAGGCCAGAACTACCAATTCCTCCTAGAAAAAGTTTTTGGGTTTTTTTTTGGTGGGTGTGTGTATGTGTGTATTGAATGTTTCAAATTTAACATATTTTGTTTATGTTACTATGTCCCTGATACACTAGTAATAATGCCAGAACTACCAATTGCTCCTAGAAAGTTTAGAAAGTTTTTTTGTGTGTTTGGATGTGTGTGTGTGGATGTGTGTACTGAATGTCTCAACTTTAACATATTTTATTTATGTTACTATGTACTGAAGTTCCAATCTCTAGAACAAAAGGTGACTGAGCTTATGTAAATCTCTGTAGATTTCAAACAAATGAATTTACATTCTTTTCCCAGCACTTTTATGAACTATGATACCAAATAGTAGTTCAGAAAGGAGCTTAAAAAACAATGATCCCTGTTTATTCCAACAAATCTTTACAGAATAGTCCTAAATTGGCTACTTCATATAAACTTTCCACAGGGATAAAATGCATCAGTCAAAGAGATTTTCTGTAGCCTGGGCAGTGTTGTTGAAAAGGTTATTATAATAATTTGAAAGAGCTAGGTGTGGTGGCAAATATGCTAGAGGCTAGACAGGCGAGTCAGGAGGATTGTGATTTGAAAGACAGCCTTAACAACATAGCAAGGCTATAAGCAACTTAGTGAGATATTAGTGATATATCACCTGTCTCAAAAAGAAAAAAAAGGACTGGGGACATAACTCAGTGGAAAGCACCCCCCGAGTTCAATTCCTAGCACCAAACCACACCAAATCAAACAAATATCTGAAAGATAGTAGGGACTCCAGAGTATATGTGTATATGTATAGATAAAAATTTTGGTTAAAATATAAAGTTAATAAAGATAGTTTTGAAAAAACTAACATGGTTCTTTTTTTTTTAAGAGAGAGAGAGAGAGAGAGAGAGAGAGAGAGAGAGAGAGAGAGAATTTTAATATTTATTCATTCATTTTAGTTTTCAGAAGACACAACATCTTTGTTTATATTTGGTGCTGAAGATCGAACCCAGCACCACACGCATGCCAGGCAAGCGCACTACTGCTTGAGCCACATTCCCAGGTCCTATCATGGTTCTTAAGAGCTCAAAATAAAAATGCCATATAATCCACAAATAATAATTGTCTTGAAGCAGGGTATTATTGTGAATGTCTGTACTCTCAGTGGCACAGGAGGATGAAACAGGAGCAACTTAAATGCAAGACCAGCCTCAGAAACTTGGCAATAGCTTAAGTGACTCAGTGATATCCTGTCTTATTAAAAAAAAAAAATAGGGATGTAATGATAGACCCAACCTGATCTTTTCTTAAAATTGGGAGCCATCTCACCACAAATCCATGAAAAGATAATTTCGGCTTTACTATAAATTACTGCAAATTCTGAATCTGCTTGGAATGCCTGCCTGTGTATTGAACTCACCCATGCCTGGCTCTCAGACAAGATAGCAGCCCTCTCTGAAACTTTAATGACACCTCATAAATATTGGCCTTCCCTGGCCAGACAATGACCCTCTCAGAGGCTCAAATGGTCCTAATAAATTCTGATATTGTGTCCAGCAAAAAATGTAAACTACCATTAGTGTGATGCTTGTCAGAATTCTGTTATCTGTAACCCCCCTTTGTGTAACTTTCTGGGCTATAAAGCTGGGCTGCAGAAAAGCTGGGGTTTCTGTCTTGTTCCCACGGTTTTGGGAGGGAGAGGCAGCCCAGCTGGTCAAAATAATAAGCTTGCTTTAATTTGATTTTAATTGGAGTCAGTGGTCTTTTCTTGTGTCCTTGTCTAACATTTTGGGGGCCCCAGTGAAATGACCCTGCCAGACCAGATCACAAGACCAGACTGCTGGAAATTCTGAAGCCGACATTCACTCCAGGGCTCCGGGCTGGAGAGCCACTCTAGGGGGTGCGCACCTTGAGATGTTCCAAGGCCTTGGAGTGAGCCTCAGTCCCTGGAGCACTGCAGTGAACTGCCGCACTAAAACTATTAGCAAGCACCTGGTGGAGGAGGCCTCCATAGGTAAATGGTGCCTTTATAACATCTATTATCCAGTAAAGGGAGATCTCTTCTGAAGACTGAGAGGTGGCCTGGCAAGGCTGACATATACTCCTGTCCGGGACAGTAACGAGAAATTGTTCTGTCCTCTGTTCTGTTCTGTAGGGAATTCCTCTGGAAGGATAGAGAGGTGCCGATGGGCTTGCACACGCTCCTACCCTGGAGCTTTAGCAAGACGTTGCATTGCTCCTCTGTTTTTCTGTTTTGGCACCGGGTTTCTGTTTTCTTGTGTTTTGTTCTGTGTTCTATATGTTTTTTGTTTGTTTGTTTTTGTGCCTTTTGTTGTGTGATTTCTGTGGTAAAAACTTAAGGATATTGGACGTGAAACTGGGTAATAAAGCAAGTAAGCCTGAAACCCCTTTGGACTGTGTTTTAAGGAACTGCGATGAACTTTATCCCCCTTTGTTAAGCAGGATGAGAGAACCCCTAGCCGGCTGCTGGAGCACACCCACTGCAGAGGGCAATGCCTGCTGGGGATCTAAGAACTGAGTATCTCCTAGGTTAACAAGTGAACCTCCTTTAAAACCCCTTGTCCCTCCAAATCAAGAGAGTCACAACCTTTGGGCAGAGTCCCTGTGATTCTCCTTTGTTAGCAAAGCAATAAACCTCCCTTTTTCTTTTTCTCAAAACCCTGTTCTCATTATTAAATTGGCATTAATTGGCTTCAAGGTCAGGAACCGAACTTTCAGTTACAAATTTTGATACCCCCACCCCCCTGGAAATTTTTCAGAGCTGACTACTGAAGTGTTAGGAGATGGAGCATGCCTGGGGTGGAATGGAACCAGAGGAGCTAATCCTGTAAGTAAAAGGAGGGACTGAGGGACTCCCAGCAGCTGCTGAAGCCCTGTTTCTTCGGGGAATTCCCTCCTTTCTTCCTTGCACTGTGAGGATTATGCCACCTCTGTCTTCTTAAAAAAATAGAAAAAGAAAAAGGGGACACTAAATGCAGTAAAGTCGCCATGGAGACCCTTGATTTTACATTTCAGGTTGCCCCTCTGTGAAAACATCTGGTACCCTTGTGGGGACATCTATAGTGCCACTGGTGTAGGAGATTTTTCTCTTATCTGCTCTGTTTTAAAGGTTTCTGTCTGTCAGCCATGGTCTGGAGCTCCTTTCTGTCTGTCTGTCCTGTGTCTTTGTTTCTGGCCCTTTAAGACATGTGCAATAATGTGTTGATATTATAAATTGTTTCTTGGGAATGATCTTAGCTGAATGTGTGTCTAAATGATGATGTTTTATTGTAACAATCTGTTATCTAAATAAGTTTTTGAAGCATTGCACAATCTTGCAGTTAAAAGTTGGTTTTAGGTAATTGTTTAGTTTATGATTTCAGATAATTCATGCCAGAGAACTTAAATACTTAGGATGGAAAACTAAAGAACTGTACTTCCAAGTTGGCAAGTAACTTCCCAATCATTCAGTCTTTTTTTTTTTTCACCAATTTTGAATTGGGTAGCCTGGGAAAATGTCACTGTGTGTACCAGTGCATTAATTTGGACAAGGATAGTAAATCATAGTATGGTATCTGTTGACTAAACAAGATGTAAAGATATAAAATTTTGTGAATTGTATCTTAAACTTGTATCATTATTTTCAACATCCGAACCTGAAAATTATGACTTATGGTTAAAATGCCTTAGGCCTGAGGTGTCTTCTCAGAATAGCAGTTTTTCCCCTGCTCCTTCCAGACCTCAGCCAGGACTTATGTTGAAATGCAAATGAAAGAAGCCTGCAAGCTCAGTTTGAGACTGATCTGAGGCCTTAACAAAAAAGGTAAATTGTATGGTATTTACTAATTACTGGCCAGTCATTTTTTTCTAGGATTCTTGTTTTTTTTTTTCTTCTTCTTAGATTCTGTATTTTTTTGAGCTCATGATTTCGATCCTACAGACATAGGTTAATGTTTTTCTGATCAGTTCTATCTTTGACCAACTGTGGAGTTTTTGAAACATTGCAATGGAGATTTCATCTGTGAAAAGCTACAAGGCCTTTACTATTGTTATGTGTGCACACTTGTGTTATGTGTTGTATGTCTATATATATATATATATATATATATATATATATATATATATATATATATATATATACATATGTCTGTATCATATATATGATATACAAATTAACATATATAAGAAGCTCTCATAAAAACAAAGTTTAAAAAGTGGATCCAAAGATTTAAATCATGTGATTTAAATGGCTCAATTTAAATTGGATAAACAGATAAAATAAATGTCTTTAACTTTAAGCTTACATGTTTTTCTAGGTGTTCAAAAAACTCATAAAATATTAATGTCTATAAAATGTCTAATATGCCTTGGTTCTTGGATTTTTCCTTCAACAACAACAAAAAAATGGCTAGCACTGTTCAACTCACTTGTCTAATATTTTGATAAAATAAGTAAAGTAAATTTGATATGGGTTTACTCATTCATAAGTACTTTTGTTACATATCTGATTAATTTACTAAGGTCTGTATGAGTTTGTTTTTACAATCAGTCATGTGTTAAAGAGACAAAAAATTCTTAAAACATAAGTTTACCCATTACATTGTGTTTATTAAATTTTATTTTTTTCTAGAGCAAGCAACCATAAAAATTAAACAACTGGTTAAATAAAAACTGTTATTTTAGAGCATTGTACTGTCATTTTTTTAAAAGCTAAACTTGGTTAATATAAAAACATCAATGTAATTATGATGCTATTAATGTGCTCATATCTTCCAGGTATACAAGTCTGTAAGGGAGAAACTTTAAAAGAGCATATATCAAGCTAGTGTTCTGAAGTTGTATGGTAAAAAAAAATATATTGGTGATTTATTTACTTGTTATCAACAAGATATGTAAAGTTTTATGTTACTTTTTACATTGGGGAACAATTTAAATGTATTTTTAAGTTAATGAGAGCCTAAATTATGTAAAGGTTAAAAACTTTTTTAACCTTTCTTTAAGCCTTTCTTTAAATCATGTTTTAAATGTGATATCATATGGCATTAGCTAATGTTCGTGTGACCTAAAACAATTTATGTAAACTATGTAAAGTGATATTTTAAAAGCAAATATCAGCTTTAGAACTGGAACACTTAAGATTTATAAAGAGCCGGGCCTTACCTGAGTTAAGGCTCTGTGTCCCATCTTACTATATGTGAGAATGACTACAAAAGCAGTAGGCCAGATTTTAGTTCATTTAAAGTTATGTTCAAAAGTTGTTTTTTATCTGTCAAGATTACTAGGATCTCAAACAGGGGATATAATGTATACCTCAGCCAAAATTCAGGGTAGCTATTAAATGAACTAAATGTTTTTACTCTTGTTAATTTTATTTTGTAATTTCCTTATAAGTGATCTAAAGATTGCCTGTTAGTGTTTTACAGAAATTTTGCATTAAGAACACAACATGGATTAATTTAAGATAATAAGCCATCACCTAAAAGACAGATAGGATAATACAGATCCCATTTAATAAAAAAGATAAATAATTGTAAAGTTATAGACATTAAAGCCCAGTACTCTTAATATAAGGCTGTTAAAATTTATTTGTTGGATGTTTAAGATTAAGTTTTAAAATGTTGAAGGCTTGTGAGGGAACTTCTGTACAGTGACATGCTCCAGCTGCTGCAACATTTATTCAGTACTCATGGTCTTTGTTTCTCTCATAGAAGCACTCATCCCCAGATGACTTTACAACCTGTTCTTCCCCAACCAGACTTCAAACCGAACTGACTTCTAAAAGGAAACTCATGTCCCTCATGGCGTGCCTCCTCACATCACCCCCTCTCAGCTCAGAAGAAGCCAAAACAAGCTATGCACCTCTTCTTACAACAATGGAGCCAAAAATAAATAGACTGTCAATATAAGTAATTAATTAAGTCAGATCAAATCAGGGAGACCAGTTTTGGGTGAGTTCAAAAAATGTTGGAGACTGTTACCTGAGGAATTAAAATTCCCTCAGTGCTCTTCCCCTACCCTATCAAAGATTTGAAAGGGATACATAAAAAAAAGGGGGGGGAGTGATAGACCCAACCTGATCTTTTCTTAAAATTGGGAGCTATCTCGCCACAAAGCCATGAAAAGATAATTTCAGCTTTACTATAAATTACTGCAAATTCTGAACCTGCTTGGAATGCCTGCCTGTGCCTTGAACTCACCCATGCCTGGCTTTCTGACCAGATTGCAGCCCTCTCTGAAACTTTAGTGATGCCTCACAAATCTTGGCCTTCCCTGGCCAGATAACGACCTTCTCTGAGGCTCTAATGACCTTCATAAATTCTGATGTTGGGGTCAGCAAAAATGTAAACTACCATTAGTGTTATGCTCCTCAGAGTTTTGTTATCCGTAACTTCCCTTTGTGTAACTTTCTGGGCTATAATGCTGGGATGCAGGAAAGCTTCGGGTCTGTCTTGTTCCCGCAGTTTTGGGTAGGAGAGGCAGCCCAGCTGGTCGAAATAATAAGCTTGCTTTAATTTGATTTTAATTGGAGTCAGTGGTCTTTTCTTGTGTCCTGGTCTAACACCACCAGACACTGAAAACAATTATGAGGAGTTCCTGGCCACAAATTTCAGTTCCTGACATTACCAGTCTCAGTGGCTTCAAACAGCCTCCCTACCCAGTCTCAAAATAAGAACACACACTTGCCATTTCCTGGCTTTCAGTATGCTTAGTGTCCCTGCTGTAGTTTTTTCAGCTCCTGTGTAGCACAGAAACCTGGGGCTCCAGATCTACAACAGGAAACATAGAAATGGATTCAAAGAATGGCAGGCTCCAGAAACACAAGGACAGGATAATGTGAAAGCCCACCCATCATCACTGGCTCTGTGTTGATTGGACCATTCTCACCTAAGAGAGAGATTGGAAAGGGCTTCAGGCACTTCCTCCAAACTGAAGCTGGTAGGTTTACTGTTTGAGTGACAGTAAATTGCATTCAGACCAGAATCAAGTCGCAAAGACTGGTTCTTGGTTGCTCTTATTGTTGATAAAGGACTGGGGATCAACCATGTGCTGTGGTGCATGACTGTAATCCCAGCAGCTGGACAGGCTGAGGAAGGAGGATTGTGAGTTCAAAGCCAGCTTAAGCAATAATAAGGCATTAAGAAACTCAGTGAGACCCTGTCTCTAAATATAATACAAATAGGGCTAGGGACATGGCTCAGTGGTCATGTGCCCCTGAGTTCAATTCCCAGTAGAAAAAAAAAAAAAAAAAACAACAATGGGGATCAGATCAAGAGGTACTCACTACAGAGCCCCATGACAACAGATGAATACATTCATGGATGTGTAGACACATAGATAGAGTGTTGGGACAGGGTCTCATATTCTCCTGCGATGGCTTTTTTTTTTTTTTTTAATTTGCTGTGAATTGCATTAAGTGCTCAGGACAGAATTATTTCATGGCAGAGTTTCCTCCAAATACATGGATCCAGCACAGACAGAAGTGCATTTGTCATGTATATAAGGATAAATCAATTCATGAATACATATGTGTATATTTTTATAAAAAAGAAATATTACAATTACTTTAAATTTTCTTTAATATTCATGTACTCTGGTCTTATGAGAAAACAGCTTGAGATTTCAACTCATTATTAATTCCCTGAGGCAGTAATATCCCCACTCCCCTATAAATTAGGAGACACAAGTAAAATGCTAAAGTTTTTAGTATTAACATTAATAAAGAAAAAGAGGTGGAGTGTGCCAGGTCTCTAGATCTGTCAGTATCCCAGACCCTAGAGTATAAGTAACTAAATAATAATTATGATTTGAGACTAATCATAGGATTTTGTCTTTTTTTTTTCTTTTGGTATGGGGTACTATGAGAATATTAGCACAAATCACAGGCATTTATGTCTGTGTGTGTGTGTGTATATATATATATATATTTCATAACTTAATACAGCCCATCAACAGAGTCAACTTTAGATTTAAATGAAGAAAAAGTAAATCACTATTGCCAAGGTCAAGCCCCAGTAGGGATCAAGGGATCCTGAGGGACGAGTGGTGTCTGGTACTGAAGGATAAGTAGCGTCTATGAAAGAAAAGGAGACAGGATGATGGTTTCAAGTTATGAGCAGCCTTCAGAAGGATCTGCTGCCCCTAGAGGACCTTTATTATTTTTTTGTTTGTTTGTTTTACAGGGTTTTTTTTGGTAGTTAATGGATAGCATCAAAACTTCTTTGGTTTACATAACTTTCAAGAGTTACAATCTTTTCAAACATATATTAATTATCAAAGATATTAAGCACATTATATAAAATTTTCCTGTAACTTTGCCAATCATGATTAAGCTTTTACATTTTCACCTCAGTCCCTAGGGGCTCGAATACAAAACTTGACTACCTGTCTCTTGACCTATTATTATCTTTTAACTTTAAATCATACCTATAATTATTCCATTGACCTATAAATTTAAAATATACTTATAATTATTGGTAAGCTTTCTTACTTCTAAAGTTCCAATAAATAACACTAAAACAGTGAAAGCCTATTTCTTAGAAGCCTACTACTCTGAACTGTCTAAAAAATATATCTATATTAATTTTACATTATTTTGTTTTTAATTTCCAACTAATTTCCTTTGTTCATATGACCTATTTAACCACTTTCTTAAAAGAGTTTCTTTGATCATTGTTCAAAGCACACCAATTCTCATGTCTTTGTGATCTTTAATTAAAGGGCAGGCTCTGCACCTCAAACCATTTGTCATTTATATTAACTATTTTTTTTTCCTATTTTCTTTTTTTAAATTTATTTTTTTAGTTTTCGGCGGACACAACATCTTTATTTGTATGTGGTGCTGTGGATCGAACCCAGGCCGCACGCATGCCAGGTGAGCGCGCTACCACTTGAACCACATCTCCAGCCTTTGTTTCCTATTTTCATCATGAATTCCTGTGTAAAGTAAGAGAGTATGTTAGTTGGAGGAATATATGTCACAAAAGTGTGACTTTAGGATTGGGGGCTTAGAGTAAATTGTTAATCTTTTCTCAGGAACCTTGATTTGCAATCTTTTCCCCATAAACTTCTTGAGAAATAAAACTATTTTGTGTCCTCAGAGATATTGAAACACATCTCAGGGCATGTCTTAATTGTACCCTTAGTCTCATTCTGGGAGTTTTCCTGCAATCTCAAGTAACACATACTTTTATTATTGATTGATATATGCCCTTTTATTTATATCATGAGTATCATAAACAAAACACTTAACATTCCTTATGGTTCCAGATTCCATATGGTTCTGCTCTGCCACAGCATCCCGCAGTGTGACTGTGTCAGTGGGTTCAGGAACACTTCACCACACTATCTATAAGACACCATATGACTTCATATGACTTCTGTGAACCTTGTGATTGAATCTTGGCATCCAGTCTATAGTATTGGAATAGTTATGTATCACTGGATATTAAGTCATTGTATAACTTATTGGCACATTTGAACCCTGAGCCAAATCCCCATCCCTATTTTATATTTTATTTAAAGAAAGAGTCTCACTAAGTTTCTTAGCACCTGATGTTCACTGAAGCTGGAATTGAACTCATGATCCTCCTGCTTCAGCCTCACAAAATACCGGGATTGATTTCAGCGTGCACCACTGCACTCGGTTCTGTTCACATATTTAATGCCAGCATTCCCTCTCTGCATTGTCAACTATTTTGTTTTTTCTATTCAACATTCCAAATAAATGCAATATTTCTAATTTTTTGAAAAGAACTGCATTTCAGTTTAAAGATTTTGCTTTCTCTCTGTGAGCATTTTACATGGGAGAAAAGAAGACAAGTAATTTGAAAATTTGAAAAATAAAAACAATGTCTGTCTCCTCCCTCTGTCTTCCCAGGCACAGACACCTTATCAAAATGTCTGATTTAAATTTTTTCTTTTATTATGTTCCTGTGTGATGCATCCTCATTCTAACCTCCCATATTGTGTTAAATGGGGGTTTCATAACTGCCTGATAAAATTGTGAAGAGATATCATATCTAAAGTCTGTTGAAGTGTCTAGTGAATATCATTCTTTTTTTTTTTCTTCTAGAGAGCAGTATAAAGTATGAAGTGAAGGCACTCAAGAAAGTCTCTGAGAGCCCTTCGGATGTCAATGATCTTTTAGTTATACAGGGCTGGGACCCTCTGGGAAACTGAGGTACTGTGAAGACCATGCCCCTGAAAATGCAGATTTTTTTTCAATCAAGACATAAAGTTCTCAAACTTATCGATAAGAGTAGCAACCAATTAGTTTATTAGAAGTGATGTGAAGGAGGAAAAAGATGACACTCTGAAGAGAGAGAATTTTCTCTCTGAAAAGAGAACATGTCTCTCTTGCAGGCTCTCTTGCATTCCAGTTTTCTTGGAGATCTAAACAGAGATTCCAAGGGGTCCTTCCCAGGTACAGTTCTTGATTTTGTACTGATAGTTAGGATAACGTAAAACTCTCAAGTATTCACTGCCATGACAACTTTAGGTTAATTAGATTCATGCTCACCATTTCTAAATTAACTCATAAGCAAAATTGTTGCATATTTTTTGGTTAGTAAGAATTACCCTTGTTTCTCTGATTTTCAGAATCTGGTCTTTAACAGAGTCACAAAATTCTCCTGTTTAGAGTAACATAGGTTGCTCTTATAAACATTATTTTGAAACTGCATTTCTCCTGCAGATAACAGTTTGTTAAGGAATGTGACATATCGTGTCCAGCTAAGCCAGAAAGGATGCAAGTAAATTGCTTCATAGAAAATAAAGAACGGGGTCAATATGTTGGTCCTATTCATTTCTTTCCTTATTTGTTTGTTTGATTATGGTATTGTGTGTTGAAACCAGAGCTAGTCTACCACTGAGCTACATCGCCAGCCCTATATTTATATTTTATTTAGAGACAAGATCTCACTGATTTTGTTAGTGTCTCTTGGAGAAGTTACTAAGACTGGCTCTAAGTTCATAATTCTCCTGCCTCACCCTCCCAAGCTACTAAAAATACAGGCATGTGGCACCATTACCAACCTACCATTTATCTAAAAAAAATACTTCATTTTTTTTTACCAGGTTCTGTAAATAATACTATAATGAAAATAGACATGCAGTGTTTCTATGATGTAATAACTCCAGTATTTTTTTTAAGATACATACCCAGAATAACTTCTAGTGGAACATAAGCCTTTTTTAATTTTAACTTTCTGAAGAACCTTAATACCATTTTCAAAAATAGCTTTATTCAATTCATATTCTCACCAATATTTTTTTTCAACTGAGTCTTTTTATATGATGCTTGTATGCTCTGGAGTACCTATTATCTTTCAGATTTTTAAATTTTACTTCTAAATATTTTATTTATGTTTTGTTAGTCATAGATAGACAAATTACTTTTATTTTATTTATTCATTTTTATGTGGTACTGATTCTTAAATATAGTGCCTCCGATGTGCTGTGCAAGCACTCTACAACTAAGCCAGAACTCCATCCCCAGTCTGAGATTTTAAGCATAGGCATTCTGACAACACTGCACAAAGTGCAGGATATTTTTTATTTGACTTATACTTTAAATTACTGATGCAAGTGTGTTAGATTCCAGGCTTTAAGTAGCCAGAGGAAGAGTGTCCTGTAAATATTTTCTGTGATGAAATGAAACAAGAATCTGCAATTTGTAAACTTTGTTAACACTACTGCTGAAAATTTTTGTCTTTGGAAGTGTTACAAACAATGCAAATCCAATGGCTTGAAATATATAAAGATTTGCCCATGCTCATCTCTGTTGCTTTTAGCAATTGAAAGTTTAAGATACATTCCCTTGAACAGAAGTTGCTAATGTTAGACATTCAGTGCATGGAGAAACATATTCTGAAAACCTACTGGTAGGCCTGGAATTATTACTGGGGTAAACAAGGGTAGGTCAGGGCTCAGAAAGTGCTCAAATCTTACTGAGTCTATCAGGAGATTGATTAATTTTCCCCTTTTGTACCCTTTATTGAATCAAGAGTGAAGTAATTCCTCCAACAAGAGAAGTTAGTAAAACCACTGGTAAATCTCTTTTTGGGACCGACTGACACCTTTGAGATGTAATTTCTCTGCCCTGACTTCAGGTTGTGAAACAAATCAAAAGACTTACTTAGTCATAGAAGAAAACCACTTTGTAATTTTCACACTTATATTTCACTCCTTCTTTAACCAGTGGATAAGTTAAGATAAAAATCACAGAAAATTTTAAAGTCAGTTTATATATTATCTCAATCTCCCCTTATTTAAGGTGACTTCAAACTTGTAGGAATATTTCTCAAATATGTGGCACTTCAGTAAACAACTCAAATGTCCACGTGTACCCTAGCTTTTTCTACTCATTTGATTGTAGATATTCTTTCACTTGTCCAATGTATGTAAATCTCAGAACTCATTTATGACTTTGTCAAAGTAACACACATAACATGAGTAAATGTGTATTAATATATCAGTAAAGAAAGGGTGGGTTAAAAGCCTTCTATTTTGCTATATTTCTGTTATGGTCCAGCTGTGACGTGTTCCCCAAAAGCTCATATGTGAGACAATGCAGGAAGGTTTGGAGGAGAAATGATTGGGTCATAGCTTTAAAGTCATCAGTGAATTAATCCCTGAATGAATTAACTACGTGGTAACTGAATTGATAGTGTGTGGCTGAAAAAAGTGAGAATTGGGGATAGAGCTTTGGAATCTAAATTTGTATATTCTCCCAAAAATGAATCTGTCTCTTTACTGTTATCAGTATGTCAGTTGATTCCCTCTACCACACCCTTTTGCCATAATGTTCTGCCTCACCTTGAGCCCTGAGAAATGGAGCAGTATTCTATAGGCTAAGACTTTTGAAACCCTAAGCCTGCAAATAAACTTTTATTCCTCTACAATTTCTCTGGTCAATTTGTTAGTCACATTGTTGAAAAAGGCAACTAAAACAACTTCTAACTTGATCTCTCCTTAATATCTGCTCTTTCTGATGAGTTTGAACCCAGTACCTTACATATTCTGCAAACAAACGCTCAGGGAAATGTGACCCATCTAACTTTAGATTGTATTGTATTATCCATTTACTTCTAGTGTTATTTTTGATATGGATAGGCTTAGACCATTTTATTTATCTTAAAAATACAAGAAATTACATGCATATGGATTCATCTTTGTGTTTGGTTCATACTATGACTCCTTGGACTTCAGTATTGTATTATACATTTATTATATACATCAGTGTCTCTTAATGATACTAATAGTTCATTTGATTCTCTGAAGCATAGGTTTTGGAGGTATTTCATATATACTTTTCATTCCATGTAATTTTTTTCTTTAGTCTCTTTCTTTTAATAGAGAAGCATGCTGAAATTTCTTTGTTAATGTTTTTTTTTCTTAGTTGTAATCATAATAACTTTATTTTATTTATTTACTTTTAGGTGATGCTGATGATTGAACCCAGTGCCTCACATGTGCTAGGTAAGCACTCTACCATAACCCCGGTCCTACATGCTAAAATATTGATTAAAATGTTACAGATTTCATTCAAGGAAAATTGTTTTCTTTGTAATGATGTGTAGTATCTAAACACATGTGTGTAATTGGGTTTTTTATGTCCTAATTCAAGTTTTTATTTACCAGTAAATTCTACATATTTCCCTTTAAAATGTATATGCAATGTGTGAAGTAGTATCCAAATGTGACCTTTATATAATACTGATGTGGTGTTTTTTACTGTTTGTTAGGCTGAATGTAGTGTGGCAAAAAATGTGTCTTGACAGTAGAAACCACTTTACTCACACTTTATTATTTTTACATTTCTTATGTGCACATTATATTTTCTTTCACCTTAGAGATTTCAACTGTATGGACCATGCAGCTCTTCTTTTATATATTATTATGGTTTTTAAGAGCAGTCATATTTATAAGTTAATGTTACTGGTGGGGAAGTGTCATGTCCTTCAATAGGCACACATTTTTTTACAAAAAGATAGCCACTTATAATTAATCTGTAGTTCATGAGAACTTTTCACTCCACATTTTCATGAATACTGTTTACTTTTATGTATTTGGTTATATTTTATTTTTTATGAGTACTGAACCCTTAGATATCACCTGTATAAAGAGAATATTCAAGTTACTTGACTGTTCTTCTCTTGATGTCCTTGTCTTTTTCTTCCTGAATGTATTTATTCATGCATCAGGCAATTTATCTAACCTGTTACTTTGTACCATTTAATGGTATAACTTCATTTATTGATTATTTTAATGCCCAATTTATTAATTTGTTTAACATTTTGTTTTGTGCAACTTTGAAAAGAAATAAGTTTCCCATTGCTGTGTGGTTCTTATGACTGAAATCAAGGGTGCCTTTCCATTCAAAACTAGACTCTAGTCTTAATATTATATGAGACAGAGTCTCAATAAGTTGTTAATAATCTCTGTGAAATTTCTTTTATTATTGTTATTATTATTATTATTGTTATTATTTATATGAGACAGTGGAATGCATTATAATTTTTATTACACATGTAGGGCACATTCTTTATGTCTCTTGCTGTATACAAAATATATTCACATCATTTTGTGTCTTCATAAATGTACTTTAGATAATGGTTTTCATCAGATTCCACCATAATTGCAAACCCTCTGCCACCTCTCTTCTCCCCTACCCTGCTACCCTATCTAAAGTTTGTCTATCCCTCTCATGCCCCTCCCTACACCACTATGAATCAGTCTCCTTGTATTAAATAAAACATTCAGCATTTGTTTTTTGGGGATTGGTTTTGTCATAACTTCTTAAGCAGTTGATATTATGAGCAGCACCAACACATTCACAATAAAACTTACTTTTTCTTATAGTAACTATTGAATGTTTTATAGTTACATATTGACTATCTTTGAAAGACTTATTATGTTGCACTAAGCAAGATTAAAATCACTGTGTGTGTGTGTGTGTGTGTGTGTGTGTGTGTGTGTGTGTGTGTGACACAGATACCCCATAGATATGGAACTTTATTTAGAAAGGATGGCAATTTTCTACTCCTCAGCAGTGGAAACTTTCATTTTTCATTGTCTAATTGTAAAGATTTTTTTTAAAGATTCTGTTTTAGGGATGGGATTATGGCTCAATAGTAGGGTGCTCACTTAGTACATGAGAGGCATTGGGTTTGATCCTCAGCACCACATTAAAATAAAATAATAATAATAAAAAAATGATATTGTGTCCACTAACAACTAAAAAAAAATAAAATTCTCTTTTTGGTACACTGATCTCTCTAAGTTTATAACATAAAATAATGTGTTGCATAGTGATCTTTTAGTCAGTGATGGAATTTATATACAACAACAGCTACAATATATTGCCTAAGATTGTAGTAGTATACAATCTAAATGTCAGTATACAGTATGATATTTGCAAAAATAGCAAAGTCATTTTGAGTGCATTTTTTAGAGTGTATGCCTGTCTTTTAATGAGGCATTTTTATACACATACTATAAATTACAAGAACTGATATAATTTTTGTATGACTGTTTTATCTCAGATTTACCAAAGCATGCATGAAATTTTATTTGTCTATCAAAGATCAAGAATTTGACACCACTGACACATTAATGGCCATTACTGGAGATTAGTTTATTTTGAATATTATATTATTGTTGTTGTTGTTGTTGTTGTTGTTGTTGTTATTATTATTATTATTATTATTATTATTATTATTATTATTATTATATGGTATTGAACTCAAGGGCACTGAACTCCTGAGCAACATTGCCAGCCTTCATTTGCATTTTATTTAGATATAGGCTTTCAGTGAGTTGCTTAGCGCCTCCCTTTTGCTGAGGCTGAGTTTCAACTTATGATCCTTCTGCCTCTCCTACCTTGTTAGTTTCACAAGATTCTTACCTGCTTTTTTCTTTGACATCACATGCCTGCTATCCTCTCATGCTATTCATTGCTGGACTCAGCAGTTTCAGATATTCTCCTTTTCACATTTTGACACCATTGTTAGCAGATCCAAGATCTTAAATTAGATAGTCCTTAATACACAGTTTCTCATTTTGACTCCTTGGTGTTCATGTTCATGAAGAACTTGAAAAGTGTTCAACAGATATCTATAAATGGTATAAAATGTGAAGAAAAAATCTATAAAAAAGTTAAAACAATCTGACATTTTTATTTGGATAAATAATAAATTGTGAATTAAGGTAGCACCAGCACTATCTTATGGAGAAAAGTAAGCATCTTCCAAGAAAGATAAGAAAAAAATAATGAGAGAAACAATAGAATAAAAATACATTTTTACTTTGAGGAATTGATTTTTGAGAACTTTCCAGCTAAATCTGGCACATAATTTTATAGGGGTAAGAGACACCCATGAAATTGATGCCTCACAAGTATCTAAACAACCTCATGGTAAGGAAACCTTTGAAAGTAATACCTATAAAGCATGAGAATGAATCAAAGAAGGGTGATGAATACTCCTCTGTAAAAGTGCTTATATAATATAATGTTTCATTGAATCCTAATGTAAATGATTATTTGTGTGCATAGTGACTAGATAGTACTTTTTTCAGATGTACAAAAAGGGTAAGATGCTGATTAAAGTCACATCTTCTAGCTAGAATCATATGGAAGAGAACATAATTAATTTATAGAAAGAATGCTGTTTTATTTTTGGTCCTATTATTTATTTGTATTTGAACTTAATCTTCCACTAATGTGATATGCAACTCAAAATAATACAGTTATTTCTCTGAGTCCCTCATTTCTTGACTACAAAATGACAAAATTTAGATTATGTCATTTCTTATATTCTTTATACCAAAAATCAGAGGGCTAAAGGTTACTTTAACTATACTTGGAGTTGGGGTTTTGGCTCAGAGAAAGAGCACTCACCTAGCATGTATGAGGAACACAGTTTAATGTTCAGCTCCATACAAAAATAAATAAATAAATGTATTGTGTCCACCTACAACTAAATACTAAATGTTAAAATTACTGACTGATCTTTACTCAGACAATAATATTTTAACTTTACATCTTTTATAAACAATTCCATGAAGGGGCTGGAGTTGTGGCTCAGAGGAATATCACTCACGTAGCATATGTGAGGAAATGGGTTTGATTTTTTGCACTACATATAAATAAATAAAATTCTATAAAAAATACTCCATGACACACATCAAAAGAAAATGAGACTATTTATTTCTTAACAAATATTTAATAACACTGACTTCTCAGGAGAGTTTTGGTTTACACTTAGACCAGCACAAAAAAATTCCAGAGTTCTGTCAGAATTATGATTCTTTGTCTTACAAAAGTAGAGGATATACTTCGATCAGTGTATATACTTTTTGTTAGCTTAAAAAATAACTTTTTACTATGTAATTATATACTATTCTTAAGATTCATGAATTTTTGGTGGTTGTGCCAAGATTAAATTATAAATAATGAATTCTACATTGGAAAAAATTATAAGGTAGTATTTGTTTTAAAAAATTGGTAAACTGGGTAGTCATGGTGGTGCATGCCTGCAATCTCAGTGGCTTTGGAGCTAAAACAAGGAGGATCACAAGTTCAAAGCAAGCATCAGCAATGGCAAGACACTATGCAACTCATTGAAACTGTCATAAATGAAATACAAAATAGGGCTGGGAATGTGCCTCTGAGTTTAATCTCTACAACCCACCCCACCAAAATTGCTAAAATCCCAGGAGCATGCCTGTCATACCACTGGCTTGAGAGGCAAAGGGAAGAGGATTATTAAAAAAAAAAAAAAAAAAAAACAGGCTTAGAAACTTAGCAAAACCCCACGCAACTTTGTGATAACCCTTTCTGAAAATTAAAATAAATAAATAAATAAAATTTGGTGGATGTGACCCAGTGGTAAAGTGTCCCTGTGTTCAATCCATAAATTCTCCAAATGGTAAACTAACTATCATGCAAATGAAAACAACAAAATGTATTTATATTTTTAAAAATCATTTTGTTAATACATACATTCCATTTTCAGATGCCACACACAAGCAACCAGATATCTAAAAACAGGCTTTATATTAAAGTTATGAAACTTGCAAATGTCTCTCAAAACTAGATCAAGACTTCTCAGCAGAATAGACACTTTCTATTGAGCTGCTTGTGCTATCACTTGGATGTTTCTTATCTAAACTTTTCCTAGATAAAAAAAACCTGCAAAAAAATGTAAAATGAACAGGGATATCCTCCATGCAAGCCTCATAGATATGCACACATATATGTCTTGATATTATATATCTCTTTTTGACACTTCATAAATTATAACATGTTAGTGACAAATTGAATGGAAGAAACACTTTATAATCATATGTCATGGGTGAGCTGTATTTGGTCCTGTAAGGAACAAGATTTATCTGTTAAAAAAATTAGGGTTACTACTCTCTGAACAGAAGGATAAGAACTGTCATGAAATTCAGATATCCCAATGATTCACTGAAGACAATTTATTTATTTATTTATTTTAGGTACCAAGTTTTCTCATTTCTAACCAATCATCTGGACATGTCTCAACTTTTTTAATCTCTTTTTGTTAGACTTTTAATCATGCAATGACATGAGACAGCGATTATGTCACAAAGAGTGATAAATGTATCATGGCAATCCCCATTTCAAAACCGTACAATGATATCACCATTCAGATATCTGTGACTTGTGAATTTTTACTGTAGAAATTATAATTGTTTTAATGTAGGGGACTGAGCATTCAAAACTAATAGTCACATTTTAAACAAATCCATCAAATTAAAAATTATTAACTTTTATTAGGAATTTTGATTTGATATGCTCTAATATTATTATTAGAGCATAATGATTAATTTTATTAATAATTAAATAATAATAATTAATTTTATTGTTTTAAAATTTTAATACATTTACCTAGTTAAAATACATTATTTCATTCACATTTTAACATATTCCATATGAGCAACTATGGTTGCAAGAGTTTTTTTTTGTTTGTTAGTTTGTTTTTGTGTTGTTGTTGTTCTTTTTCAGACAAGCCTTAAAATGAAAAAAAAAAAAAAAAAATAACTGAATTGGCAATTTCAGGTGGATTTCCCACAGACAATTTTTCACAGCAGAATTAATTAAAGCACTGGGTGATGGTCACCGCACCCAGACATCATTTTCAATATAGACCTAGAACATTATCAGGAGAACATGTCAAGATTTACAACATCAAACAAGGGTTAGATATAAACATAGATATTAGGCCAGAGTAAAGAGCTCATGAATTACATCTTGGAGCATTTAAAGTAAAACAACTGAACACATACTTTAAAATTTAAATGAATACATAAATTAAGACTGAAATATTTCACAAAAATTTTATAACTGAAATATTAGATCATTATTTCATGCAGAGCTACTTGTAAATTACAGAGCAGACATCGATTGGAAATGATCCAAATGCTAATGAAAGTTAAATGATAAACCTTGTTCTAAAAGATAAGCATTGCAAATCTAAAAATAAAAAATTCTCAGAAATTTGAATTATTATGAGAGGTATGAGAGGTGACATGATGCTGCATGTGGAAAATTCTACAACAGACCTATGTGACGGGGTCACAGTCAAAACACAGGTGCATTAAATTATTTTATGAAATTACCTTCACACCATGTATAAAAACTATCGGCAAATTATAAATTTTTGAAAATTACAATGCCATCCACAAGATATTTCTGTCTCTCTGACTCTTTTTTTTAAAAACATTTGTCTCTTTATTGACAAAGCTTCCTCCCAAAACATGTTAATATATGAGCATCTTTCATATCTTCCAGACAATTTCTTTTTTTTTGAAAGAGAGAGAGAGAGAGAGAGAGAGAGAGAGAGAGAGAGAGAGAGAATTTTTTAATATTTATTTTTTAGTTATTGGCAGACACAACATCATTGTTTGTACGTGGTGCTGAGGATCGAACCTGGGCCACATGCATGCCAGGCTAGCGCGCTACCGCTTGAGCCACATCCCCAGCCCCCTCTCTGACTCTTAAAATAAAGTTATTATATCTAAATCTCTTTGAATATTCTCATTTGAAGCATTTGGATAAAAAATATTGAATTCTAACAAGTAAGGACTTAATGACACTAATGAAACACTCAGAACATGGATAAGTATCAAAATAATTACACTAAATGAAATAAGTTAGACACCAAAAACGGTATTGAGTAGTTTGATTTATATAAGTTCTTGATGATATGAATTTAATGTACAAGGACAGCAGAAGAAGAAGTATTCCTGAGAATGTGGAAATTGATCCATGGGGTATACTTATATCAAAACACACTCATACGTAGGATAAATGTGTGTGCATAATTTTAAGTGTACCTAAATGAAGCTATTAGAACATTTTAGCTATTAAAGCAAACTTTCACTTAGTTGACAACTACTACATTACAAATGTAAGAGTTACCCTTTAATATTTTCTTATATTGCAAAGCAATCCACATTAGATTTAACTAAAAAAAAGATAAAAACTCTGTTAAAATAAATTGGACACTCCAAACCTTGTGTTTATGAGAAACCAATGGCCACACTGAGCCTCTCAGTTATGGACCTGTGCTTTATGCAGAGCTACAAACACCATCTTCACCATTACTTCAAAACCTTAGAATGTTTTCTCTTGAAAGCAGTTGTGGTGAGCAATAAACTGGTAGCATGCCATACTGGTTTTTCTAATTTATTTATTCATTTCCTTATTATTTTTGACAGAAAGCCTAGTTAGTGTCCTCTATGTCTTGAGATTTGTAGGCCTTGGTTTTATTTGGAGGGGATGAGGGTATAGAGATAATACAATGCTCTTTGGATTTGACTGGGGGAAGAATGAAAAGAGTCTCTACACCCTGTGTTTTCAGGGATGTGCTATAGGAGAACCATCAAATTTCTGTTTGCCATTGTGAAGTTGAGTTGATTTCCCACTTTGGTATAATTTAGAAGATGCAGAAAATGAAGGGGATAATGAGAGGTGCTTGGGTCCATGTTGACTAGGTGGCAGATGAGGTAATGGGTAGAGTTTGCTATAGAGTTCAGCTTATTGCAATAAGTATGTGTGGGTGCTGAGAGACTGGCACAGTATCACTCTGAGAATATGTGCTTTGCTAGTTTGCAGAAATGGGAAAAAAGAGGTTATATATAGCACAAGGCAAGTATATGTGTGAGGTTTCTCAGAGCAGGAAACACACCAGACCTCTGTGTAGGGAACTAGGCAAAGGGAATTGTCCTATGTTCCTGTGTGGAGGGGAGGCTTTTCTGTAGAAGACCAAGCCACCTAAAAATTGCTAGACTCTGTACCTGTACTTTTCCATATTGCCCTTAGTTAACTGTCTCTCTCTTGACTCCACCTGCAAACCAATACTACACCTTCTATGGTATAAATGCCAGTGCATATTCCTACACTAATCACACCTCCCTTTATGAATCTTCCATCATTCTTTAATTACAGTCTGCCCTGAGATAGTAAGGGTGCCATCCATCAAGGCCAGTTCACTGCAAACACCATAGTTTCTACCCATCCCCCACTCACTATCAATAACTTTTTAACAAACGGAAAGTACCTGTAAAGGCTCAGTGCTTTCACTAGACAACACTTGCATGTTCAAAGTCAGTCATATTATCAATGCAAAAAAAAAAAAAAACAACCACCAAAATCTACTTCTGTCAAATGTTATTATCTTTGAAGGTAGTGTTTTAATTTTCTTTTAAAATGAATTATTAAATTTTTAAGTAAACCTTTATGTATGAATAAGATGTTGGGGATTGCTTAATTTATGACACCACTTAATGACCTAATATTTATGTTATTATTTTTTTATGTATTCATTTTTTAAATTATTTTTTAAATATGACAACATAATGCATTACAATTCATATTACATGTATTTATGCTTGCCTTATGCTCTATATAACCTCTTTTCCCCCCTTTTTTCAAACTAGCAAAACACATAGTCTCAGAATGATACTGTGCCAGCCTCTCAGCATGCATACATTCTTGTTGCAATAAGCTGAACTCTACAGCAAACCAAACCCATTACCTCATCTGTCACCCAGTCAACATGGACTAAGCACCTATCATTATCCCCTTCATGTTATGCATCTTCTAAATTTTAGCAAAAGTAGAATATCAACTCAACTTCCTTCATTTATTACATGTATTGAGCACAATTTTTCATATCTCTGGTTGTACACAAAGTAGAATTATATCTTGTGTGGCTTCATACATGTACTTAGGGTAATGATAATAATTACATTCCACTGTCTTTTTTACCTCTATGCCCCCTTCCTTCCCCTCTCTCCCCTTTTATCCTTTTCCTTATCTGAAGTTTATGTAATCCTTCCATTCTGTTCCCTCCCACATAATGCTATGAATTAGCATCCTTACAGAGAAATCATTTGGTGTTTGTTTTGGGGTGATTTGTAAATTTTACTTAGCATTATATTCTTCAGCTCCATCATTTTTTTCTGCAAAAATCATGATTTTATTCCCTTTAATGGCGAGTAATATTCCATTGTGTACATATGCCACATTTTTTTTCCATTTATCTACTGAAGGACATCTATTATGGCTACACAGTTTAGCTATTGTGAAATGTGCTGCTATAAATATTGATGTGACAGTGTCCATGTAGTATGCTGTTTTTAAGTCTTTTGTGTAAGAACAAGGAGTGGGATTGCTCTGTCAAATGGTTCCATTCCAATTTTTTCAAGGAATCTCCATACTGCTTTCCAGATTGGCTGCACCAATTTGAAGTCCCACCAGCATTGTATGCCTTTTACCACACCCTCACCAACAATTATTGTTGTTTTTATTCTTAAATGACTGGAGTAAGATGAAATCAGAGTAGTTTTGATTTGCATTTATCAAATTGCTAGACATGTTGAGCAATTTTTTATATGTGTGTCAATTGATTGGATATCATCTCCTGAGAATTGTCTGTTCAGTTATTTGGCTCATATATTGATTGGGTTATTTGTTGTTTTGGTTTGCAGATTTTTAAGTTCTTTATATATTCTATAAATTAGTTCTATATCTGATGTGCATGTGGTAAGAATTTGTTCCCAATTAATAGGCTCCCTATTTACTTAACCAATTGTTTCTTTTGCTGAAAAGAACATTTTTAATTGAAATCCATAGTATTTATTGTTGCTTAATATAAATCATAGTGCTCTGAAGTCTTATTAAGAAAGTCAGGCACTAACCAGATAGATTTGGGCCTATTTTTTCTTTTAATATACACAGTGTCTCTGGTTCAATTTCTAGGTCCTTGATTCAATTTGGGTTGAGATTTTGCATGGTGAGAGATAGGGGTTTAATTTTATTTTATTGTATATAAATTTCCAATTTTCCCATCATTATTTTTTGAAGAGGATATCGTTTTCTCCAATGTACATTTTTTATGCTTTTTGTCAAATATAAGATAGCTCTAATTATGGGCATTGGTCTCTGTGTTATCTATTCTATATCATTAGTCTACAAGTCTATTTTGTTGCAAATACCATACTGTTTTTTTGTTATTATTGATCTGTAGCATAGTTTAAGGTCTAGTATAGTGATGCCACCTACTTCACTCTTCTTGCTAAAAATTGCTTTAGCTATCCTGGGTCTCTTATTTTGTCAGATAAATTTCATGACTGCTTTTTCTATTTCTCTGAGGAATGTCATTGGAATTTTGATTGAAATTACATTAAATCTGTACAGTGCTTTTGGTAGTGTGTTCATTTTGACAATATTAATTCTGCCTATTCAAGAAAAAAAATTAGATCTTTCCATATTCTCATGTCTTCTTTGATCTTTTTTTTCTCAGGGTTCTGTAGTTTTCATTTTAGAGATCTTTCAGCTATTGTTAGGTTGATTCCCAAGGATTTTATAATTTTTATACTATTCTAAATTAGTAGTTTTTCTCATTTCCTTTGCAGAGGATTTTTTATTGATATTCAGAAATTCCTTTGATTTATGGGTGTTGATTTTGTATCCTGCTACTTTACTGACTTCATTTACTAGTTCTAGCAGTTTTCTGATGGAATATGTTGAGTCTTTTAGGTATAGAATTATATTGTCAGCAAATAGTCTTAATTTGAGTTCTTCTTTACCTATCCATATCCCTTTAATTTATTGTATTTGTCTAATTGGTCTGGCCAGTGTTTCAAGAATTATGTTAAATAGAAGTGGTGGAAACGGGCATCCCTGTCTTTTTCCAGTTTTTAGAGGAAATGCTTCCATTTTCTGCCTTGGTGTCCTAGAATGGTGCTCCCCAATGTTGTGGCCATTGGCCATGTAATCCATCAAATTGACAAACTCAGATTTTTTTTTTTTTTTTTTTTTTTTTTTTTTTTTTTTTTTTTTTTGTCACAGGATCTATATGCCAAAATATCATGTGCTTGAAGCTACTGTATTAGGCAGGATAGACACGGAACATTTCCATAATAGCAAAAATTATTGAATGATGATGTTCTATAAATCACCAGGAGAAAATATTATGGATAATATGACCTATTGAGAGTTCAAATCTAGTACCTTTCAACAAATACCTTGCTAACTGTGTTCCAATATAAATTTTTGTTAAAAAGAATAAATAAATAAATAAAATAGAGTGGTGTGGATACAGCTATCAGGTGCTACTTTTATGAATTCTGTTCTAGAGCATCCACCAGGTTTTACCTGGCCTCTTCCAATCACAGGATTTCAAGCACCTCCCTGGAAGGCCCCCTCCCATTCTGGTAAAGGCCAGTGACTCTTATGGTGTCCTTTTGTCAGAATCCCTCTTACCTTCTAGGCTAATGAGGAAACTAGCCAATCAAGAAACCAATACCCCCGCGACTCCAGATAATTCTTGTGCATGGAAATTCATAGCCATCCTATGAGTATGAAGCTGCTGTCATTGGTACCACACTTAGAAAACCACTGATCCAGCAGACTCCAACATCTAGGACATTGGGGTGTTTTTATAACAGGTCCTAGTAGAACATGACTCAAGCCCACTTGGTTATAAGCTGGGGATGCTGCTGAAATAAGACACAAACCACCACCACCAACAACAATAACAATAACATAAAGCCCTCTACATTTATGTGGAGATTTCTCTCTAAAAAAGACCTTGAATTTTTAAAAATTATCACATCTCCATATGGCTTCTGCCCAATAAACCCCTCAATGATAAACAGTTTTTTTAAAAGAATATTTTCTGAAATATTTTTGAGGAAGTAAAGAGCAACCCACTTGGGAACAGTACAGAATGTGAGCACTTCTTTGCTAGATTATAACATAAAATTCTAATGAAGCTGTGGCAAAGACCCTTCACAGACTTCAAGAACAGACAGGAGATTTCCTCCTGCTGACATGCTCTCAAGTCAGAGCTGCACCCAACTTGGATTCTCCTGAGGCAAAGAAGGCCCACAAGGTCATTGAACTAGCTGTTCCATCACAGGGGGGAATATATATCATAAATTACCAAATAATACATCTAATAAAACTAATAATTACAAAATGCTATCTTTAACATAGTTTGATTAAATTTAATTTTGAATGAAAGTGTTTAATCTTTAATACACCATATTTATCTTATTGCTGATAGATGAGATTTTACTGCCAGAAAGTGATAACTTAATGCTCTCTGTTAAAGAATGCAAGTCCAAGGAGACTTCAGGCATCAATTATTTATAAGCAGACTTGCTGCTGTGTCCCCATGTAAAGGTAGCAAAACTCCTGTCATGAGGTTGATGCACCCCTGCATCACCTGACCACAATGATCTCATCTGAAAGAGACCAGAAGTATCGCACAACCTTGAACCTCAAGAAATCTTAGAGAGGCAAGGCCACAATGATGTCTTAGAGACAAGTTCATGGAATACTGCATTCATGGCATACATTAAGAGTGCCTGAGTGGCAACACACTATCCCATGCTAGGTTGTGTGAACAGCAAACTACTTACACCTTAGGCACAGCCCTGGGCATGAGGCTATGTGTTGAATTCCCTGCTCTTGCTCCATTGCTCACTCCTTGATTGGTCACTGCAGAAATTGCATTGGTGGCTGCCTGTAATCTGCTAAGCTACTGCCTGAGTATATATACATGGTAACTTCACAATAAAATGAGACCTGCTTCCTGCTTGATGTCCAGAGGTCTTGATTAGTGACTTCACAGACACAGTCTCTTCTACAATTTTCCGTGAAACCCCTTGCTGGATGAGAAAGAGCCCACATAAACATCAGTACATAGCATTTGTCTTTATTTGAAGGTTCAAAAAAAAAAATCCTTGTAATGTGACTCTCCTGACCTCTAATGAATGTCAGTATGTTTAGCATTTCCATCACCACATCTTCCATATTTGGATATTTACTCACTTAGTATTTGTACCAGAGAAGGTTATTCTTCCATTAGAAATGACTGGGTGACCTTTGCTTTTCTTTAAGCATTTATTAGGGTGGAGATAATGAAAAGAACTTTCTGTATCCTGCCATTTTCTAAGAATGACAGTTCCTTCATACTATTTTAAGCAGGAATCAGCTTGTCCATGAGTTCCTTTTTTTTCTTTTAATCTATGCAGAAGGTTTTACTTTTCTTCATGCTGCTTTTCACATCATACCTACAAGTCAACTGATGGAGCTATGCTGAGTGAGAAAAAAATACCAATAAATTGATGATAGGTAGGCCTACCTACATCTTCTATGGAGGTTGTAACAACTGAGTTGTTGTCTCAGATTATTGGGAGAAAATTAATTCAGTTTAAACTCACTAAGCTTGTAATATTTTAGACTAAATTCAATCTCCACAGAGAATTTTAGGTCCTCCAAGGCATCTATTCACCACAGGATTCTGCAAAGTAACCATGGATCCACTAGCTACAACATAAACCAGGGGATCATCCCAAAATTTATCTGGAACCAAACCAAACCAGTAACTGTTCCTCTTCTGCAGGATTCAACACCCTCACCATGAGAGTCATATTCACTAATGAAAAAAAAAATCTAGTACAATTTTCAACTGCATTGACCATATGCAACTTTGCTTTGATTTTGATCAAAGTATAAATTTAATCACTAATGAAACATTTTAACTGAAAAAAATCATGATATACACTTTTAAAAATATGTATTTTCTAAATGTTTATTTTCTAGATGTAGGTGGACACAATACCTTTATTTAATTTATATGTGACACTGAGGTTTTAACCCAGTGCCTCACATGTGCTAGGTGATCACTCTACCACTGAGGCAAAATCCCAGTCTCTCAAGATATACACTTTGATGTATACATTTTTGTTTAAAATTGTGTTTTGATTCATCCATGTTTTTCTGTGGATAAGCAGCTTACTTATTTTATTTATTCTATTTATTTATTTTCTTTGCACCTGCAATGAAACCCAGGGGCACTTAATCACTGAGCCACATCCCTAGCCCTTTTATCTTTTTTTTTTTTTATTTTGAGACAGAATCTCCCTAATTTTCTTTGGACATTTCTAAGTGGCTGAGGCTGGATTTGAATTATGATCCTCCTGCCTCAGCCTCCCAAGCTTCTGGGATTACAGGCATCATTTTCATGATGTTTAAATAATTTGACATTTTATGAATATTTAAAAAAACGTGCTGAACATTTGGAATCTTTAGTTGTAGGCAAATTTTAAAATGGGCACAAACACTGGTAGGATTAACTAGTTCTTGTGTTCTATTCTATATATATACAACAATATATGATATGATTCAAAATTACTAGGAGAAAGTAAATGTGATAAACAAAATGAGAAATGATAAGTATTTGAGGAGGCAAAATGATAATTACACCATTATTATCAATATATGTGTCAAATTACTATATTGTATGATAAAGATATACTTGTGTCAGACTGGAGTGGTGGCTCAGTGATGGAGCACTTGCCTTGCATGTGTAAGGCACTGTGTGCAATCCTCAACACCACATAAAATAAATAAAGGTATAACAATTATCTACAACTAAACAAAGAAATTTTAAAAAGATATATGTGTAAATTAAAGTATAAAGTTATGAATAGTTGCACATATATATCAAAGTATTTTCCCCAAGATATTTATTAATTCAAAAGAAAAATATAGTAACTTTATAGTGGATAGACCCTTTAGACATCAACTTAACTAAGTGATCAAGGTCATCACCACCAGTAATCAAACATGTTGATGACATGAGCCTCTTGATATGGTGAGCTGAGAAGGATCCAGCACCATTTCTGTGGTATTGCCAAAACTGCAGAGCCTCCCTCTGATCTTGAGAAAACACAAGGAAACCCACAGTTCTACAAAACACTTGTTCCTCAGTGCTGTGAAGATCATGAAAGATGAGTATAGACTGAGGGAATGTCACCAATGTTAAGGTCTGTAAACAAGTCAGGATGGCGCCTGGCATTTTGCCAGAGGGAGTGGTTTGTGAGGTGGTGCCAGCGAGCCATTAAGTGTGGAGATTTCTTATTGGTTGACTGCTGTATCTAGTTTATGCTAATTAAGATAAGCTGTGTGGAATGTATATATACCCCTCCTGTCCTACAATAAATGGCTCCCACTCCTGCTGTATCAATCTACACAAGTTGTTCATCACCCCCTGGTTATTTTGCTGCAGCCGGACTGCGGCAACCATTGATCAGGGACACAAAAGAGAAATAACAACTAAATGCAGTGTGGGGTCCAGAATGGGGTGATGGAACCAGGAAAGGATCTTAGTAGAAAAATGGGAAATTCCAATAAGAGCTGTTTTGTTTTGTTTTAGGTACTGGGGATCTAACTCAGGACTGCTTTACCATTGAGCTACATCCCTAGCCCTTTTTTATTTTTTTTTATTTTTTTTTAATTTTGAGACTCGGTCTCATTAAATTGCTTAGGGCCTTGTTAATTTGCTGAGGCAGGCCTCGAATTCCCTATCCTCCTGTCTCAGCCTCCTGAGCTTCTGGGATTACAGACATGCACCACTGTACCCAGCTTCCAATAAGATGTGAAGTTCAGGTGATAGTACTGAACTAAGGATAAGTTCTCAGGCTTGATCATTTACTAGGGTTATGTAAGATGTGAATATTAGGGAAGGCTAGGTGCGGGGTGTACTGAAGCTATCTGTTCTATTTTTCGCAACTTTTCTGTACGTCTAAAATTAGGTCAAAATAAAAGGTTTAAAAAGTTGCCACATCGAAAATTTAGGGCAGATGCCTGGAAGGCCTCATGGGAAATTTCACTGCTCTGCCTGTCTTTGGATTTGAGATTGGGAGACCTCCTGTCCTCAGAGCATTAAAGCACCCACAAAGATTTATTCAGTCATTCTGGCCTATGGATGGCCAAAGGGCTTATACCTTTAGGCCAGACAGACCCCTTTCCTCCTCTGCAATATGGAGCCCTGAGCCCCCCACCCCACCTTGGGATTCTCATCCTGGCTGGCGGAGGCTGCGAGGTGAGGCTGCAGCAGTCTGGGGAAGGCTTGGCAGGTGAGTGAGAGGGTGCTCCAGAGGGAGGGAGGCTCAGACAGTGGTTAGCTGCAGAGTGGGGCTTAGCAGAGGCGACGGGGAAAGGGAAGGGGGCTCTCCTTCTCAAGGGGCCCTTTCATGTTGAAATCAGCCAGCATGAATGCTGGCGGCCCAGGAGCCCAGCCGGGGGAAATGTGAGAGCCCCCTTATGTCCCCTCATGTGACAGTGCCGTCTGTGGCTCCCAGCCGGCCAGCCAGGATGCATTAGGAGAAGTGTTGGTGTGCACCAGGGGTGGGGGAGGGCCCCATCAAGACCTTGACCCACTCAGGGAAGGGAGATTTGAAGAAGCAAGTTCTAGACTCTCCTGGTGCTGGAGGGGAGGGTGGACTGGGCACCCTGTGGGCTTCAGGATCAGGGGTTGGGCAATTGGCAAGAATCCAAGAGAAGGCTCTGGTCCCAACCCTCTCCAATGCCCTGAGTAGCCTGCTTCTCGCCAGTTCTGAAGGTGCAGACCCTGCTGACATCCCTCCAGGGACAAGGAGCTCACTCTGTCCTGGGAGAGCACAGGGTCCTGGCATTGGTCCCACCTCTGGATTCAGTTTTCATTCCCAGCCAGGAAATCTGGGACATTGGACAGGGGAGGCTGTGGCCCCACCTTCCCTGGTACACTCTCAGCCCAGGAGTGACCCCTGCTGTCCGGACAACCCTGGAGGCGGAGGACCATGCTGACTAGCTGTGCACGGATTGTGCTGGGTGGCCCTGCCAGCCCCCTCCCCATGCCGCATTCTGTGTTGCTCTCCGCTGGCCTACAAGGTTCTCTTCAAATGTGCTGCCACAGGAGGGAGGTGGGTGAGGCCAACATCTGGACCAAGGGGGCACCGTTGGCCCCCACAGCTGGAGCTATCAGCAGCCAATGTTTACCCAGACATTATTTGCCTTTGTAAGTTCCTGGCCCCCAACATGCCCCCCCTGAGGAGAGGGTCCTGAGCCTCCTCCCCACAACTGGGCAGGGAGGGACCCAAGAGCGCCCTGGCTGGCTGGAGTTCAGATCCTCCCAGCAACTTCGGTTGCCTGAGAGAAGAAAGGGCTAGCCAGCTGGGCTGTCCCTGCAGAGGTGTGGGCACGAGTAGGACAAGGCCATGGAGAAAGTGTGAGTGGACCCTGGACACAGCGTGGTGCAGAGAGGAGGGGCAGACCTCTGGAATGTTCCAGAACCTTGCTGGCCTACCTTGGGTCAGTCTGTTCCTCTGTATCCTGTGCCACCAAATGGGAAGATTTCCTTGCCACCTGATTGAAAATAGTCTCTGTTTTAGTCAGCTTTTTTTGCTGCACTATGGAAGGACCCAACCAGAATACTTGTAGAGAGGGAAAAGTTGCCTTGGGGGCTCAGGGTTTTAGAGGTCTCAATGCACAGACAGCAGGCTCCATTCCTCAAGGTTTGAGGTGAGCTGAACCTCATGGCAGAAGAGTGTGGTGGAGGGAAGGGGCTCACATGATGATCAGGAAGCAGAGGGAGGCTCCACTTGCCAAATACAAATATATATCCCAAAGAATTGGCCCATGACCCTCCTCCCCAGCCACACCCCACCACTTCAGTCACCACTCAGTCAATCACTATCAGGGGATTAATTCACTGAGGGGTTAAGACTCTCACAACCCCATCACTTGTCCTCCAAACCCTCTTGCATTGTCTCACAGCTAAGTTTTTTGGGGAACCCTCACATCCAAACCAGAACAGCCTCCTGCCACACCTGTCCCCTCCCGTGCCTGTTTGCCCTTTGTAGCATATGTTCCAACATGCACCCCTCTGCCGGAGCACGACCCCCAGGAGGGCAGGCAGGGCCTCACTTTACTGTCACTGCTCCCTGGCATCCAACCAAGCTTCCACAGCTCTTCCCTAGCTTGCCCCTCTCATTCCATCTGCTTCAAGTGACATTGTGGATTGGGGTCAGAGAAGGAGAGACCATGTTCTGTGGTGGCAGGCTCTGGCCAGAGGAGTTTTCTCCTGGAGCACAGCGAGTCCCAGGTGGGCACTAGGGTGGGAAAGACTATTATGCCTTCATGATAATAGAGTATGCATTCACATGAGGAACCAGATTCAGAGATGTTCAGTAACTTACCTAAGGTCACACAGCCCCAAAGTTACAGAACCAAGATTTGAGCCCAGTCCAAGGTTTCCTCTTTGCTGCCTTCTGTAAAAGATGTTCGAAGTTCTCATTTGATTTCCCAGGACACTTGGGTCCCACACTCCATTGTATCTATACATTCTTGCTATATCATTACATCCTCAACCCCAACCTGGTTGATGAGCACAGAAGACAACATGAGCCCGATTTCACAGACCAGAGAGGAGCCTGTAGCCACGCAGCCAGTAAATGGCAGCATCTGAACTCAGCTCAGGTCAGCCTCATGTTGGCACATTGCCCTTAACCTTCTACCAGGCTGGGACTAAGCTTTCAGGTCTCATTGGCTGGCCCGGGGCTCCTGACCTCCCAGCCTGCATTAACACACCATGCTAGAAACTTCCCAGGGACCTCACCCTAGACAGAACCTGCTCCCTTTACCCCATCCACAGGGTCATTTCAAAAACCCCTGTTGGCCCTCCAGTGAAGAGGCAAAGGGTGTCCAGGCTGCCAGGGCCCAGGAAACAAGGTAAACCTTAGGCTACTACGGAGCACCTACAAAATACTCAGACTCAAGGCAGCTGCATCTTGACTCTCGCTGAAAGCCAAGCATCAATCCAAAGAATATTTACTGCATCTCTGCAATATGCCTGACATTTCATGAAATCATTTTTTTAATTTTGTGGAATTGGGGATCAAACCCACAGGTGCCTTTATCACTGAGCCTTATAACCCTGGCCCTTTTTACTTTTTTATTTTTATTTTTTATTTTGAGGATCTCACTAAGTTGCCCAAGCTCACCTGAAGCTTTTGATCCTCCTACCTCAGCCTCCTGATTCACTGGGGTTACCAGGAATGTGTTTTTTTGAATCTGAAATACTTTTATGAAAAGGCATGAATTAGTCCAGTGCTTGCTATGTGGGATATAGTCACCACATACAATCCATGTGAATCTTTACAGAGTCTTGAAAGAGGGGCTACAGATATCACCCCCATTTTGCAGATAGGTAGAGTGAGGCTCAGAAGAGCCAAGCCACATGTCCAGGATCTCCAAGGTAGCAAGTGGTAGGGCAGGGAATAGAACCCAGGTTTTCCCAACAAAAAGTCTATGTCCTTCAGGCCTATAATCCCAGCAGCTTTGGAGGCTAAGGCAGGACGATTGCAAGTTCAAAGGCAGCCTCAGCAACTTAGCAAGACGCTAAGCAACTCAGCAAGACCCTATCTCTAAATAAAATATAAGAAGAGCTAGGAATGTGGTTCAATGATTGAGTGCCCCTGAGTCTAATCCCCAGCTCTTAAGCCATGTGCTGTCTGTCCCTTCCTATGAGCAGAGGGCCCTGCACTTCAGCCTCACCTCCTCAGACATGCTTTTAGGAGCACATCCTACTTCCCCATGTCTGGACATCCTCACTTGACAAGTGGGAGGAACCCTGGGGAGGCTCCTAAGCAGGCCTCCAGCTATGGGGGTGGACCCAGGATGCCCACCCTTGTCACACCAAGTTCAACCAACAGGTCCCACTCACTGTCCCCCAAAGCAAAGGCAGTCTGTGTAGAAAGGAGTCCCCTTCATGATGGTCCCTCAGAGCTCCCAGGGGCTGCCTGGTGGCGCCTAGGAGGGGGCTGGGGGGATGTCCCTCCCTCTGGGTATTTGGGAGCCGGTGCCCAGGGAGCCTCCAGAGGATGATGATGTGGAACTGGAGCCACTGGCCCTTCCCTGTACATGATGAGCAGGGAGTGTGTGGATGGATATGCGGATTTCACTATCCCGCACACCATTACCATCTAGACGTTGGCAGCCTTCTGGGTGGGGAGGGGAGGGGAGGGAATTTACTAACTTCCTCATGTGTGTGGTGGCATCCTTTACTCTTGAATGAAGGCCAGGGACCTGATTCACTCCTGGAGCCCCGAGGATAGAGGCACCGCACACCCTGGGCCTCTCCCTCCCATCCACCCTCCTCCTGCAGAGGTCTAGCCCTTGGCCAGGGCTCCCCCCCCACCTTCTGGGGGTGCCAGGATGATGGGAACCCAGCTGTCCACCTTCCCCACAACTCCACGCTTCCCCATCCCATGGTCATGTTCAGGGAGCAAGAAATGGACATCTTGGTGTGGGAGGGGTGAGGTGCAGGCACCTCGAGGCCATGAGGGAAGGGAACCCAGAGGGCTTCCTGGAGAGGGAGGCTAGGGGTCCTTGCTAAGGGGCGAGTTGGGGGCAGGGAACAGCCTGGACAAAGGCTGAGAGGTGGGGCCACCAGCGGATATGAGGGGCTGGGCGGGTGGAGAGGAAGGGGAGGGACGGGTGGATGCTTCTAGAACAGGCCTCCCCAAGTGGCAGCCCCTGTCCTCTCTACCCGCGCCCACTGATAAGGCCTGGGCAAGGGCGACAGGGTGAGGAGGGATGCCCGAGGCTCACTCATTGCCCAGGGCCCTGGCGGGGAAGCCAGCTAGGAGGGCAGGACAGCAGGGTCCCCGGAGCGCTGTCCTGGTTGACAAAGGCGGGCTGGGGGCAGGAGGGGCTGGAGAGGGTGACATTCTCCCTCGAGACCGCCCGTGGCCTGCTCCCCCAGCGCTCAGGGGACACAGGACAGCTGTGCAAACACTGATCAGGGAGTGGGGCACCACGAGGTGGGGTGCTGGGAGGTGGGGAGGCCACCGTGACTGGGTGCGTGACGCCCCGTGGGTTTGGCCTGTGCTGGACGGGCACCTGCTGGGAGTGTGGGACGCGGGGCAGAATGAGGGTCTGTCCCCGTGTGTGCACTAAGTGTGCTAGTGAGTAAGACAGAACAGGCGTGTGGGGGGGGGGGGCAGTGCATGCATCACGGGGTGGGTGCGCACGGTCTGCGCATGTGCAGGTGGACCCACCCTGCCAGTCCCTTCTGCTCGGGTGGTGATGCTGGTGCAGGGGTGTGACATCCATGCTAGTGAGCGTGCGCTGGCCCACACGCATGCGTGTGTGTGTGTGCTGCACTAGGAGGGCAGTGTGAGAGGCAGTCACGGTGGGGGCCCGAAGCTGGCTTCAGTCCTGGAGCCCACGAATCCCCAGGGCATTGTCCCTGTTGGTGCCCAGGGAGTCCCCAGGCCCAGCATCTTCGCCCCTCGCCTTGGAGAGGGTGTAGAGGTGGCCCCAGGTCCTCCCTAGAATGGTCTCCATGGACATCCGTCCAACGCCACTGCACCCCACCCTGGGCTGCGCTCACTCCAGGGGTGCAGGTGACGGTGGGGGCAGGTGGCAGTGGTGCCGGCACGAGGTGGGTCCGTGTGCGTCCCTGAGCCGCAGCCTGGCTGGAAAGCTGAGGGGACCTGATCCCTGGTCTCCATTGCCCAGATCCCCTGCCTGCCCTCCCAGGACAGTCCCCCAGAGCCACCAGAGCCCCGCCAGGGGGGACCCTGACCTAGGAGTCGGGGCACCCCAGGCTCATGGCCCAAACCCCCCACCCGCCCCTTCCCACCTCGACCTCCTTCTTGGTGAAGGGGACACCGAGCTGCAGCCCTTGGGCGACAGAGGAGCCTGAGCCCTCCAGGTTGAGCGCAGATGGAAGGGACTGGTGTGGCTCCTCTCTCCTCCTGTCTCTGGGTCTCTCCAGGCAGTC
The DNA here is from genome assembly GCF_047511675.1 of Marmota flaviventris. NCBI lineage: Eukaryota > Metazoa > Chordata > Mammalia > Rodentia > Sciuridae > Marmota > Marmota flaviventris. The sequence goes on along the minus strand of NC_092516.1, from coordinate 43,530,566 downwards.
ACGCCCCCCCTGCTCACACACTTTTTAAAATGTCAGTAGACTGTCACTCACTTTTCTTGTTATACTTCTTAAAATGAGCGTTTCCTCTAGTTGATGGCGGGAGGTGACACTGGAGTCACGGGCTTGGCTTTATTCCTGTTGAGCGGAGATGGACTGTGGAGAGCTCATCAGCTTTCATAGGAACTATTTTATTTATAAGGATTTTCCTAATGTCATGAATGTGCCATGCCTGGCTTCTTTGTGCCCACTCTGGAGAGAAGGGGGGACTGAGCATGGCCCAGGTGGGGTGGCTTTCTTTACCCCGAAGCCCAGAATCCTAGAGGAAGTGACCTTCAGCAGTGTAATGCAAAAGTTTCTAATTGCACACTGCTGGTGGTGGGGAGCTCACTCCCGACCAAGATGGCCCACCTCAGGTACAGTGTCCAACCCCTTTCCTACCCTCATGGGCCCTGGTTCTGTTCTCTGAAGCGAGGGAGGAAATCTCTACAGAGTCCCACTTAGGGTCCTCCTAGGGATCCCTTCCCGCTCTGAAATACCCCCCTTAATCCTTTGAATCTCTCTCCATCCCTTCACCATCTTACTGAGTCTCCAAAATATACCCAGAATTCTCTTCCCCAAGATCAGGAAGACCAATTGAGACTTCTGTGGGTTACCAAGACCAGTGTCTCCCAAGGTCACTTCTGAAATGTCTTCATTCTAGTCACACTTATAAGGATCTTATGTTCAAATGAACGTTGCAAGTGCTGGGTTAAAGAAATATTAGAAACTTCCTTTGCAGAAGGACTTATCAGGGCCTTATATGACTCATGTACCTGAGACTCTCCAAACCAGATACAGGAGGTTGAGTTTGGGTGGGTCTGGACTTGTCAGAAAGTCATGCTAGAAGGGACAGGTAAACTGCTGTAGAGGCAGACCTGGATGAGAATTCCAGCTCTGCCATGTATTACCTGGAAATGCCTTTACCACTCTGACCTTCAGACTCTTCATCTGTCATGTGAAAGAGCTTCATCTCTGTGCCTTGCTTGTTTGACAGGTGGAGCACAAGGGAAAGAAGTCAATCAGTTCCAAAACTGCCTCATCTGGTGCAGCTATCCCCAGGCACATCCTGGCTCAGGCCAGCCTCAACTCCCCACACAGCCTCAAATGGACCAAGCCCACTGCTGCCTCAGGTCCGTTACACATGCTAAAAATCCACTTTCCAGCTACATCCATATGATGCATGGTAGGGGCTCAACAAACAATGCATAAACTGCTGTGAGATGAAGGCCCTTGATGTCTTCCCCTCCCGGCCACCATCCTGCTCATGCCCATAGTCTGATGAGGCCTGAAATCTTCCCTGTCCTACCCTGAGGCTAGAGCAAGCAGGGTCTCCCACGTATGCACCTGAAAATCACCATGAAGGCAGTTTCCAGGAGCTCCCGGGCAGGGAGGATGTCAGCTGGGAGCCACCAGGCCATGCCCAGGCCGTGCCCCAGGTCCCTGGACCATGCTCTGGGTCATCTCTACAATGGTGTCCCCTCTGCTGGCTGCCTGTGCTGGCCCCTGACTTCATCAATCTCGGACAATTGGACACAGGCTTTTTTCCTTAAAATGAGGTCACCTCTAAGGATCTCTGACAGGACGTGGCCCGCCTCCTCAGCTCAGAGCAGTGGGGACGTTGCAGCTCAGGTAAGTGAACATTCTCTTAAACCAACAGGCTGGCAGGGGGCTCTCTTCTCCCCCAGGCTGAGCGGGCCTCTCAGGACCAGGTGAGGCAGCCCCCGAGGGGGGACACTGTCTGTTTCACGGAAGGCTCCACTCACCCAAGTCTCCTCCTGCCATAGGTGGATCATATGTCTGATGTTCTCCTCCCACTTACTGCGTCTTTGGTCTGAGGGGTCTGGAGTAAAACCAAATGGCCCGGGTTTAAAACCCTGCTGGGCCTCTTTTGAGCTGTGTGATCATGGGTAAGTTAATCAATCTCTCTGTGCCTCATTTTCTTTCTTAAATGGAGGTACTGGTGTGTCTCATGGGTTTTTTTATGCACAACAGTCCTTAGCACATAGTAGGTGCTGCATCAATGTGGCTGCAATGACTATTAAGTCCATTTTTGGATGTTGTGGGTGGAGTAGGGTGGGGAACTTCAGGGAGGATCAGTGTGAACTCTTCTCTGTTAATTCATTTTCTTTTTTGTGGGAGGTATGGTGTCAGGGGCTAGAAGGAAATTCTCCTTCAAAGAATAGCCTGACATTTACAAGAAACAGCCCCCTGGGAGACATCCTGCAGCTACCTATCTCCCTGGAACATCCTGTGGTTATCAGGATCATCAGACATCTTGCAGCTGGCAGTTTTACCCCCCACATTCAGCAATTGCTGATTAGAGAGCTTCCCCATCCCCAGCATATAAATACCCCTGTGTGAACAATAAAAGTTTGCAGCTTGATCAGAACTCCTGTCTTGCTGTCATCCTTCGTGTCTCTTGTCCTTTCATTCCTCCCCACCTAGGTTCACCACCCACGTTGATGTGTCCTGCCGTTCGGGACATTTGGCGCCCAACGATTGGGGCTTGAGCCTTTGACTGAGAAGGAACGCCATCCTCCGGGGAGACTTGGCCAAGCAGAGCTCGCAATCACCTCGGCAGACACGACCGAGAGACAGATCCAGGAGGAGAGTGGGGACGACACACGGTGAGTGACCCACCATGGGACAAGCAGTTTCATCACATGATTTGTTTTTGTCAGGCCTCAAGGAGGACCTCAAGACACGGGGGGCACATGTTAAGAAAAAGGACTTAAAATTATTCTTTTCATACATAAGAGAATTGTGTCCGTGGTTTCCCCTTGAAGGGACCATTGATGGTAAAAGATGGCTTAGAGTAGGAGACTGTTTAAAAGATTATTATGAATCCTTTGGCCCAGAAAAGGTGCCTGTTCCCACCTTTTCTTACCGGAACTTAATTAATGAAATCCTTAAAAGTTCACCCTTTGACAATGGTACCTTAAAACTTGTCAGGATTGGGGAAGAGGCTATGCAAATGACCTCTCGTCCCTCTCGTCCCCCCTCTGCATGCCTTTCAGTTAGTATAGACATAGATCCCCCTCAGTCTCCCCAGGACCCTGGGAACCTTCCTGGTCCCCCTCAAAATCCCACCCTAATGAATAAGGATCCAACAGCTAACAACCGCCTTTATCCAGTTTTAAATCCCGGAGACACATTGACCCCTGGGGAGGAGGCTACCTTGGAGAAGGAAGCAGCTGGCTACCATTCAGAAGACCCGCCACCTCTCAGGACCCTGCCACAGCCTATAGGACTTACACATCCACCTCCCTCCTATATCCCTCCTGCCTTTTGTGCTCTGGCCCTTCAGGGGCCAACTGCCCCCTCAGATATTTTTTCTCCACTTCCCTTGCCTAACCTGGCTCCCTTGCGCGAGTCTCTCCAACATAGACGGGAACAGATCCAACTTTTAAAAGAATTAAGATCCCTTGACTCTGAGCTCCGCTCATTAGCCTTAGGCACAGAGTCAACCCAAGCTGGCCCAAGGCAGTCTAATACAAAGTTTAAGCCGCGCCATCAGCCTGTTCTCGCCTTCTGAGTCACCCGCAGTCAGATAGAAAAGCCCACCCAGGCTGAGGACAAAGAGGAGGATCAAGAGGAGAAAGTGGGGGAAACGGATCAAGGGGAGGAAGCTGGGGAATGGCAAGAGGAAGATCAGGACTCAGAGGATGAGGAGTTCACCCCTAGGCAGGAAGGAACCCAGAGTGTCTACAAAAAATTAAGCCTTTGTTTTCTTGAAAAACTTAAAAAGGCTTGTGCTCACTATGGCCCCACTGCGCCTTACACATTGGCTTTATTTGAAAGCCACAGCACACAATGGCTTACTCCCAATGATTGGAAATTTTTAGCCCGAGCTACCCTCAGTGCCGGATACTTCCTGTTATGGAATGCAGATTTCAAAGAGCACTGTTGGGAAACTGCTCAAAAAAAATTAACTAAGGCCTCCTCTAAATCCTGGACTTATGTTAAGCTAGTGGGCAATGCGCCTTTTGACACTAACCCTAATCAGGCGCGTTTCCCTGCTGGACTTTTGGCGCAGATTCAGAAGGCTGGCTTACATGCTTGGAGACGCCTCCCTCAAAAGGGCTCGGCTACCACTTCCCTGGCAAAACTCCGACAAGGGCCTGAGGAGCCTTATAGCGACCTTGTTGCCTGGCTTAACCTAGCCGCGGAACGCTTGCTTGGACCAAGCGAAAGCGAAAGCACCTTTGTGAAACATCTTGCCTTTGAAAACGCCAACCCCGCATGTCAGGATGTTCTTCAACCACATAAGGATAAAGGGGAACTTTCTGACTTTATTAGACTCTGTGCCCGGGTGGGTGCAGCCCATGCCATGGGTCTCACCATAGGTGCCGCCTTTACCAAGGCCTTTCACAATCCTGGCTCATGTACTTGCTTTACTTAAACAACCTGGCCATTTTGCACGTGAGTGTCCGACAGGCAAACAAAGCCTAGGGACAACATGTTCTCCAACAGGGGCTAAACCGCCCCCAGCCACCCTTTGCCCTAGAGTTGGTAAAGGTCATCACTGGGCCAATGAGTGTAGATCTAAGACAAATGCCCTTGGACAGCCTATTTCTTCCCTCTTCTCAGGAAACTCCTTTTGGGGCCAGCCCCTGGCCCTGACCTCCCCCAGGACAAACCCAGGGGCAATAAGGTTTGTTCCCTCCCAAACTCCCTTCTTGCTTAATAATTCCAACCCCACACTTGCTAGTGATTGCTGGCTCTGCATGACAACAGGGGCAATCATGCCTATGGCAGTTCCTATTAATTCTATAATAGACAATGATAATACATGCCAACCCAGATTTCCTTTTAAAGTACAGCCTATAGGCACTTTTACATCATGTCTTTTAGGCACGATGCAGAATAATACCTATGATATTGACGTTGGAGTTACTTCCTTTGGAAATTGCTCAACAGTACAAAATTATTCCTCACCCACCCCATCTCTTCGTCCCCCCAATGGCACAGTTTTTATGTGTGGAGGAAACTCGGCCTTCCCCAGGCTTCCAGCAAATTGGACCGGTGGTATTTGCTTGGCCTTAGGGGAACAATGCTGATTTTATGCCAATAAATCAGGCATAGTACACACTAAAATTAAGCAGCTTCAAGAAGATCTAGAAAAGAGACGAAGGGAACTATTTGAAAATCCCCTCTGGACTGGGCTTAATGGATTTCTACCCTACCTTCTTCCCCTATTAGGCCCTTTGTTGGGTTTACTTTTAATGGTGTCCATAGGACCCTGCATTATAAACAGGCTGGTAAAATTTATTAAAGAACAGATTAATATTTTGGCCTCTAAGCCCATACAGGTCCACTATCATCATCTGGTGCCACAGTCTGGCTGGGCACAAAATCACAAGCCACCACACAGCTTGTAGATTCAAACAGCAACTCTTTATTCCCGAACTCACACCAGCCGTCTACAATCATGTTCTGGGGAAATCCACGTTCTCTGCCCAAATCTACCCCCACTGGGCTTCTGTCTGAATCCCGTGAGAATTCAAGGGGAACTCAGGCAGCAGGATACGCCCTATTCCCAGCAGGAATAACCTTAAACCTGGAACCACCCTAAACCCAGATTATCCTAAACGGGTAACACCCTAAACCCAGATCCGCCCTGGTCCTAGCAAGGTCACCTTATATGCAATGTCACTGCAAAATGTCCTATTTCCACAAGTCCTTCCACTAAGCAACATGGGGTACGCTGGCAAGGAAACTGTCATACCTACTTGGCTAATGGCTCCCAGCAATCTGGAGATGGAAGACCGTGCTGCCAACATTTAAAAGGATGTTCTACCCTTCTCACAGGCTTATTTCTTAAGTTTACATCCCCACAGATCTCTCTTTCTTATATAAAAGTGTAAGTAACAGCTCTGACCAACCATCTTCTGCCCTTGCCATAAGGGTTAAGTTATCGCTCTTCCATGGGCTCCTCCGCTTGGGGGAGGATGCACCCATGGAGTGAAGACTTTAGGCCATAATAATGGAGGGTGCAGGAAGGACTACAGGAGGATGGATCCATGGATCCCAAAACCCAAGACCTCTGAGTGACACGCTCTGGTGATGGCGGTTGGCATGCTCCCCCCTCAAAGCCGTCTCCTCCAAAAACATGCCAAGGCCACAAAATCTCCTAGTGAAGACGCTTGCTAGGATCAGGAGATATTCTAAGGCCTCCTAGAGGAACAGAGCCTCTATCACCCCGTAAAAACATGGCCGGTAAGGTATGGTCAAACATTTTATATAAGAAAGGGGGAAATGTCAGGGGCTAGAAGGAAATTCTCCTTCAAAGAATAGCCTGACATTTGCAAGAAACAGCCCCCTGGGAGACATCCTGCATAGTAGACATCCTGCAGCTACCTACCTCCCTGGAACATCCTGCGGTTATCAGGATCATCAGACATCTTGCAGCTGGCAGTTTTAACATCCACATCCAGCAATTGCTGATTAGAGAGCTTCCCCATCCCCAGCATAAATACCCCTGTGTGAACAATAAAAGTTTGCAGCTTGATCAGAACTCCTGTCTTGCTGTCATCCTTCGTGTCTCTTGTGCCTTCATTCCTCCCCACCTAGGTTCGCTGCCCACGTTGATGTGTCCTGCCGGTCGGGACAGGACGGGGCATTGGACCTAGGAGCCCTCAACCACGGAGCCCCATCCCCAGCATTGGTTTGTGTTTTATTTAGAGACAGGGTCACACTGAGCTGCTTCCCACTTTGCTGTGGCTGAGGCTGGCTTTGAATTCGCCATCTTCTTGCCTCAGCCTCCTGAGCTGCTGGAATGCCAGGTGTGTGACACTGCACCTGGCCCATCTGTTCACTCTCGTGTGAGCAGAAAGCTTTGCTCCAGGGAACCGATGTTCGTGTGGGTGGCAGTCAGGTGTATGTCCCCCGGAGAGAGTCTGAGGGGCTGGCAGAGCCTGCCCTGTCTGTTCCTGGCCCAGAGGCCACAGAGAGCGGGTGCAGGTGAGATGTTGGTGAATGACTGAGCGAGAGTCTGGGTGCTGGTGTGTGTGTGTGTGTGTGTGTGTGTGTGTGTGTGTGTGCTTATGAGTAATGAAGGCCAGGGTGGTGCACACAGGCAGGAGTGTGGCCCAGTGAGGCCGAGGCTGTGTGCACGCCATGAGCTCACTGCCCAGAGGGTCCTGGGGATGTGCGCAGGTGGCTGGGGACTGGCCCCACAGTGCTGAGGTGGCCTCCCAGTCTGCCAAGTCCTCACCACATGGCCTGGACTCTGGAGTCTCCCTGGAGTCTCCTCCTCATCTGTAGGTGACAGGATCCCATGCCTCGGCCTCAGGGAGTCACCAGGATGAGGCTCATGTACAGTAACGTGGGCTGGTTCCCAGCTGATGGGATCTGAAGATCTGGGCACTGCCTGAGTCGTTGGCCATGGTCCTCGTGTGCATCCACCCACCCATCCATCCGTCCATCCACCCATCTGTCCATCCACCCATCTGTCCATCCATCTGTCCACCTGTGTACCCATCTACCATCTGTCCATCTGTCCTTCCACCCATCCATCTGTCCATTCTAACTGCCTCAGGCCCCTGGGTACCGGGCAGGACCCAGGAGGGCAGTGAGGAGAGGAGTGAAGTCTGACAGTCTGGTGGGGGAGAAGTGGGCATGAGCTCCTCCAAATCATCGTGATAATTTCTCCCTCACCAGGAAGCTGAGGCCTAATGGAGCACAAGGCCAGACAGGACAGGGAGGGTTTCCCCAGGATGTGGCACTCTCCCCAGAATCCAAAGGATGAACCATCTGTAAGGGAGTGAACAGGAGGAGGGAAGCACAAGGCGGCCGCTGGAAGTAGCATGTGCAAGGGTCCTGTGGTGACCAGAAGCCTGCTGAGTGGGCCCTCTGAGGAAGAAGTTCCACTGTGGGTGGTGGGTGGAGATGGAGAGAGAGCGGGTACCAGGGACTGGTGGGGGTTGGTCTTGTGATTACAGGACAATTTTGGCCTTTATTCTGAGATTCTAGAAGCTGCGGAAGGATGAGAAAGGTCAGACCCTGGTTTTTGAGATCTCCCCCCACTAGCCCAGACCTGGGGTGAACAGTGGCCTCTGGGTGGGGGACACACAATCTATCTTTTCAGATCAAACTGCCTGCCAGGGCACCCCCAGGATATGGCTGCAGCCCTAAGAGCCCCTGGGAGACAGGGAGCCCAGATGCCCCCAGGCCCATGGGCCTAATTCCCCAGGGGTATGCAAATGTTTGCAAATCACCTCCAGGAGCCAGGAAGAGCAGAGCATTAGCATCCCCCAGGGGGAGGCTTCATGCAGATGCCCGGGGCCTGCTGAGCCTGGGAACCAGAGGCCTCCAGGGTTCCAGGGAGGCAAGCCTCCGCCTTTGCTCTGGGCCCCTGAGTCCTTGGCCAGGCCCCTGCTGGGAAGTGGACTCTGTGTGGGAACTAGGGTGGATGGAGGCTCCTGTCTGCAGGTGTCCAGGCTACATAGGGTCCCCAGGACAGGAGGACCCTGTCCCCAAGTTTCCTGGGACCCTGCAGAGCCCTGGCCTCCACCTCTGGCCCTGGCACCCCTTCCTTCCCTGCCTGTGGCCTCCCCTGTCCCTCCCCCTACCTCCCTCCAGGCTCCCCTGTTGGCCTCTGGCCTTTCCCTCCCCAACATTCCTCCAGGAGCGCCTCCTGCCTTCCCTGCCCGTCCTGTGTCCTCCGGGTCCTTGGTCCTAGCTCTGTGCTCTCGGGCCTCTGTTTCTGGTCTCCGCCGTACCCTCTCCTGAGCCCTGGGACCCAGCTTTGTTCTCTGTCCCTTGTTCTCTTCTGCCAGGGCCCTCGTGCTGCCTGTCCCTTTCCATGTCACCCTCCCTGGTGACAGTCCTATGTCACCGTGTCCCCTGGTCCCATGAGCATAGGGGCTGCTGGGCTCTGGGAGCGGTGGACACCCCTCTGCACCCTGCCTCCCCTTGGGCCCCGGGGCCCCCACCCTGCCCAGCCATCCCTGCTGGCCTAGGGGGTCTGGCCAGGGGTGGGGCAGGGGGACCGGCCGGTCCCCTCTGGGCAGAAACGTCCCTTGCAGCAGGACGTCCTGGCCGGGTGCTGTCCTGACCCCTGTGAGGTGGGTCCTCACTGGTGTCCGAGTCTGGGGCTTGTGGACAGCATGGGACTGAGATGGCCTGCTGTGTTGTCTTGGAGACTGTCTCTGCCCCCAGGATCCTTCTTATCACCTCTCCTGTGTCTCCAGGGAGACTTGTGCCTTGGTCCTGACCTTGATGAAGCCTGGGTGAATTAATGGCTGCTGGGCGCATGCCCTGAAGGGCTCCGTCCCCTGGCCTCCCCGCCCCACGCACCAGGGGCCCTGGGCTGGCCGCTGCCCCTTGCCACAGCCCTCTGCGTGGCCTCCCTGGCCTTTGGCTGAAGCAGAGGAGCCAGCCTCCACCTGGGAGCCAGAGTAGATCTCCCCCTGCGTGGAGTCAGCCTCCCCTCCCTTGTCCCAGTGGTGGGGGCGGTTCCCAGCATGGCGCACAGTAGGTGCTCAGTAAACCGCTTCCTTCCTCCCAGATCAGTTGAGCGGCTCAGGCAGGGCTGGCCAGCCCCTCTCTACGCCTCCCCCTCCTCGTCTGGAATAAGGTCAGCACAGAGCACCCCCTGAGGCCTCTCTGTCAAGCTGGACTGGACTGGGGTCCCCGGGGTGGCTGCCAGTCAGTGGTGACTCCACAGTGCCACCAAGCGGCCACCGCAGATCACCATGAGACAGGCTCGAGGTCTGGGGTTAGGGACAGGGGTGTCTCTGACCTCTCCAACCCTGCTGGCACCCCCAGACCCTTTATGGCCATGTAGCAAGGGCCACAAGGGAAGGAATCTTTTTGGGGACACATGGCCACCACAGGAGGATGAAGACCAGAACTCCCAGTCCTGTGCAAGCCTGCCTCAGAGTGCTGTGTGGCCTTGGGGCAGCATATTACTCTCTCTGAGCCTTGCTTTCCTCATATCAGACCACCCTGGAGGCCTCTGGCCGTCGTTGTCCCCTGTGTCCCTGTGGGTGTGTCAGGGCTGTGTCCACTTGGCAGTTCTCGGTTGTGCGGAGCCTACTCTGCGGTCTACACAGGACAAGCAGCAAGACAACTCAATAAGTAACTGTGAAAGTTCCTTCTGGGTCAGGCCTTGGGCTGGGCAAGTGGTCAGTGCCAGCTCATGTGACAGACATGAGACTGACCTTTCTACACACCTTATGGTCACTCACTCCTTTACCGACAGCACAGAGACCCGAGCACTGACTCTGCCCATCAGTGAGTTCACCCAGCAGTCCTTTTATTGAGCACCTACATGCTAGGTCTGTGGTCAGCACTGGACCCTGGGGAATAGTGCAGCACCATCTTGGACCCTGCTGGCTCTCTATTGAGTGGGAGGCCCTACAGTGAGCTAAGGAAACACCATGGAAGTCAAATTGGGAGGTTCAATAAGTGACCCTGAGGAAGTGAAGAGGAGCCGTAAGGGTAGGGGAGGAGGGCAGCCCGGTCAGAAAGGAGGATGGAGGGTGAAGACCACAGGCAGCATTAGAAGTCTCAACGTGAAGGCCAGGGGAGCCGCCTGTGCAAAGGCCCTGTGGCAGGAATGAGCTGACATCACTGAGGGTCTGAAAGGAGGCCCACAGCACCACCTCTGCACCTCCAGATTCCAGGGGGTGCTGATGACACTGGGACTTGAGAAGGTCACCCGGGAGACTAACAGAAGAGCTGCGCCTGGGCCTTCTCTAGGGCCACCTAACAGGCCCTGTGGACATAGAGCTGGCTTGGCTGTTTGCTGTCAACTGCAGGGTGACAACAGTGGGTAGAATGGGGTCCCTCAGACCCCAGATCTGGGTTTTGCTAAACTCTCTTGAGCCAATGACTGAGTGTCATGTGGGTGGGACAGTTTTATTTATCTATTTATTTTGGGATAATTATCAGTATTTTTCCCCCTGTTGCCCCCCCCCCCCCCGGCCTTGGGTCCAGTCACACTAGGACACTTCTCTACGTAACACATTGCAGGTGACAGTGTGGCTGGCAAGTTCATCTTGGGGACCTCCTGGGCCAGTGTCTGCAAAGGTAACCCCCAGGGAGGCTAAAGACCCCCCAAGCATGACTCAATCCGCCTTAGACAGGCCCTTCTGAGCTGAGCCCAGGGAAATCTGTCCCCTGTTGGTCCACCCAGAAGGTGCCCAGCTGGAGAACAAGGTGGGGCTGGTGGAGTGCTCTGGGGTGGACTGGCAATGTCTGCCCCGGAGGCAGCCTGGGGGTTTGGTTCTGGGGAACCACCTCAGGGTGACTCCTGCTGCACTCAGGTCTCACAGTGGGGTCACCCCCATGAGGTCAGGAGGATCCACCCCTGGCTGGGTGACAGACTGAGGGCCCTCAGTAGGCACCAACCTTCACACTGTGTCTTCCACCAGGAAATTGCCTCCCGGGACCGTATGAGTCTGCGAGCGCTGCTGTAACAGAGCACCCCAGGCCGGGTGGCTGGAGCAATGGGGATCTATGTCCTCCTGGTTCTGGGGGCTGCAAGCCCAAGGCCAAGAGCCATCAGGGTGGGTGTCTTGGGAGGCCTCTCTCCTTGGCTTGTAGAAAGCCGTCTTATCCCTTGCTGTTTCTGCTTTTTAGATCTGCTCTTCGTAGAAGAACCTGCCATGCTGTCCTCAGTGACCTCACATTACCTCAGTCACCTCTTTGAAAACTCCAAACACAGTCGCATTCGGGGGTACTGGGGTCAGGACTTCAACACAGGGTTTGGTGGCAGGTGGGGGGACCTGATTCAGCCCATAAAGGATGGAGCATTCACCTTGGGATAGGGGGGAGGCCCTTTGAGAACTGCCCATCCACCCAGTTGTCTGTCATGAGGTTATAGACACATGTCCCCAAAGTCAGCAACTTAAAAATGTGATTCATGTTTAAATTAATTATCTTAAACATATTCAGTGATTTTTCATGATTTTATGTGTTAATTTTTCTCGGGGATCTGTGAGTTGCCACAGGCTCCTCTGTCTCGCGAGGCACCTCTAGGGTGGCCCCATGAGTAGGAGTGGGAGGTTCTGGGGCCTGGTTCACTTGCAGCCCGGGAGTTGACCCTGGCAGCTGCTGTGGGGGCAGAGGCTCACGGGTGGCCTCTGCGTGTGGTCTGGGCTTCCTCACAACATGGTGGCTGTGTTCCCAGGACTGTCTCAGGGGAGGACCCCAGCTGTGCGCTCTTGTGTGACCTCACCTCACAGCGTCCCTTCTGCTACACTTATCTGACCAAGAAGTTGCCAAGAACATCCCTACTCTTGGGGAACGGGGATCTGTCTGCACTTCCTGTTTGGCAGACTTCTGGAGACGTCTCTATAATCCTCTATAGAACACAGTTTTCCAGAGGCAGAGGGGACTCAGAGGAGGAGGTATTGCCCAGGCCCAGCATGGGATGCCCTCGTTCACCCCAGACAGTCCCTAGGAATGTGGGGCTCCCCATGCAGGGCCAGGGAGGTGGCCTCCTTCTCCCAGAACCCACCCAAAGGCCCACAGCTGGACCTCAGTCGGCCTGTGGGATGGATTGTCACCTGGGAGGACAGCACTGATTTTCTGCTTTCTTTTCCTAATTCCTACTAATGTGTTGGTTAGTGGGGTGTCCTCAGGATTCACAGGTCCTCCAGGACCCCTTCCTTTTCTTTTTCTCCTCTACTTTCTCTCTCCTTGTCTCCCTCCTCTTCCTCTCTGACATTTGGGTCCTGCTCAGACCTGCCCTCTGGAGGCAGCTCCTTCCTTGGAACCAGGCTTTATGGCCACTTAACAACTGGTACGGCCGCTCAGGACCATGTCCTGCCCAGCTTTCTGTCAGCCAGGCCACATCCAGCAGGAAGCAGGGAGGGAATGAGCCGGGTGCATCGTTGCTTTGTTGCTTAAGGACTTTAAAAAAATAAGATAAAATTCACATAATACAGAATTAAAATAGGGTTTTATCACATTCACAGAGTGATGCAAACACTGCCTCTATCAAGTTCCAAAACTGTGGCGCTCGGCCCTGGCATCCTCTGATCTATGTTATTTTTCTCTGGATTTCCCAATTTTTGTATATATATATATTTTTTTTTTGAGAAATCTTTTATTAGAAGATGTCCCAGAAGGCAACAGTTTAAAATCAGGCAATCAGTAATCACAACTAAATACAAAATTTCAGGTAAACTTGCCTTTCAAAATAAAATCAGACCCTTGCAACAGAATTGCCCAGGAGGTTTTTTTTTTTCTTTGTACAAAAACAGTTAACACCACTTTGCAAAATGCATACAAAAATACAGTATATAAAAAAAAGACTCACCCCAGCATAATACCCAGAAGCAGCTTATAAAACACGAGCCATCAAGGTGAGACATTAGTAAACTACTCCCCTCCCCACCTGTCCTCCTAAGACCATTCCAGAAGTCAGCTGGCTCCTGAAAATCCTGCTCCACAAGGTAGAGTGGCTAGTTCCAAAATTTCCACTGGGATTCTGAGGCCAGGAAGCAAACCCAGAAAGAAACCATGGTGGACAGTGGGTTTGGAAATAGCAGCTGGTTTGACAGAGCCTCAAACTGTGCTTTCCTTCCCCCCTCCCCAATTCCAAACCCAGAGCCAGAAGGCACCTGCTGTCCTGGGCAGCAGAGAGGCTGATCCTTCTTCCAGGACAGGCTTAGGGGTTCCTGTGCTTGCCCACATGACATTTGCTGGGTTGGGTGTCTTTCCCAGATTGGAGGCTGCACCTGGATTCCACTTAGAGCTAGAGAGTCCAGCTGGGGCAAAATCCATTATGGTTGGTTAAACAGAGCTCCTGCAGGCGCTTTTAAGATCCACCAAGAAATAAGTCCACCTTCTGGAGCACTGGATGAGTCCTAATGGCTCTCAGAACCTCAGTAAGGCCCAGATTCTGGGAAAAGGATCTGACTCATGTCAGACTAGCAGGGAACCAGGTTGGTGGCTACAGAGCCAGCAAGCTCCTTGGAGTTGCATGAGAAGGACAGGTTTGCACAGTTCCAGTAGAACTTCAAATGGAGTCAAGGATTGAGATGAGAGGCAGGTAGGTAGAAAGAGGAAGAGTTACAGAGTGCTTCCTTCTGAGGTGCCTTACACCTGCCTTGAGAAAAGATCCCATGATGGGCCTCAAATGCCCCTTGGAAAACACCTGGGCAGGGAACAAGTTCATGGGCCAGGACTCCAAGCCTTTCCCAGGCCCCAAGCCAGGATCCATTTTCCTGTTTCTTGGAGGAAATATTTTGACCTGTGGGAAAGGTTACTGTAGAGCCCATTGCATAACAAAAGCAGAATGAGTCAAAAAAAAAGTCCTTTAAGTAAGGACAGAAAGGTCCCTCCTTCAGAGGAGAGGGTCCAAAGGGCTCTAAGACAAAGAATCTGAGCCCAAGCTTTTTAAATGTTCTCAAGGTCGCAGCATTCAGAGTAAGTAGAGAAGTGTCCCCTAACATCATAATATAAACTAAAGGTTTGCACTCTTTAGGTACTGTAAAGTGTCTGACAGTGAGGTAATGGTCCATGTTGTTCAAGTCTGTGAGCTTGCCTTCACCCAAGACAGCTCGTGTGTCTCCTGGAAAAAGGAGCCTCAGGGAGAGCATCCAGGCCCAGCTGTCCTTGCATCACCCCCAGAGACACCAGCGGGAGCATCCTTTCCTAGCCTAAAGCTCCTGCAGAGTGTGAGATTTCATGCAGGCTGGACCCCCCCACCCCCAACATCCACCACCTGTTGCATAGCACCTGTCAGCCTTTTCTTCAGAGCTAGTGGGCTAGGCTGACCCCAAGGCTCCTCAGTCAGCTGCCTGCTGAGAAGCCAAAGGCGCCAGAGAGGACACAGCACTCCCATGAGTCAGGAAAGAGGGAGAGCTGTTTCAAAGTTTCCAAGAATGCAAGCCCTTATTGTGTGTGCACTGGCTGCAATGCATTCTGGGATCTACTGTTCAGACTGTCCCACCGTAACCAAAATGTGCAAATTACTAAAGGGGAAAGGGAGGTTAAAAAATACACTGTCTTTGTAAGACAGAAGAGTCAGGCTTTTGGTCAGTTTGTAGCCACTGAGGTACGCAATTCTTTTCTGCAGTTGCTGCTGCCGGCACCGCAGCTGCCTTTTCTCTGTAGCCATCCTCTTCTCAGCGCCCACCAGGGCTTGCAAGTGTTCCAAGGCCTTGCTCAGGATCACTACTTTGGGGGCCTTCGAGCAGCTGGCCAGGGTGGGTACCTGGTCCCTCAGGGCTAAGAACCTAGAGCGGAGGTCATTCTGTCTTTTGCGCTCCAAGAAATTATGGCTCTTCCTCTTGGTCACATCCTCAGTAGCAGAACTGACAGGTTTGGGGTGGCAGGACTGAGGAGTCTCACTTTCCACAGGCGGGGGACTCACAATCTCTTCATCCTCCTCATCCTCCTTCTCCTCAGGGGCTTCTCTCTCCAGAGTCTCTTCTTGGGGACCCCTCTCTGGACCTCTTCTTGGGAGCAACTTTCTGGAGGAAAACGGGCAGCATAGTTGTGCTGTTGCTGATGGATGGAGATGTGGGGGTGTCTCATGCAGGGATCCAAAGGATCTGCTCTCACCGTGATGGTGACTGGCTTCCGTATACCCAGAGACTGTGTCTTCTCCACTGTCACAACATCAATTTCTTCACTCTCCGAGTCGCTTGGGCTCTCGGACCCAGAGCAGGCCTGGGTCTTGGGTTCGCCCAGCTGACAGGGGGTGGCGGGCGCCGGGTTGCCGGCTTCAAGGCTGGGAGTGCAGTCCGGGATGGCGGGCGCCTTGGGCGGGTTCCCCCGGGGTGCGCCGGGGGTGCGCCGGTCGCTCACCAGCCTTTCCCGGGCAGAGAAGCCGCTCCACATGCAGTCACTGCGGATGATGGAAGCGTAGTTCCTTCCCCAAGCTTTAGAGTGACCCCGAGATTCCGCCTCGTCCCCAGCCCCCCCTCCAGGCCACGGCTCCGGGGGGCCAATCCCAGGGGCTGGGTCGCCGGCGCCGGGACCAGAGCCCCAGGGCGGCGACGTGGGGGGCGACAGCACCAGCTCGAATTTCTTCCAGATGTCCTCGCTGGGCGCCGTGGAGCGGTAGAAATCCTCCCCGCAGTCATAGTCATAGAAATAGTGCTGGTACGAGTCGAAGTCCATGTCCGCTCCCTCGCTCCCGCCGCCCGCCACCTGGAGCGGACCGGCTCCCCGCCGGCTCGGGGCAGCCCGGCAGCCAGCACCAATTCTTGTATATTTTGCAGAAATGGAATCATGTCATATCTGACCTCATGTGTGTGGTCTATTTCACTTAGCATAATGTTTTCAAGGTTTAACCTAATCATGTTAGTACTTCATTCATATTCATGGTTGAGTAATATTCCATTGTATGGATATACCACAATTGTTTATCCATTTGATTGTTTTTGAACTTTTGGATTATTTCCCCCTTTTCAGTGAACATCTGTGAAAAATAATTTTTTGAGGGGGAAAGTTCCTATTTTTATTATTTATTCATATGATAATTTGAATTTAGCTTTTTGGGGGGACTTCTAGACTTCCTTACCATATTGCTGTGCAGAAATTGATCATGTGTTTAAAGGACTCAAGTTGCATCCTGAAGTCTTCTGCCTATAGTCCTGCCAGGTATTATCTGAGTGAAAGCATTTAGAGCCTTGAAATGTGCCCTAACTGTTAAGCAGTGAAACCCTGGATGGACCATGAAGGAGAGTTTGGTGCAGCATAGGACAGGGGTGGAAAGACAAGCCTCATCCACCCCTCCATCCACTGATTCACCGTCCACTGATTCACCATCCACTGATTCACCGTCCACTGATCCACCGTCCACTGATTCATTGGTAGAAAGTCTATCACATACCTACCTCACACCAGTCCCTGTGCTGGACATGGGAAGAGGTGCATAAGGTATAGGTGACTCCTGAAGAGGATTATGACCTTGGTGTGGGGGAAACAGACACACAAATGACAATCAGCCCATGCGTGGTGGCCTCCACCTGTAATCCCAGCTCCTCAGGAGGCTGAGGCAGAGATCACCTAGCTCATTTCTGGGAAGGTAAAGCAAGGGACAGCGAACAAGGGTCTCTTCTGGGGACAGGGCTGGGTCAGGGATGTGGTTCTGCTCGCCTCTGTAACTTGAGAGCCCAGCACATAGTAGGTGCTTAGTTTTGCCTGGCACATAGGAGTCACTCAGTAAATGACTGTCAGTTGTGTGGATTCATGTTTCCAGGGAGAGACCTGACCTTTAGTTTTCTGCCCTTCTCTGTGGTGGTGATTGGTTCTCATCATGGGTGAATACAAAACAAAGGTGATTCTCAGTTTTTGAGTGTGATCCTTCGTCTTCTGACCTTCCTCCCCCATCACTGTGCCCAGGAGGATTCCAGCTCCCGTTCACATGACAATGCACAGCCATCAGTACATAGTGTTGCTCTGAAAAATGGGAGAGAACTGGCCGGCCAGCCGCAGGTCTGTTTATTTAAAAGGGAAAACTCCCGGCAGGTGAGCGAGGGCCTCCTGGCCTCCCTGCCTCCCATCTCCGCTCTGGGTTCTGCGCCAGGATCTGGTGCCCAGGGCTCTCCCAGGCCCTGGGTCGCCTCACAGAATGAGCCTGGCAGGGGATGGGGAGCTCCTGGCTGGGACGGGTGGTCCCCACCAGCCAAGGCAGGACCTCCGCGACGTGCGAGGAGGCCATGTGTGTACCCCAGCCTCAGCCCGGTTGGCTTTTCTGGGCCCATTTCGTCCCTGCTGCAGTACCACGGATGGGACCTTGGCTTCCCCAGGGGTGGGTGTGACCAGAGTTGGGGACTGACTGCTGGGGACAGGGGCCCTGGAGGCCTGGGTTCCTTTCTGGCCCTGTGGGGACCCTCGACAGCAGACTCCCTCACTGGCCTTGATTTACTCTTCTGAAAAATGGGGCCACTGCAGTGCAAGGGAGAGACAGCCTTGGGGGGAACTCACTGCCACCTCATGCGCCCACCCCCAGGTCACCCAGTCCCACTCACCACCATGCAGACCCAGCCACCGCCCCTCACCTGTCCTCCTGTCCGTCGCCAGGTCCACCCTTTCACCCCACCCACATGGACCCAGTCACACACCCACTGCTTCACCCACTCACCCCCGTCCATCTGGCCATCCATCAGTCCATCTGTCTGTCCATTCATCCATCCATCCGTCTACCCACCCATTTGTCCACTCAGCCGTCCACCTTCTCTCCTCTCTCATCCGCCCGCCATGCCATCCCCAACCATCTTCCCCGCCCACCCCGGGGTTTGCAAGGTGACCCCAGCCCTGGCTGTCCCATTTTACAGATGGAGGAGCCTCCATCACAGGAGAAATGACAAATGACAGAGAGCTCAGGGTCACTGTCAGGACCCCTGTTGGCTGGCCTGCCTCGGGTGACCAGTGCCTCTGAGGGGCCTGCTCTCTGGGAGGCGATCTCTCTGGGCACCTGTGGTCAGGGGAAATGACAGGCTACAAACGACGAACAACGTAGCGCTCAAGGTGGGTCTGGCCTGTGGCACCGTTTGGTGAGCACCTACTGTGTGTTCCCCAGGTCTGATGGGACTGTCCCCATTCTACAGAGGAGGGGATCGAGTCTCTGAGAGGCCAAGTGATGGGACAGAGCCCAGGTCCAGAGCAGAGGGTGGGACTCTAAATTCCACTTGTCTCCGCTCTGCCACTTGGGTCCTGGTTTCTGCCCTGCCACCAGACACAGTGTGGCCTCAGGACACGCAGAACCTCAGTGTCCCCGTATGTCCTGAGAGTGGCCTGCACGGTTTCTGGGGTTGACCGCAGAAGAAGAGGGGAGAACAGGAGCCAGGGGTCGCCACAGCCCTCGGTGACCCCGCTCACTCACTCATTCAACAAACACTGTGTGCCCTGTGCTCCTACTGTGTGCCTGCCTGAAGATCAGCATTGGGAACACAGAGGTGACAGAGAGGGACAAAGGCTTCCATTCTCTGGGGAGGAAACAGTAGCCAAGTCCACACTTATGTTCAGCGATGGGGTGGTGACAAGACTTCTATGAGAAGGGGACAGCGTCAGGAGGGCGGAGGGGACAGCCCTCCAGGAGGACACGCTGCTTGGTCTCAGCACTGACCCCATCAGGAGAAGAGCCTGGTGTCAGGGCTGCAGGGAACAGAGGACCAGGCAGAGGGAACAGTGAGTTCCAAGGGCTGGTGTGGACTCAGCCTGCTGGGGACATGGAACTGGGGTTGGGGACCTTGCCAGCCTCTGCTTGGGACTTCTCCACGTGGCTCCTGTGACACCACATTGACTCTGGTCATTAATGACAGTGGCATCCCTCCTGCTCTCTGGGAGAGTTGAGCTGCGACTCTGCCTTATAATTCTCCTTCCCTCCAACGACCTGTGTTTCAAAATCATGTCCCCACATCCCGAGGCCTCTGGGGACCAGGTATATTTCTCCAAATCCCAATAAATAAACATAGTCAATCCATGGACTCCAGGGGTTTATGGGCCACTCTGCCAGGGAACTGGGCGGGTCATCCCGCAGGGCCGGGCTGAGTTATGGGGGCACTTGAAGCCTCATGATGGGTCAATGGGTCATGGCTCTGTGTTAGGGTGCTCGTCTAGCACGTGCAATGCCCTGGGTTCAAGTCTAATTACCACATAAAAATAAATAAGTAGAATAGAGGTATTGTGTCTGACTACAACTAAAAACAGAATATTTTAGAAAGTCTCCTTTTAAGGTATTCACGCTGTTGATTCTTGTCCATTTTCTCCAAAGCCAGGACTCTCGCCTGACGGTCTGGCTCCTGACTGTCCCCTCCGCACCTGGCACACAGCCTGGCCCACACAGGGTGCTCCGTGGATGGGGTGGGACCAACCTGATGTCCTCACTCCTGTCCTTCCAAAGGTTGTGCAGGTGGGTCCTGATCATTGTCACACAGGGACAGCAGTGACGGTGCCGTTGGGTCCCCTCCAAGCTCAGAGATAGTTAGTAATGAACCGATTCATTTCAGGAGGGGTGGAATTGGGCTGGGGACAGAGACGTGAATCAGGGCATCAGGCCTGGGAAGGCTGACCTGGACCCAGGTGCCCATTTTGCCCAAAGCACAGGGTCGATGGACTGGAGGGACCAGGACCCCTCTCCAGGCTGACCTCTGTGCTGCAAGGGGCTTCATGTTGGGGGGATCATAATTTCTTACAAAGAATAGAAAATGGGGGTGGGTGGGGGAGAGGAGCCACAGACCAACGCCAATGGAACCCTTCATTTCCGTTTCCACCCGAGTCCCTGGAGGGTGTGTGTCCCCTTTCTATTTTCTTTTGCACCTGACCTGGCCTACATAGGGCTGGGGATGTGGCTCAAGCAGTAGCGCACTCGCCTGGCATGCGTGCGGCCAGGGTTCGATCCTCAGCACCACATACAAACAAAGATGTTGTGTCTGCCGAAAAATAAATAAATATTAAAAAATTCTCTGCTCTCTCTCTCACTCTGTCTCTCTTTAAAAAAAAGAATTGGCCTACATTGCACATGTCCTTAGAATTCATGGGAGGCTTATTTAAAGGTAAGAGACGGTCATACTTTAGATATGAGTTGTCTGGAAAGCTCAGGTATAAAACTGCTGGGAGCCATTAGCCAAGTAGGTATGACAATTTCCTTGCCAGTGTACCCCATGTTGCTGACATGTTGCAGCGACATTGAATGTAGGTGACCTTGCTCAAGGACCAAGGCAGTTTAGGGTGTTCCCGGTTTAAGATAGTCGTGTTTAGGGCGTTCCCAGTTTAGGTTCCAGGTTTAAGGTTTAAGATTATTCCTCCCGGGAATAGGGCGTATCCTGCTGCCTGAGTTCCCCTTGAGTTCTCACGGGATTCAGACAGTATATTTTGGAGATAGAAGCCCAGTGGAGGTGGATTTGGGCAGAGAACGTGATTGTAGACGGCTGGTGTGAGTTCGGGAATAAAGAGTTGCTGTTTGAATCTACAAGCTGTGTGGTGGCTCGTGATTGTGTGCCCAGCCAGACTGCGGCATTTGTGCCCAGCCAGACTGTGGCATTTGGTGGTCCGTGCGGGGACGTCTAAAGCTTGGAGGTAAGTGAAGTTGCTCGCCCCTGAGGAAGAGCGAAAGAATGGGTGACCAATTCAAAAAACAATGTGTTATTGTTTTGATTTATCTTGTTTTTGTTTCAAGCTGCCTATCCCTAGAAATTTCTCAGGCAAACTGGGAAAAATGGTTGGCTAAAGGTTTGAAGTTTGTCAGCCCTGAGGAAGAGAAAATTGATACAACGATTTTTTATTCCGTTTTTGTTTCATTCAGTTTCGGCTTTGTTTTGTGCTATCTTATTGGGTTGCGTTATCTTTATAGTAGATTAGAAATTAGTAAAAAACAAACTGAAAAGATGTTAAGTAAATTGTTAGAGGTTCAGACCATGGAGAAAGACATTTTAGATCAAGCAAAAGAGAAGGTCTCTCGAGCTAGTCAGACAGAGGAAGAAAATTTAAAGGAAAAGGGGTTGTTAGGAAAAAGGCCACAACAGGAGGCTGTTACTAACTCCGTTTTATCACAAGAGGGCGTAATTCAACCAACAGCCCCACCGATGGAGACAGCTGAGTGGCCCTCAAACCCCGTAGTTGATAAATGGGATCCTGAGACAGGACCTCAAAGATTAGCATGCCCTGTACTTGAACAGGCAGGAGGGCAGCGAATTCACCGTGCATTAGATTTTAAAACAGTGAAGCAGTTAAAGGAGGCTGTAACAACCTATGGTCCCCAAGCTCCCTTCACGGTAAGCATGGTTGAGTCCATTACTAACTTGGACATGACGCCAGCAGATTGGGCTAGCATGTGTAAATCTGTACTAAATGGAGGACAATATTTGTTATGGAAGGTTGCCAATGAGGAATTTTGCACGGAGACAGCTAGGCGAAATGCAGCAGCCGGTTACCCTCAAAGAAATCTAGATATGTTGTTAGGAAAAGGACCTTATGAGGGTCAACGGCAACAAATTGAATATGATCCTGCTATATATGCACAAATTGCTGCAGACGCAGTTAGGGCATGGAAGACTTTACAAGGACATGGAGATTTACAAGGTCAGCTATCTAAGGTAATACAGAGAGCTAATGAACCTTACGCTGACTTTGTAGATAGGCTAATTCAAACGGCTGCCAAAATTTTTGGGATACAAAACAAGCAATGCCATTAATAAAACAACTGGCTTATGACCAAGCAAATCGTTGCTGCAGAGAGGTTATTAGACCATGGAGACATGAAGATTTAAACACATATATTAAATTATGTAGAGATATTAATGAACAAGGGCAAGTCTTGGCAGCTGCAGTACAACAGGCTTTAGATGCCAGGCCAAAAACATGCTATGATTGTGAACAAACAGGGCATTTTAAAAGGAATTGCCCCATAGGAGGAGGGTTTAACAAAAGTAGGTATCAAAGGAATAGAATACCGGGTATTTGCCCACGATGCCGTAGAGGGAGACATTGGGCTAATGAATGCCGTTCTCAAACCACCATAGAAGGTACTCCCTTATCAAAAAACGGACAAAGACCAGGTATTTATCCAAGATATCGTGGAGAAAGGCATCAGGCTCCATTGCCAAAAAACGGACAGGGGGGCCCAATGCTCCGGGGCCCACAACCACAAATATACGGGGCAGTGGAGGATCCCAGCAACACCATCAGGCTAGTGCCCAGGACACATTGTCCATTAAATCCCTCATCAGACAAACCCTAGGGAGCGCAGGGTTGGACATCTGCGCCTCTGCCAGAGCAGTATTAACTCCAGAGATGGGAGTTCAAATCATTCCCACAGGAGTAAAAGGACCTCTTCCCCAAGGAACAGTAGGCTTATTACTGGGACGTAGTTCATCTACATTAAAAGGACTTATGATAAGTCCTGGGGTAATTGATCCCGATTATGTAGGTGAAATAAAAATTATAGCTAGTTCTCCAAGAGGTATATCAGTAATTTCACCAGGAGATAGAATAGCACAGTTGTTAATAATACCCAGCCTACATAATAAATTTCCTAGTCATAGTGTAGAAAGAGGTTCCAGGGGATTAGGCTCCACAGGTGTAGATTGGGCTATGTTGTCTTTAAATTTAGATTCTCGCCCAATGCTAAAACTAAATATTCAAGGTCATGAGTTTAATGGGCTACTGGACACAGGAGCTGACCTTAGCATCATATCTAGTCAAGAATGGCCAAAACATTGGCCATTACAACAAGCCACTCAAACGCTTCGAGGCCTAGGAGTGGCGACTAATCCCCATAGAAGTTCTATGATATTAGATTGGAAGGTTCCTGAAGGATGTGAAGGAACTATACAGCCATATGTATTGGATCATCTTCCTATAAATTTATGGGGACGAGATGTCCTAGATCAATTAGGTTTGACGTTAACAAATAACATCAATCCTAATGCGCCCACTACTAGGGCTAGACAAGGATTTAGGAAAGAAAAAAGATTAGGAAAACAAGGGCAAGGTATAGCAGCACCAGTACAAATAGATCAAGGAACAGACAGACATGGGTTGGATTTTCAGAAAGGGCCACTGAGACAATCAAAATTACTTGGAAATCAGAAAGACCAGTGTGGGTTCCTCAGTGGCCCCTGACTAAAGAAAAGACACAAGTAGCCCATGATCTGGTCAAAAAACAATTAGCGGAAGGACATATACAACCTTCCATATCTCCCCATAATACTCCCATTTTTGTCATCAAAAAGAAATCTGGTAAATGGAGATTATTGCAAGATTTAAGAGCCATTAATAATGAGATGGTTATTATGGGACCTGCTCAATCAGGGATTCCTCAATTGTCTGCTTTGCCAAAAACCTGGCATGTTTTAGCTATAGATATTAAAGATTGTTTTTTTTCAATTCCAATTCATCCCGAGGATAGTCCACGTTTTGCATTTACTATCCCTGCATTAAATCATGAAGGTCCTGATCAGAGATATGAATGGAAAGTACTCCCTCAAGGGATGGCTAACAGTCCAACTATGTGCCAAATATATGTTAACAAAGCAATCCAGCCACTTAGAAATCAAAATCCTGAACTACAAATATTTCACTATATGGATGATGTATTATTGGCACATAAAGATAAAAACATATTGCTGGAATGTTATGCCACACTTACAAACTTATTAAAAAATTATAATCTAGAGATAGCAATAGATAAAGTACAATTAAATTTTCCAATTAATTATTTAGGAGTTCTATTATCCTCAACCATGGTCCGTCCACCAAAAATTCAAATACGAGTAGATCAACTCAAATCACTTAATGACTTTCAAAAGTTATTGGGAGACATAAATTGGATAAGGCCTTATCTAGGTATACCAACAGGAGAATTGGGACCTTTATTTGATATTCTAAAAGGTCAATCAGATCCAAATTCACCCCGCATGTTAACTCCTAAAGCAAGAAAGGCATTAAAAATTATTGAAACATATATGGAAAATATGCATTTGGATAGAATTGATATAAGTTTGCCTTTATTATTTATTGTACTACCAACAAAAAATATTCCTACAGGAGTATTTTGGCAAGACGGTCCATTATTGTGGATACATTTATCTTATTCTCCTAACACTATTCTTACTAGGTATCCTGAGGCTGTAGGACAATTAATACTCAAAGGAATAAAAGCAGCGAAGGGAGTGTTTGGAATTTCTCCCAATAAAATTATTACTCCATATACTATGGATCAAATTGATGAGTTAGCTAATGAGTTAAATACTTGGGCAATAATCATGTGTAAATCTAATGTTACATTTGATAATCATTTACCATCTAATCCTTTGTTGTCTTTTTGGTCTAAGCATCCTGTAGTTTTTCCTAAAATGACAAGAAAAACACCTATCATGAATGCTCCAAATATATTCACTGATGGGTCTAATAATGGTACAGCAGCAGTAGTTACCCCAGATCAAACTTTTACATTTTTAGTACCCAAACAATCAGCTCAAAAGGTAGAGCTTAATGCAGTTTTACAAGCTTTTTTGATGTTTAAAGATTCTGTATTTAATTTATTTTCTGATAGTCAGTATGTAGTTAATGCTATAGTATCTCTTGAAGATGCTGGTAGGATTTCCCCTTCTTCTACTGTTTTCTCTTTGTTTTCCACTATACAAAGTCTAATCTGGGACAGAAAAGATCCATTCTTCATAGGACATATTAGGGCACATACAGGATTGCCTGGAGCCCTTAGTTTAGGCAATGATTTAGCAGATAAAACTACACATGACATACATATTTTCTCTACATTTGAAGAAGCTACAAATTTTCATAAAAGGTTTCATGTTAATGCTAATACTTTACAAAAGCGTTTTAAAATAACTAAGGAACAAGCCAGACATATAATAAAACAATGTCAAAATTGTGTGACATTTTTACCACAAGTTAATCTTGGAGTCAATCCTAGAGGACTGATACCTAACCATATTTGGCAGATGGACGTCACACACTTGCCAGAATTTGGAAAATTAAAATATTTACACGTTACAGTTGATACTTCTTCTGGATTTTTGATGGGCTCCCTTCATGCCGGAGAAAAAACTAAAGATGTTATAGCTCATTGCTTACAAAATTTTGCCACTGTGGGCGTTCCTAAACAGTTAAAAACCGATAATGGTCCTGGCTATACCTCTACCTCTTTTAAACAATTTTGCTCATCATTTGGTATTACTCATATAACAGGAATCCCATACAATCCACAGGGACAAGGCATAGTTGAAAGAGCTCATCAAACTATTAAAACATACTTATTAAAGCAAAAAGAGGGAATTGGAAAGGGGTATATATCACCCCAAGATAAACTTAAAATAACGCTTTTTACTCTAAACTTTTTAAATTTGGATTCATCAGGATTTAGTGCTGCAGAAAGACATATGTATCCAAAAAATGTACATAAGCCTAAAGTACTTTGGAAAGATATTCTAACAGGACAATGGAAAGGTCCTGACCCAGTGATTGTCTGGAGTCGGGGGTCTGTTTGTGTTTTTCCACAGGGAGAACAGCAGCCCATTTGGATTCCAGAGAGATTAACTAAAACAGTCTCTACAGATCGAAAAGAAGATGATTTGACTCAAATCCATAACAGCTGATATCCAGAACTCCAGCTTGGCCATTCTTACATCTGCGACAGTGATTAACCAGGATGCTTTTTTCAATAGCTATTTTATTATTGCATTTTTCCACATCATAAGGTTCTATTTTTATTTTTTGAGCTCATACAAACCTAGGTTAATGTTTTTCTGATCAGTTTTATTTTTTGACTGTGGAGTTTTTAAACATTGCAATGGAGATTTCACCTAGGTAAAGCTACAAGGCCTTTACTATTTTCTTATGTGTTGTACGTTTATGTACACTCTTGTGTTTTGTGTTGTATGTCTGTATGTGCGTATGCCCATATTTCTTATATGAGGAGCGCTCATGAAAAAATGGATCCGAATTATTATTATTTTTTTTATTCACGTGATTTAAATGGTTTAATTTAAATTAGGTAAACAGCTGTTAAGGATTGTTTTTAAAGGTGGTTAACAGATCTGTTTGTTTACTAGTTTAAATTAGGTAAAAGGCTGTTAAGGATTGTTTTTAAAGTAGGTTAACAGATCTGTTTGTTTACTTTCACCTTTCCTTTTCATTATATTTAATAATTCTTTTCAGGATAATGTCTCTTTAGCATCATTGCCAGAATTCCTATCTCCATCCCAGTGCCGGTGAAGAACTCAACAAGTAATGCTCAATCAAAGAGTCAACTTACTTTGGGAGGAAACTTACTTTGGGAGGAAATGGACATATTGATAGATTCCTCCGCTTTGAACTGCTTGCAGAACTTGCCTGGACTATGTAACTATCGTTTGGTGCAGCGAATTGTGGTAATGCTGGCATATCTTTGCTGATGGTGTCACTAGTGATGCAATTTTTATTTCCTTGCCAGCGCACCCCATGTTAATTGTGGTAGTGCTGACATATCTTTGCTGATGGTGTCACCAGTGATGCAATTTTTTCCCAAGGAGCCGTCAATTGGCTTGGTGTCGTGGCATTTCTGTATCCTCCTCCCTTCTGCTAGTGATGGTCTAAAATTTGGGGGCCAATGGCTTATGCTGGACCGGTAGTCAGTGACGGGTATGATTCAATTGCAGTGGTATCAACCTAAGACAGGAGGCTGACGCCTAAAGGTCAGTTTTCCGATGACGGGTAAGAACCATATGTTGAATTGGACAACCTACCAGGCACGGTCCTTAAGCCACATTGCTTGTTGTTTAATTAATCAGAAGGGGGGAGATGCTGGGAGCCATTAGCCAAGTAGGTATGACAATTTCCTTGCCAGCGTACCCCATGTTGCTGACATGTTGCAGCGACATTGAATGTAGGTGACCTTGCTCAAGGACCAAGGCAGTTTAGGGTGTTCCCGGTTTAAGATAGTCGTGTTTAGGGCGTTCCCAGTTTAGGTTCCAGGTTTAAGGTTTAAGATTATTCCTCCCGGGAATAGGGCGTATCCTGCTGCCTGAGTTCCCCTTGAGTTCTCACGGGATTCAGACAGTATATTTTGGAGATAGAAGCCCAGTGGAGGTGGATTTGGGCAGAGAACGTGATTGTAGACGGCTGGTGTGAGTTCGGGAATAAAGAGTTGCTGTTTGAATCTACAAGCTGTGTGGTGGCTCGTGATTGTGTGCCCAGCCAGACTGCGGCATTTGTGCCCAGCCAGACTGTGGCATAAAACAATGCAGGAAAGTTTTGAGGTGAAATGATTGATTTTGAGAGCTTAATCCTAATGAGTGCATTAATCCACTGGTATGGACTAACTGGATGGTAACTGTAGCAAGTAGGGTAGACCTAGAAGTAGTCAATCAGAGGGGGCATGCCTTTGGGGTTCATAGTTTGTCCCTGGTTAGCAGAGTTCTCTCTCTGCTTCCTCATTGCCGTATGCTGAGCTGCTTTCCCACTCCCTACACTTCCCCCACTATGTTCTGCCTCACCTTGGCCCCAGAGCTATGGAGTTGGTGGTCAGTGGAGTGAGACCTGAAACTATGAGCTACATAAACTTGTTCTGCTCTAATTGTTGTTGTTAGATTTTTTTTGTCACAGTGATGTAAAAGGCAACTAAAACACAGACTAATTAATCCAGCAGGGAATATTCATGGCAGTACAGCATTTGAGATATGGCCTGGGTATTTCTAGCTGCTTTCAGCCTGATATACCATGGGGCTCAGGAGCAAAAGCCAGGGTAGAAGGATTTAAAATACTTGCAGGTTTTCCAGAAAAGAAAACTTGTTAATGTTGGGGCCAAGGATGGTGTGGTTGGTAAAGAGATTAGTTCCATTACACAGAAGCCACCTTCAGGCATCTCAGGAATGGGAAGGACACCACCCTTAGCAGGCTCAATGACTTGTGGAGAGATTATCAGGGTGCCCTGCTTGCAAAAGGCAGCCTCAGAATCCTATGTCCAGATTCATTTTGCTGTGTAACTAACATCATTTGGGCTCACAGAGGCCATGGTCTAGGTGGGTCTGGCTACTGTCCTCATTCCCAGCTGACCTTGGTATTGTCCATGTGATGCTGGTTATCAGGCTTACAGAGTGAAGAGTTGAGGAGTTGTGAAGGTTTGCATTCATACTTCAGAGGAAAGGCTGGCCACCAGGATGTGCCTATCACATTCAGAGTGCAACCCAGTAACCCCAGAAACAGTGATTTATCAAACTATGAGAGTGGACCCAGTGTTGTGGTGGAGAGCTCAGTAGGTGAGCAGTGGCAGCCTATGAACACCTGCTCAGGTAAGTGAAAGTGAGTGAGCACAGAAGCTCTAGGGTGTGGTCCCACATCAGACCAGGCTGGAGGGTAAGGAGGCTGAAGCTCTAGGGGACCCATATCACACCACCAGGTGCCCTAGTTTCCCACCTGGAGCACTAGACTTAATGGAGCACTAGACTTAACGTGTGCCCTGCTGTGCTTTTTCAGTTTCCTCCTTACTACTCTCCTCTTCTTCCATTTGGGGCTAATTGTGTTTCCCCCACGTAGTTGTATCTTTGAAATGTGTTAACTTTCTTTTTGATTATTAATGAGGATTGCAGCCAATGCAGCTACAAAAGGTTTGATTCTGCTGCTTAGCTTCCACTCATGAAAGTCAGCAACTGAAGAGGCAGAGAGGAGGGAGAGGAAAAGGCTTCATTGGGAACAATTCAGCATTTCAGAGATGAATGGTAGCTCCTGGTTTCATCTTGCTTAGTACTGCTGAGTGAAAGTGTATACAGTGTGTTATGTGGAATTGTTCTCTCAGTCTTGGGCAGGTGGACACAAGCACAGTTTACTAGTGTTGACAGACTGTCCTTTAGAGGGGTCTGGGGTCATGGCTCAGTGGTAGAGAGCTTGCTTGGCATGTGTGAGGCACAGGGGTCAATTCTTAGAACCATATATAAATCAATAAATACTCATAGACAACTAAAAAATATATTAAAAAATGTCACTAAGGAACTGGGGATGTGGCTCAAGTGGTAGCGTGTTCGCCTGGCACGTGTGCAGCACTAGGTTCGATCCTCAGCACCACATAAAAATAAAGATGTTGTGTCTGCCCAAAACTAATAAATAAATATTAGAAAATTCTCTCTCTCTCTCTCTCTCTCTTTCTCTCTCTCTCTCTCT
Organism: Marmota flaviventris; assembly: GCF_047511675.1. Classification (NCBI taxonomy): domain Eukaryota; kingdom Metazoa; phylum Chordata; class Mammalia; order Rodentia; family Sciuridae; genus Marmota; species Marmota flaviventris. The sequence goes on along the minus strand of NC_092516.1, from coordinate 43,500,959 downwards.
CTCTCTCTCTCTCTCTCTCTCTTAAAAAACTGTTATTTAAAGAAGTTGGGATTCTGTGGGTTATATCTGGGTCCAGTGAACCCTGACACATCCCAGACCTGTGAATCTAAAATAATGTGATTTTTTTATATGCTTGCAATTCTGAAGGTGTGTGTGTCTGGTTTCCCTCCTAGTCAGTGTCTTCTGTACACTTCTGCCAATACCTTTTAATTTGGACATTTCCTGTGACATAGTAAGGTGGAGTGCCCAGTGCAAGGGCCCTTTTAACTGACTTTAGTGCTTTTAACTGACTCTATGATTAGTCATTAAGATAGGGTTGAGGGTGTGGGGAGAAAAGAAAGCTATACTCATGAATTAAAAAGAAGAGAATGGCAGAAAAAAAAAAAAAAAAACGTTCAATTCAGGGTTCAACGTCACTGTGTTCCCTTGAGTCTCAGAAGAGACTTTGGACAAAAACTATTGAGAATGCACTGTTGATATTTGTGGACTCTTGGAGTCCAAATGCTTGTTTATTTATTTATTTTTAATTATTTATTGCTGTGAGACAGACATGAGCTTATGGGGACAAGGGATAGATGTTCTGGCATTAACATTTGGTGTTCCTCAAAGGCTCACCTCTTAAACATCTGGTTCCCAGCTGAAGTCATTATTGGGAGGTGTTGGAAGCTTGTGGAAAGTGGGGCCCATTTGATGAAAATTACCTCATTGAGGATGTGCCACTGATGGGGTACTGGGACCCTAATGCACTTCTGTCTCTGTCTCTCTCTGCTTCCTAGCAGCCATGAGGTGATCAGTTTTCCTATGCTATACACTCTTGGCCAGATGTTCTGCTTTGCTACAGGTCCAGAGGTAAGAGGGCCAAGTGACCATGGACTCTAATCTCTGAAATCATGAGCCAAAATAAATCTCTGCTCCTTTGAATGTGGTGATCTCAGGTATATTATCACAGGTATGGAAAGTGATTAGGACAGCTGCTGTCCAAAATATAAGAGGCCCCAGACCTTCCTCTAACCAGGTTCACCCCTTCTGTCTGAATGTAACACAGAAAAGCTGACAATTTACTCACTAATTTTTTGAGCAACAAACATGCCAGGAATATCTTCAGGTTAGAATTTGGGCATGTAAGGATGCCAAAGGCCTCTTGTGTGACAACACTGCAGACCCCATTCAGAAATTGGAGCTGATGTGGCTTAGGGAGGAGCCCAGGTGAACATGCCCAGCCCTAGCATGGGAACACACATTGCACAATGGTCTGGCTTTCCAGCTAGAAGACATCCATCTGGGCTGACGGTGGATACTCAAAAGAATCTATTTGGGGTGATTCTCTCTTTTAGAAACCCCTTAAATGTCCCAGAGTACCTTCATCTCCAGAAGCATTATCTGAGAGTACTCTCTTATTATCTGAAGAGTTTTTTCTCTATATTGAGCAGTTACTGAGTGGCTGGCAAGTACCTTTCAGTTTTATAGGAGGGAATGTGCTCTCTCTTTTGCACTTTTATATTTTCTTACATTTTCAACAACAAGGTATGTGCCTGAAATCTGCATCTTCACCCCTCTACCTCTGGGTGCAGGGCCCACAAGATAATATCCTTGAACTGGGTGTGTCAGTGTTCAGATTATGTATGTAATGTTCTGTATGTGTGTGTGTGTGTGTGTGTGTGTGTGTGTGTGTGTGAGAGAGAGAGAGAGAGAGAGAGAGAGAGAGAGAGAGAGAGAGAGAGAGAGAAACACAAGAACTTGTCCCTCTAGCACCAGGACTTTGTGCTTTCATGTGTTTCATGTGTATAGGTATGGAAAGGATATGAAACAAGACACCATAAATTCTCTTGTGTGGGACTGTTTGGTTGTCATGTGTAAATATTTTCTGAGTGATTTCTTTGGTCAGTGTTGGCTGAGTACCTTTCTGGCAGGACATGTGTTTAGGGTTTTAGTGGTGCGTCTGTAGGTGTTAGTAGTGTCTGTACCTCTGAGATTTGTTGTTGAACTTCATATTCTGAGTCATTCTGTGTATGTGCATGTTTGCAACACAGAGGTGATTGTATATGTTTTCATTTGAGAATACAAATTGTTGTCATGTTAATAAGTAATTTGTTTGCTCCATTCAGTTACTGAGGGAGTGTTTGTGTGATTGCTTTTTGGGTGATACTGATTGATGTGTGGTCTGAAGATATGTGTATCTGAAGCACACCAGATACTCTCAACCAAAAGACCCTTGCCATAATTAAGCTTCTTCTCTTGTCAGATCAGCAGCAAGTATGCAAAGATTACTGTGGTTGGTAGCTTCCTCTTTCTTGTAAATGCCAGATTTTTTTTTTTTTTTTTTTGTAAATACGTGTGAAACCTCTGTCTGGCCTAGAGAATGGAATGAAAAACACTTGTCAAGTGAATCTTCAAGCCCTTTTCCCCCATGGGACATAAAAGTCAAAATATTTTGAAATTATCTGTCCATAGAATGTTTCAGGCATGAGCCACACTCTGGACTGGTTGGCAACAGCCAATAAACCTGCTTTCTGAAAATCCCTCTGGTATCCAGCCTCTTCAGTCCTACTTCATATCTAATTTAAGTGTTTCTTGGAGGCGACTGGAATATGTATGAGACTTTGTAAGGAAGGTTATTGATTGGAATTGTTTGGATTTTGCTGTGTATTTGTTTTAATTTGGGCATGAGAAACTCTGGGTTTACAGTCAGGCATCTGGAAGATAGGAAGTTTATGCTATTGAGGATTTTCAGAGCTCCACAGTGTTGTGTGCTGTTGACTGAGTATATCAGAAAGTATGAGCTGTTTTGTACATTAATAGTGAGTTCTGTGCCCTTTAATAGTGAGAGAGTGGCTGCATGTACTTTGGGTCTGTGGGAATACTGTGGATTTGTAGATTCAGATAGACACGTGTGTTCCCAGACTTGTATAATCTAGGACTGTGAATGTATTTAGGAAGTGTGATGGCTGAGTATTCATTCTCAAACAGTAGATGGGTAGTGTGTGTTTCCACTGAGATAATATAGAAGTTATATTTATATGGGAATACAAGTTAGGAGGATTAGGTACTGACAGTGTATATGGGTTATTATGACATGGTGGGACTTGTGAATAATTATTAAGAAGAGTGTTTGAATGGAGTATTTTGGTGAATACTTTTTGATATTCACAAAATATTGATTTTTTAATTTAATTTTATTTTTTTTGTTTAGAGAAGGGTGTGACATTAGAGTGCAGGGTAAAATATGTGTATTAAGGCCACACATGTGTTATGTATGTATTTGGGAAATGACAATGAGTAGATTGTAGGTGACATCATTGTTGTGTACATTTGGAAAGGGTTGGGAAACTTTATGTGTTTTTGGGAGTTGGTGTTTGCGTATCAAGTGATTCTGGGAATATAGACTCATGTTTATGTGTGTATGTTGGTGGTTGTACCTGTGTCATTTAGGGTTAAGAATGTTACATTTTTGTAATCAGGGTATTTCTGGTTCCACTCAATCTTGGAGAAGTTCAAAGAGATTTTTGTGTATATTGTATTTCTGATGAGAGGATCAAGTCTGTGAGATATTCCAGAGTACTTAGTGTTTTGTTTATGTGACTTCTGGTAACAAATAGGGTTTATTTTTTTTGTGTGTAGGGGGGTTGTATGTTGTATTTCTGTGTGCATGCATACTCAGTGTTTGGTTATATCATGTGCATGCCTTCAGGAAGTGTAGAGTATATAGGAATGTATAAGCCTGCATTTGGAAAAGTATACAGTATAATTGCATGTCCGTCAGTACCTGGGTGATAACAGGCATGTGTATTTGTGGGTATATATATATACTTTTTTAGAAAGGAAGTGGTGGTGTGTGTATTCAGGGAAAGCAGGGATAAAGTTGATTTATGCATCTGTGTTTTTGGTGGGATGGCAGTGAGTTGTGGGTCATGCACCTGTTTCTAAATGTGAGGTGTTTTAATGATATCTGTGGTGGAAGGGGTTTTAATGAGTGTGCATCTTTACATGTACGTGCCTCAGCAAGAGGTCTTCACAGGTCTCTGTGGCTGGGTGGCCTGTGTGCATCTGTGGCCGTAAGGGATGGCAGGAACACATTGGTTATGGCAAGCCTTTCCCAGGTGCACTGATGCTTGTTCCTGTTGATCTGGAGCTCCAACAGTGATTTCTGCATTCTCATTCTTATCTGACATCTGTCTACATTAGTTGTGGTGGTGGGTGGATGTGCCTCTTGGATCCTGGGCTGGTGGATGGGAGCTGATCAGGGATGGTCCCTCAGGAGTGGTGGGGGGAGCTTTTCCTCCAAGATGTAAGGTATGGCCATTGTGATTCAAAGGGACTGACTCTGGAAGGAAACTGCCAGGAGTTTCACAGATCCAAGGACAATTGTTGAGAGAGTTGTTTGTTTGTCCACCTGTTGCATCCTCCCTTGCATTTTTCCCTCTGCCAAGACAAAGACAGAGACCCTAAGCACAAGTCTCCACAGAGCCCTCCCAGCTTGGTGGTGTCCTTGGCCCATATGTGCACATGACTAGCCTCATGGTGTGCATGCTCTGGCAACATCACAAGCTCTATAATTATTACACCACTGCACCTCAGTCAGATTAGGAGAGGAGTTAAGAACTGATTGTACAATGATACTTATTTTAAATTTTCCTGTGGAGCTACCCTCATTGTATTCTTTTTTTCTTAGCATGACCAAGTGAGTGATTCATCCTTTCAACCTGAATGATCCTTTCACATTTCTAATCATAGAGAACTTCCTTCTGATAAGTTTCTACTAGTGGAGAATTTACTTGGTTTTTATTTGTGTGGAAATAAGCAGAATGAGTTTAATTTTATATACATTTTCAAATATTCACAGCAAAGTTTTGCCATGTCAGCTATTTGGGAAGGCACATCAGTGGTGTCCATTACACTTATTTTTCCATTCTTTGGAAACCAGCATGCAGCCACAGAACTTTTCTCATCTTGCAAAATTGAAGCTCATTTGTTAGACAGTAATCATCAATTTGCCTCATGCTCTAAGAAGTCACCATTCTCCTTTCTGTATTATTTTAATTACTCTGTGTACTGTACTTCATATAAGTAGGATTGTACAGTCTGTATTCTCAAGGTCCATCCCTACTCTACTATGGGTCAGGATTTTCTTTGTTTTTTAGACCAAATAATACTTCATCATGTGCTACATGTAAAAAATTATTCCTTGGGATAGGAAAAGGGGAAAATTGTAGAATAAAATTGACCATACTATCCTATATACATATATGAAGAGACCACAGTGAGTTTTATCTTTATGTATATCTGTAAAGCACGAGTTAAGAAAATTATAAATACATGGATGGAAGACCAGTATAGAAGAAGAAAGGAAACTGGGTCAGGGAGGAAGGGAGGGAAAGGGCAAGTTCTCAAGACTGACTTGGAACAAACTATATTCCATGCTTTTGTATAACTATAATGCACAGCTAAAAATAAAAATATTCTTCCTCAATGTACCCTTGAGTATAATAAATAATCCTGTAGTAATTACAAGCATATAAATATCTCTTCAAAAGAAGTAGAATTGAAGGGTCATTTGAATGATCCTTTTGATAATTTGGGGAAAAACCAATCAGTTTCCCATAGAGCCTGCACTACTTTGCATTCTAACCCACTAGGGTTCTGGCTCCATCACATTCTAAGCAGCACTGGTGTTTTCTGTTTTAGTTCTGGTGGTGGGTGGATGTGCCTCTTTGTTCCTGGACTGGAGAATGGGAGCCGATCAGGGATTTTTCTCTTTTCTGTTTCTTTCTGTTTCATCATGTGTTTGAAGCTGGATCTCATTGTGATTTTGATTTTGATTTCTCCACTTATTATTGATATTGAACATCTTCCCATGTGCTTCTCAGCCATTTGCATATCTTCTTTGGAGTAATATCTGTGCAAGTCCTTTGCCCATTTTAATATTGATTTGTTGTTTTCTTCTTATTGAGATATAGGGGTTCTTTATATCATAGATCTTAAATTCTAATCACAAATATAATTTTCAAATGCTTTCTTACATTTAGTGAGTCATCTTTTCACTAATGACTGTGTCCATTGATGAATCAAAGTTTTGGGGTTGATGTAGTTCAGTTTGTTTCTTCCTTTTGGTGCCTGTGCTTTTGATGTGCTGTTCAAAAAGTCCCTGTCAAAATCCCTTGTCATGGTCTTTTTCTCTTGTGTGTTATGAGTTTTATATTTCAGATCTTACACTTAGGTCCTCTATTTATGTTGAGTTAATTTTAGTCCATGGTGTCAGATAAGGGCCCAGCTTCCTTGTTTCATGTGTTGCTATCTATTCAGTGTTCTCAACAGTATTTGTGGAAAATACTGTCCATTTCCATGGAATGCTGTTGTCAGAAATCACTTGAGAACTTATTTTTTTTTTCATTTCTGAATTTCTTACCCTGTTTTATTAATCAACATTTCTATCTTTTGTGTTTGTATGACTGGTAACTTTATAGCATGGAGTTTTGAAATTATGACAGGTTAGACCACCAATTTTGTTCTTGTTCAAAATGTTTCTGAACTTGGTTGTTTTCACATTCCCTATCATTTTAGGTTGGAATTTTAAATTTTTGCAATGAATAATCTCTGCATCATGTACAACAAGACTGGGATCTTAATTAGAATAAGATGTATTCCATGTTTTTATGAATAAATTAAAATATTCTCTACTATAATGTAAAACGAATATGAGTAAATAAAAATATGAAATAAAAATGGTATTCATGAAAAAAATAAGTTAGGAATTTTTTTAGGGATGGAACAGAAACTGTAGATTTCTTTGAATAATGTTGATATGTTAACAAATTTAAGTGTTCCTGCCCATGATCATTTGATATCTTTCAATTTTTGGTGTTATTCTAAGTTTCATTTCTTGTTTTAAAGTCTTCACGTTTGATCTACTTGATTGGGTGGTATTACATTGGGTCTAGTATTACATTTTATTTTACTTGTCAGATGAAATTGTTTTCTTGATTTTCTTTCCATATATATATTTTTATTATTAGTGTATAGAAACACACTTTGTGTGTGTGGGGTTTTGTATTGGCACCTTTGCTGAATTTATTCATTGTGGTGATTATTTTCTTGGAATCTTGAGATTCTCCAGATATAACTTTATCTCGCTGATAAACAGAGGTTTTTATACTTCTACCTTTCCATTTGGCATGCCCTCTGCCTGTACTTCTTGCAGATTGATCTGGCCAGGATTTCTAATATGTTAAAAAGAACAAGTGAAAGCATGTAAATTTGTCTTCTTTCCATTTTGGGAAGAAAATATTTTGTTTTTTGATTATTTAATGTATTAGAAGGTAATTTCTCATGTGTGATCTTTATTTTGTTGTTGTTTGCATTTTTCATTTTTTTTTCAGTATCAAGAATTGCATTCATGGTCTCACATATGCTAGACATGCATTCTCCCAACAACAGAACTAAATCCTGACCCTCTTAAACATGTTGAGACAGAATCTGGTCAAGGGGTTCAGGGTGGTTTAGAACTTATGTGTTTTCTGCCTTGGACTTTGAATAGCTGGGATTACAGGTATACACCATATCATCCAGCTGTTTTTCTTTCTTCTATTTCTAGTTGTTTTCAACTTCTAATCATGAAAGATTTTCTTGCAAGATGGATGCAATGACAAGGTTTGTAGTTCAAGGTTCTTTTTGTGAACAGATAATTGAAGGAGACACTCACTAGACAGAGCATGAGGAGTTACTGAAGTGAGAGTACACTGCCTTAGATAAGGGGCAGTGGGCTTACCCATGGGAATGGGAGGCCTTGAGGCAGAGAAGGAACTGGGAAGCTGGTTTTGAGAAATAGAGACTTGATCTGGGATGCTAAAGTTAGTGATAGGATATGACTATCACTCCATAGGATATGACTACAACTGAGTTTGGCAAATAAAAATTTCTATCAACAGAGAATATTGATAGAAATTTTGTTTCTGTAGCTTCATTGGGAACTTGACTAATTTTAGATGAGATTAAGTAGAAGAATTTGTTTAATACTGCCCTACTTCTCAAATTAGAAGCCTACTGACTGTTGGGGGTAGATTCTTTATGTGTTATGATATGGTGTATACCTGTTATCCCAGCTATTCAAAGTCCAAGGCAGAAAACACAACCACTTATATTCTAGCTACTGCAGGGCTTGGAACACCTCATTTGACCAAAGAATCCCTTCGAACTAAATGGAGGTCAGGAGCCTTACCAGAATAAGGCGAGAGACTTAATCCAAAATTACTGTTCTTTTCTGTAATTTTAGTTTTGGATGGACATATGGGATCTTTATTTAGTTTCATGGGGTGCTGAGAATCTAATCCACAGCCTCACCCAGTGCCAAGAGGTTGATTCAGACACATCCCTTCACAAAGCACTTTACCAAAGAGTCACAGGTGAGGCCCCTTCATTTCCATTTTGAAACTGTTTTCTTGAGGCTTCACAAAGGGATGGTCTGAGGCGAAGACCTTCCTGTCATGCAGGGGAATTGAACAATAGGTAAGAAAACAGCCCAGGGACAGACTTTTCCACAAGATGAACACTAGGGCATTGACAGCTCCTGATCATGCTACTTAGGTTGCTATCTAGCCAAGCAGGGTTTCTCCACTGAGACCCTTACCGGTCACAGTGATTTCTGAGTTTTCTGAGATGCTTGGCATTCCTTTCAACAATCCAGAAAATGGTCATTTCACAGAGATTGGAGCTGGTACATATCTTGGACACAAAATCACGAGCCCCTTCTGGAGAGTGGCCAAAATTCAGGAAAAATTCAGGAACTTAGGAACATAGTAGGTGTTGCCCATCTGCAAAGCAAGCAGCAGTCTATTCATATATTCACCAGGATGTGTGCTGGAAAGCTTTTCACTAATGCATTCTGTTTCTCAATTCTTTGTTTCCAGAGACTCAGTAAAAACTACCTGAGATCAGTCTTTGGAAGGGCACAGCCAAGAGTAGGAGAGATTAAAGGCTCAGTCACTGTAATCTCCTCTGCCACCTACAAGGTTGTGAACTGCTGAGCATTTTCCATTCCAGTATGTATTCACAGATATTCTTCTTCTTCTCCCTCTAATTGTGTATAACTTGGGGTGATGGTAATGTCAAGGCATTGTTCTGGATGACAGTGGGAAGTGATCTTGTGTAGCACATGTTCATATACACATTGGATTGATTTTAATATTTTCCCTTTGAAGTATTGAATCTCTGACCCTAACCCATACCCTACTAGACTCTGAGTACTAATCCCAACATATGCATAAAAGCAAACCTAAAATAAAGAAATGCAGGCAGTTCATAGGAGGAATTGTGTATACTTTGATTTTCCTTTTGCTTTATCAAGGGTATGTGTTATAACACTAGTCACATTTTCATTCTAATACTTCTCCATGGATCGTCAAATTTAACAAATATATAACTTGTGGATTCCCTTTCTCTGTAGGCTGGGTCAGAACATGTATTTTTATATACATATATATTGCCCTTCCTGCTATCACAGGTACATTCATGTGTGTACTCTGACTTTGGCAAATACAAATTCCATGAACAGATCACTCCCCCAAAACCCCACGGAAACTGAAAGTTCAACCAATGGTGAGCTCCATAGTTGAACAAGTTTATACATAACCCCATGTAGAGTCAAATGAATATTTTTGTGATCTTTGAATGATATATGTTCCATTAAGAATTTGGATTTGAATATCTATTGCTACGTTTACATGCATTTTATATATATATATATATATATATATATATATATATATATATATATATATATATTTCTCTCTCTCTCTCTCTCTCTCTCTCTCTCATATTCATTGAAAGGAGTTTTCTCACCCCTTAATGGTTCCTGAAAGAATCGAGACCCACAGTGCCACCTACTTCATCCTTGAATGATGTCTAGACCAATACAGTGTAATATTTGAAATTCTCATGACCAGGAAGCGCTGGAGATCCATCGGATCTCCTGTTGATCATCATGACTGAACCAGATAGTGCATTTTTTGACTAGAATTCATGAAAATGGTGTAGAACAGAGATGCCATTGAGTTGCAGCCTGCTGGGAACTGGGCCTGGAGCAGTAGAGTGCAGGTTTATGATAAAAGATCTATGGTGGAGCCATGTGGATCTGTCATTGGCTTCCAAATGACATGTGACTGACATGGGGCAGTCAGCAGACCCTTATATGTAAAGGCCTCTTGTTGTGGGGAGAGGCTTTGGGGTGATAATCAGAATCAGATTGCTACTCTAAGTGGGAAAGATGTATGGGATAGCAGCCCAGTTGGTGTTTTCTTTTGCAAAACCTGACTCACCACATGTGACAGAACTCCCTCCAGTGCTGTGTCCCAGTTTGTTGTAGGGACAAATGAAGCAAGGCACTGAAGATCGCAGGAAACAGTTTTATTTGGCTGCAGCCTGGTTCAGAGAGCACAGCTTTTGCTGTTATTAATCAATCCCTCCAAGTTCAGGGAGTTTCAGAGTTTTATACACAGCATGTAAGTAGAGGGGCTCAGAAGTTCACGGTCTGCAGAAGTTCACATAAAAGCAGCTTTCTCTTTCACTGTTCTGGGCAAGTTAACCTTTCAAGGACAACACTTGAGAAGAGGAGAACTTCTTCCCTTTCTTTCTCCCTCTGCCAGCTGTTACCATGGAGCCCATTTGTAACTTATCTTTAAAATGTGGACATCTCTGTGAAGCCCAGCTCAAGGCCAGAGGCCTTGTTTGCACATTTCTTCAAAGTACTATACTGGATATATTTGTGAAAATAGTAAGGGGGTGTCCAGCACCCGGAGTGCTGGTATCTTCCTGGCCAGTGGCCAAGTAAACAGGGCAACACAAAAATACAAAGATTATCTACATTGAACTCTTTTGCAGAGACTCTTTGGCTGACAGTCCCCAAATCAGCCATGGTGAAGCGGACTTTTCTGTGGAGAAAGGGGGTACCACTTCATTGGGTCCCCCTCTTCCTCCAGGGAGAAGTCTTTTCTGCTGTCCTTTAATAAAGCTTCAACTTTCCTCTCTAAACTTGCCTTGACATGCTTCTCTGGTGTTATACTTCAGCATTGGGAAAGCAAGGCCTCATTACCAGTAAACACCAGTAACAATAACAGTCAGAGGACAGAGATAATGCCAAAAGTAAAGTCAACATTTAGAACTGAAGATAATAATAATCTTTATTGATACAAATTCCTTAATTTAATACTTTAAAAATAATAACAACATGTTGCCAGGGAGCAAATTTGTGACATATGCAGTCAAGGGGAGAAATAAAGAATGTCCATTGCGTTTCTGCCCCTTTCAATTATTTATTCATTCAAATTTTAATACAACTTTACTCTATAGGTTCCTAATGAAGAAAACAACAATCCTTAATGATAGGCACTGCAGTGGAGATAATTAAATAACACCAAGCAATTCTAGATTAATTAATTCCCAGAAAAAAATTTTAGATTAATTCGGAACATTGCAAAACAGATTTAATCATGACAGGCTAGTGACAGACATTTCCTCTGAATGCTAAGTTCAAAACTCTCAAGCCTTAGGCTTTATGTCCTGCAGATGCACACTCACTCAGACAGCAGTGATCAGGTCCCAAACCAAAACAGGCTTTTTCTGGTGTGGAGGGGATGACCAGTTGAGGAGAGGGTCACAGGGAGAAGTTGCAGCTCTCACAAAGGCCCAGACAAGGTGGTAGAGTTTGAGAGCAGTGAGGATCACACAGAGAATAGGAAAATGATGGCAAGTGATGGGATGGCAGTGTAGGTCCTCATCAGGCTCTCCAGCTGGAGTACATACTTGTTTAGGCTGGCTGAATCCCTGTTTATTCACTCTAGTTTTATACTATTTTTTTTACCACACCTTGTAATTATCAGGTGCCACCAGATTTCTCATTTACCCTGAGGTCAGAAATATCTGGTCTGGTGGTCTCCATCCTGATATTCTCACCTTTCACTCTTATCAGGAGAGGAAAGCCTGCCAGAGGCTTTATTCACTTTATCAGGGTGAGGGGAAGTAATTTGTCTGAGGCCATATTAGAGGGCTCTGTGGGTGTGCCTGGTGATAAATGACCTCTAATAATGACCTCAGGTTTCAAACTTGAGTTTTTTAAGTGGAGTGAGAAACTGATGTGACTCAATTTTTGAGAAACCTGCCTCTACGTCAGAGCAAAGCCTGTCCAAAGCGGGGAGTTACCCTTGTCCATGGAAAAACTCAGAGTACTCCTAGGCATATACCCACCCTGCTGAGTTGTTTGTCTGTGAATAACTGGAGAGATCTTCCATGCCAAGTGATCCTGACTCAGTTACACTAGGTTAGGACCCATAGCAACCCCCTAGCTACCACAAAATGCATGAGACACAGAAAATACCTGAAACACCAGGTAACCTTCCCAGTAGTTTTGTTGATTGGTAAAATGATTAGGCAAGTTTATCATATACACTCTTGCAACCTCTCATGGCCTAAACCAATCAGTTCAAATGTATCCACAACTTGAACTAACCAATCACCCTTACACAACTTGTTCCTGCCAATGAATGTGCTAATCAATGTTAAGAGTTGTTGTTTGACTTTTCTGTGATGTGAAATGATTGGCTGTGTGATGTCGTGATGCATACAGTGTCCCCCAAAATCTATTAATCCTCACTGAATTAAGGGTCAAGACTCACTCTTTGGGACCACTGTATCTGAAATGGTTGTGAGTCCAGGCTTGAGCTTACAATAAACACTCTTGTGTGATTGCATCAGATTCAGCTCCTGGAGGTCTATTGGGGTCCCATGAATCTGGCATTACAGGAGTTGCTTAGGCTCAGGCCTAAGGCCATTCTCACACAACCCCTTTCACCTTGACAGCTCTTCTGCAGATAAACAGAAGCCATAACACATAACTCCTGTCTTCATATACTCGATCTCTTGAGTCCAGTGTCATTTCAAGTTCTGGGTTTAAAAAGATATATTCATTTTCCTTGATGTTTTCAATAAAGCACACAGAATTCTTAGAAATAGCTTGAATGGATAACAATGTTATATTGCAAAACTTCATGAACTTTCAAATTGCTTGCTCTGTGTGACTGACCAGTATGTGAAAGGCCTTGGGGATATGTGAATATATTATGAATATAATAGAGAGAACTCTTGAGAATTTTTTTCTTACTGTACACACATCCTGAGGCCAAATGAGGCTGTTTACTAGAGGTCATTTCTCAAAAAAGAGATAATGATCATAAAGGAATAAATTAACCTATATATTATAAATAAATCTAATATATATTTGATTAAAATTGAGGACATATATAGTCATGCCAAATAGTTTGCTGAATCATTTCAATTACAGTTATTTTAATGTTTTGCTTACTAACTGCATTAGAGACATCATTGAACTGGAGTTCAGGAAAACTGTTAATTCTAGCACTGAATTTATCAGGTTTTGACACTTTGGTATATTACTTATTGCCATAGGATCTCTTGTTTCTCAATGTGTATATTTATAAATTTACAGATTCTAGAAGGTTTTAGAAAGATAAAAGAAAATATGTATTAAAAGAGTAGTTTAAAAAGCTCTTTAATATACCATTGCTATGGTTATTAAATAGCATTTTCTTTTTAAGAATGTATTAACCTGGGGCTGGGGATGTGGCTCAAGCAGTAGCGCACTTGCCTGGCATGTGTGCGGCCTGGGTTTCATCCTCAGTACCACATACAAACAAAGATGTTGTGTCCACCGAAAACTAAAAAATAAATATGAAAATTCTCTCACTCTCTCTTTAAAAAAAAGAATGTGTTAACCAGCAATATGTATAGAACAATAACATAATAAATAAATATGGTACAAAGAAATAAACATAAAGTAATAAATGTTATATGATTTATTTTATAATAATATTGGTAAAATATACCCAGAGGTGAAAATAAACATTTAAATAATGATAAATGTACATGTCCATTTTTATTAAGGTATAGTGAAATACATCTATTTTTCTAATATACTTTTGTTCATGAAAGCATCATAAATATTATTATCAAATATTATTGTAGCTGCACAAAATTAAAAATCCAAATTGTACATATATCAGTAAATAAATGGATTTTAGTGACTGAAATTTCTGAGTCTGTTATTGTAAAACACAAATATTCAGTAAAATATGCTCTGAAGAAAACCTTAATTTGAAAATGTAAAAACATAGAAAGGAGTATTCAGAGTTGTTTTACCATGAGATTAATTTAAAATAGTTTTGATACCCAAACAAATACTCTGAAGTTTTTACTCTTAAGAAATACATATGAAAGAGTACAGCAATTCTGTCTCTGAGTAATGCAAGCAGAAGAGAGAGATGATAAGAATATTAAGTAAGCCCCCAAAATCTGAGGATCATGAAATAAATAAATTCTTGGCAAGAAAATATCAGAATCAATTTTGATGTAAAGTCAAAACTAATTTGCATTCTAATTTACCAAATCTTAATGATTTAATATATTAGAGAAAAAAAGTCAGAATTCTAAGCAAATACTTGAGAAATAGGTGTGCACAACAAGGTTTAACCTCAGAAAATTTTATACATCCCCTGTGTCTGTCCATGTGTCTCTCTCACGTCTTTCCACTGTGACATCAAAAAAAAAAAAAAAAATGAAGAACAAGTTTTTGAGTAATTATATTTAGGTCTTAAAATGGTTAAAGAAAATAATTAGCTCTCTTTATCTATTTTTAGAAGTAATTTTTCTTAGTATTTCTTCAATAATTAATGATTACCCTGTGCATGTTGCTCATAATACAGAATGTGTAGAACCACCCAGAATGAGAGCACTATTTAAATAATGTCAGAACAAAAAGTGCTATAGGACAGTAAGAACTGAAAAACAAGGCCAAAGCCAGTGCAGGACCACACAGCATTTAGGGCTATATCAAAGAGGAATGGAGTTGGTCTTAAGAGGTCTGACTTCCCTTAGCCAAGACAAAGGACTAGTACATACTGTCTTAAAACATATTTTTCTTCAAATCTTATATTTTTATGGGTACATGGTAAGAATCCAGAAGTTAAATGTAAACTAGCAAATTTACATTCATTTCTGGGACACTTTTACTTCTAGTTCTATAGATTAATTAATTTTAATGCCTTTCACCATATTCTAGATATGGTAGATAACTTTTTCTTATTCAACATTTATCAGGTAATTTACAAAGGACTCCATTACAGAATACAGTCATTTTTAAAAATTCATAAAGCAACGGATGAAATTATTTAAAACACAGACACAGTCATATCACAGGATATAAAGTCTGTGTAGACACCATGGTCTTTATGTTTAGCTCCTAGTTTAAAGAAAGGTTGAGTGGCTTGGATGTTTAGTTTTAAACCTTATCTCAAAAAACTTGAAAGAACTTCTCCTGTGTCTTTAGACAGGGAGACTGGTGGTAACTCAGGGACAACTGTGGGTTTGGCACCTTTATTCATGATCACTTTTTACTTTGTGGAAAGACTTTAAACTCTTTGAAGATTCACATTCCCACTCAGCAGTAGAGAATTTTATTTTTTCATGTTCTATCTCCCCTTTTCCATATCTCATTTCTCTCATTTTAGAATCATGTTAGGAAAATTTATTCTCCTTGTCCAATATTCTGTTTTCATTCTGAAGAATCTTTTCAACATTATCTTCCAGGTTTTATAATAGCCATCTATTTTTTTTTTTTAATTTTTTAATCTTGTTCTTAATATACAAATTATCTGCCTTCATTTTTGAGTTTTGCACCTGGTGAGGTGTGATTCATTGAGTTCAGGTTTGAAAAAATAATCTTTAAGTTATAAAGTTTCAATCATATATATTAAGATAAAGAAACAGTTTTAAAATTACCGTATTTGCTATATTTTAAGTACAATAATTTTAAATTACAAATATTTAAAATACATTAATTTTCTTTCTCATTTGGCAATCTTAATGAAGTCATAATGGCTCATTCTATTATTACTTATAATTTTATCCTATTAAATATGCCTTTTCATTTATTATTCATGTAAAATTATTAATAGAAATTCATCACTGGTTAAGAGACATGAGTCAGCCAAGAGGCAAGTTAAATAAAAATTCAAGTTTTTCTCCATACACAAAATAACTGTCTAAGCATACTTTATGCTGGAAAAATACTTCAAGATGGCAAGTAGCACAAACAAGTGTGCTGAAGGCTGAAATTGATTCTGAAAGCTAATGCCTCTCCCACAGCACACCATCACAAAGTGAAGATTTCTAAAGTCTGGGAGACTAAGGTGGATATTTTTGATGGAAACACCTACTCTTGTGATACTAACAAATTGTAGAGGAAAAATGATTCATAAAACCCATGAAATGCAGGAACTCCAGAGTTCTGAAAACTATCTCAGATGTAAGCCACCCAGTAGACCTGCCTGACCATTAGATTTTGTTCACTTTAGACCTTTTAGAGTGGGAAAAAAACATTGATTAAATAAATCACTGAGATGTGGGGTTCTAAACAACATTTATTTTCTCAACTATACAGTCTAAAACATTACTCCTAATGGATTAAAGCACAAGCATCTGGAACATATTTTTCAAGGCTTTCTAATTTTTTAGAATATACATTTAATGTGCCACATTCTTTTCCAAGAAAAGAGTCACTTCAAGAACTGTAGAGTCATTCCACTCATGCCAAGATGATATCATATTTACATAAAGAGTGAGTTTTTAGGTTATTTGTGGTATAAGGTACAGATTCTATTCAAAACATTAGCAAAAGAAAATACAATCATTGTCAGATGAAGTCCTGATATATAAAAATAAAATAACTTAAAAAAATTCCAAGCTGGACATGGTGGCGAATGCCTGTAATCTTGGTTGGCTCTAGAGACTAAGGCATGAGAATTGCAAGCTCAAAGCCAGTCTCAGAAATTCTGCAAGATTAAGTCTCAAAAAAAAGAAAAGAAAGAAAGAAAAAAGAAAAGAAAGAGCTGGGGTTTGGGTCAGTAGTTAAGCACCTGTGGGTTCAATTCCTGATTTAAATAATAATACTAATAATAATTCTAAATGACATCATGATAAACACAATAAAAATTTGTAACTGAACTTTTTTTTGGTGGTACTGGGGATTAAACCCAGGGCCTTGTGAATGTGAGGCCAGCACTCTAGCAACTGAGTTATATCCCCAACCCTATAACTGAACATCTTACTAGACTCTAGTTTCCTTCTGTGACTTTTGTGCTTTTGCTATTCCTTCTCTTATCCTATACTTTCTGCCAAAATTTTCTTCAGAAACAAAAAACTCACTCCTTCCACAAATTACCTTCATAAAGGAAAATTTCTGGACATATTCACCCCTTTGGTAAGGATTGTCAAGTCTTCTATTATGAGTTAAAAACTCTATCCTGTTCTTTAATTCGGTACTTCTGCCTGTTTTTCTGTCCTTTTTTAAAAAATTGTGATTTATAACTGCATAGTTACAATTATGGTTTACATTGCTTCCTTGCCTTAGAACAATTAAGCCTTTTGCACACTTATCTCTAAACCCCAATACTCATGCTTTGATTTTTCTTTGTGTTCAGCTACATCACCAAGGTGGTTACAGGTCTTAATGCAAGCAGTTTCTGTTTGATCTGGTCCTGGCTTCCTCCCTCCCATGTATGGTGTCCAAAATTTTTTGTGCTTGGTGAGACTTTTAGTGAGGTTACATCTCATATACCAGTTTTGATGTAATGAGATGTCTTTTTGCAAATGTGGTGGATGTGATAAGTGGATGTGATATTGGGACTTCATGGAGATAAGTGACTGTAGTGTGTACCTGTCCTGCTATGAGGTCTTCTTCATGGTATAAAAACATTGTCTTGTCCCTTGTTTACAAAATTTGAATTGATGGAGTATACAAACCAAGCTTCATGTAGTTCTGATCTCAAAAGTTATGACCACTGCATGTCTACATTGTATAGAGCACTTGCTTTTTTTCAGGGCTACTTTACTTTAGAGAACTCTGAAAAATTCTTTTATAACATATAAGTAAAGAAAACAGGGCTGGGGATGTGGCTCAAGAGGTAGAGCGCTCTCCTGGAGTGTGTGCAGCCTGGGTTTGATCCTCAGCACCACATACAAACAAAGATGTTGTGTCCACCAAAGACTAAAAAAAAAAAAAAAAAAAAAAAAAAAAAAAAAAAATTAAAATTAAAATTCTCTCTCTCTCTCTCTCTCTCTCTCTCTCTCTCTCTCTCTCTCTCTAAAAAATAAATAAATAAATATTTTTAAAAAAGAAAACAATGTTGGGCATGTTCAAATTTTCCAGAAAAATCTGAGAGCAATTATTAATGATTGACAGATAAGCAAACTGAGAATCCCAGAGTTAAGTGATATATCATAGTTTATAAAGTTACTAAGTGAGAAAAGCTAAGATTCAAATGAAATCTAGCTAAGGTTTTACACCTAAAAAATACTATAATATTCACAAATTCTTACACCTAATACATTATGAGGCAAGGCTATTACTTTATTGGCTTCTCCATTTAATATTTTCATTTTAGAAACATTTTATTAGTAGAAATAATAGTATTTCTGATGATAAATATATAAGAAAATATTCAACACCTTCAACATCCACAATGTTCAATAGAAACCATGTAGCGTTTTTATACCTTTATATTAGATTTTTAGAAAAAGCATTTATAATCTGATAGTTAAAATCATTTTTTAAATTGTGCTATTATAAACATTGTTGTAGCTGCATTTTTGTAGTATGCTGTGATGCCCTTCAGTATATGAATTGATAAATAAAATGTTCTTTTTATACAAAATAGGATAATGCTCATCATTAAAGAGAATGAAATCATGGCATATGCAAGTAAATGGATGGAGCTGAAGAATATTATGCTAAGTGAAGTAAGCCAATCCCCCCAAACCAAATGCTGAATGTTTTCTCTCACATAAAATTGCTGATATGTAATGGAAAGGAGGGAGAAGCATGGGAGGAATAGAAAAAACTATAGATAAGGCAGTGGGGAGGAAGGGGAAGAAAGGGAGCATGGGGATAGGAAAGTGATGGAATGAGATGGATGTCATTATCCTAAGTACATGTATGAAGACATGAATGGTGTGACTCTGTTGTGTACAAGAGATATGAAAAATTGTACTCTATTTGGGTAATATGAATTACAATGCATTCTACTGTATTTTATAACAAATTAGAATAAAATCTAAAAATTATGTTATAAAAGATTGTGAGCAAATTCAGAGGAAATAAAATATTTAAATACAAAAATAAAAAAGCATGTTTATATATGTTGAAATGTTTTATATATTCCATTGTGGAGTTTGTAATACTCAAGAATAAGTGTAACATATTATGAAAAAAAGCAAATACTTTTGAAGCAACTAAAATATATTCATTTATTAAAAAATAATATATTGTCTCATTTAAATCTATTCTTTGAGTGAGATACAGAAAGACAGAATACAAAGAGTGATTAAGAAAGTAAAACAAAATAGGTAGAAGTGGAAAACTAAATATACAAATGAAGAAAGAAGTCTTAATGTACTAGAGAATCCATGCTAAAAATAAGAAAAGTAGTGAATGCATGATAAGACTGTGAGGAATGACAGATTATTTATCCTCTGATAAATCTCTGAAAACTTATTTTCTTGGGATATAGATAACATATGAAACTATTACTCACAAGTTTAGACACGATTTTGTAATTACTTATTCATGAAAGTTTATTAAATAATATCAATACTAGATACTTCCTGGAATTTTTCTCCAAGTCATTGAAATCTTATATATATTTTAGAATATGTATGTGCATGTGCACTCTAGAACACTATGTATAAATGTATATATGTTTTATCTAAGGTTAACTTTTCTATGTATGTAAAATAATTTGATTCTTTTATATTTTTCTAAATATAATGGTAACTGAAATATTTTTGTAGAAAATTTAATATGAGTGATCTGTTTACTTTATTTTAAAGTGTCTGAATTTTTTTTTACATAACTGGCTTTGTAAGCCAGTCATTTCTATATTTTAAATAAAAGGTGTGTTTGAGGGGGCTGGGGATGTGGCTCAAGCAGTAGCATGCTCGCCTGGCATGCGCATGGCGCTGGGTTCGATCCTCAGCACCACGTACAAATAAAGATGTTGTGTCCGCCAAAAACTAAAAAAAATAAATATTAAATCTCTCTCTCTCTCTCTCTCTCTCTCTCTCTCTCTCTCTCAAAAAAGGTGTGTTTGAATAAAAGCATTTTAAGAAAGCCTCCACTCAATGATGAATAAAATTCCCTATTAAAGAGTATTTATTTTTTTTAGTACAAAATATTTCCCATGGAAAGAAGCAATGGATGATAGCCCACCACAGTATGCTAAATCACCTTTCATATAAACCTATGGCAGGGATGCTAAGAAGATTATATTTCAAAGCACACTGGATCTCAAACATCAAATAAAACTCTAGGCTTCATGAAACCAAAAGAAAAGTTTTTACCAGCATTTTCTATTTACCACAAAGCCTCTCTCAAAGAAGTAGGCAGTCCTATGCTAAGTATTTGATAGCATACCCTTGGTGTCAACATTTCCTATTCTTCTATAACAATCACTGAAGGTCCAGATTTCCCCTCACAGTCAGAATTCTATTTTCTTCTATAGGGTATGCTCATAAAGCAAAACAAATAGGAGTTCATGGAAAAGGACTTTTTCACTCATGTTTTCCTTACTGTCTTTTTTCTGGAAACAAACAGAAGGCATCTGTCTTCAAAATTGCTTTCACCATAGTTTACTACAATTTTCTAATCCCAATATTGGACTGTAGGATCCTCTTTTGTGGGAGCCAGTGTTGAGGGTCTTCTGCTGCCAAACAGAGGCCTCACAAGCCATGCGGAATGTGGATGATCCATGCCATGTCTTGTGAGCTGCATGGCTTACACAGTTGCTTTCCAAAGGAGTCAACCTGATGTGATCTAAAAGGTCCTGTATTATAGAAATTCTGATTTTCTTTTAAATTGGCCATCTTTATTCAGCTCAGCTAGTGTGCTGCTCCTAATGGTCTCTGCATTAATACTAGTGAAACACAAAAGAGCAGTGGGCCTCAACCATTTTTTTTTCACCTGTTTCAATCAAAATATTCTTCAGGACTACTTCAGGATTTTTTGTATATAACGCCCACCCATCTTATATAGGTTAATATACCAGTGGATTAAAAGGCCCTATTCTTATAGCTTTATGACTCTAATTAGCTTGAATGCTTAAAATTGATTTAAGTTATAAACCATGCTGTTTTGTTGCAGTAAATGGTACTGTGTATGTGCATCAAATCACTGTATCAGTGTGAAGTAAATGTATGGATACTTAGATCAAGACAGCAGAGGCATGGGTGAGAAATTCTACACATCAAGAAAGACCTGAAAGACCTGTGTTTGTGCCTGGAGCTGGGATTGTGACTCAATGGTAGAACACTTGCTTAGCATGTTTGAGGCACAGGGTTTCATCTAAGCACTGCATATAAACAAAATAAACAAAATAAAGACCCATCAACATCCAAAAATGTATATAAATAAAGAAAGTGCTTCAGTACTTTCTCAGAATTAGTGTATGCCGTTTTAAGAAAATAAGAACAAAATGAAATGTTTCACCCCTTGTAGAAAACCTTCAATAAAGTGCTGCTTATAAATTTATTTCTTCTTTGTTATCCTGTGAGGAAATTACAACATGTTAAAAATTCAGTTGTATGTTATCAGCCAAAATAATGATTGAATATCAGAGTTTTTCTTCCTATGCAAAAATCACCACCCTTACTGCTATTGTAGGAGAAATTAATAAACACAGAAAGCTTGGCTATTCTCACAAAGTTTATGTAAACATGTTACTATAAATTAATTTATATAATCAATTATGATTTGCTATGAATACAGATGTCTTGTTACCATTTGGAACACATGAAGAGGTGATGAATTGATCTCTATTACAGTTTCAAGAGAAACATTTCCTATAAGGGTGTCTGTATTTTGTCAAGAAGATAAAACAAGAACAGTAAGGACTTATTGATTCCTGATCCATGCAAAAATAACTGAGAAAGCAGGGTGATATCACTTAGAAAATGTACACAAGTCTATAAACCACTTTTAAAAAATCATATTAAAAATGCATACACAGAACTACAGATCCAGTTAAGACAAAATTAGCTACTCCAGGCAATAAAACTACAGGAGATATCACAATATCAATACTTGAGAAATAGTGCCACTTGTTATCTGATCATATCACTCACTGAAACATTACCCAGGAGAGTCAGAGACAGTATAAACACTCCCAGAACCATTTAGAGCACACTATTCTTTAAGACCTCAGAAGTAAATGTTAGCTAGAACGTACTGACATACTAAAATTGTTTATTTTCACAAAGGTGAACCAATATATTCTGCTTTACAACTCTCTTGGCAGGCCAGAGAACAGGGTAAATTTATTATCTACAGCACCATAATGCTCACAAAGAGCTCTGTATTATTCATAAGACTGCATATAAATTATGAAAAAAACATATTTTTTCCAGTTTGTAACATTGTTTTATACATATCAATACATTATGTTGTGGCCAGCAAAGTACATATTATTACTGACAGCTGTTGACATGATTCAATAAAGCCCCAAGGGGTTTCACTGATAATCCTAAATCACAACTACTTTTCCAAATAAAAAGCCACTTCTATCTCTCACAATATTTAGAGGAGGTTTGCAGAAATGTCAGTGGTACATAAGGAAGAAACTTGGGCAGAAGCCCCAAGAAACCAGTGTAATTTTCTAAGTTTAGTGGGGAGGAGAGGGGGTCCTGTATATTAAAAAATAAGCCCTCTGTAGAAAATGGGGTCTCTCATGTGAAGATTAATAAGTCTAATTTTGGAAAGAGAGTTTTGTCAGACTTTGCTAGTATTTTATTTGGTTTCTTATCTTTCTCTTCCTGTGTCAGATGGTGAAGTGCCTAAGTTTAAAACCACATTTTGAGATGAATGTCCTTAAAAAAGTTTAGAGATTTTTCTACTGACTTAGAATTCCTCTGCAGTTTTCAATTTTGCAAGTCATATTAAAATAGGCAGACTGCATAACCAAATGTTATTCGGATGTCTTCAAATAAATTTAATAATTTCTTTTTTTTATTCCATGTACAAAGGAATAATTTAATTACAATGAATAAAAGATAAGTTGAGAGTAGTTGGTTCTTTTCATAAAGCAAAATTTTTTAGACATCAAGAACTCCTTGAATACAATTTTGAGCTGAAATATGGGTGGACTCCTCCTGCCCCGTCTGGCCCCAGCGCACCTCTGGCACACATGTCTACCCAGAAAGTTAAGTCACGGGGGAGCGACCTTGGCGCCTCTGAGGCCCCGCCCCCGATCCCCGCCCCTGGCTCCCGCCCCCACCGCTGCTGGCCAGGCTCCCATCCGCGGCCTGGCCTGCTCTGCGGGAGCCTCAGCCGCCCTGCCCGCTGCAGCTCCTGTTGTGCAGCGCCCCTGGCGCTGACAAGGGCGGCTGTCTGCGGGGCGGGGCTCCCCTCCTCCTCCTTCTCCTCCTAGAGTCTCAGCCGGTAGCCGCCTCTGACACTGGGCTTCACCTTCACACACCCCCAGCACTTCCTGAGTCCTGCCTCCCCTGGCTGCCCTGGGGAGAGCTGGAGCCTAGGCTGTCTCCAACACCGCACCAGTCTGGGCGGCAGGCGCTGGCTTCTCCAGTGGGGTCCATGCCTGTGCCCCGCACCCCCCCCCCCCCCGCTTGGGCGCTCACCTCTGGCCTGCACCGGGGTCCGGGACTCCTCTCCTGAGTTCTCCCGAGGCGCTGGAGGCCTCCTTTCTCTCCCGGGACTCCGCCTCTCCCCCGCCTCTTCCCGCCCTCCCCACCCCAAACCCCAACTCCCCAGCTCCATGGCGCCTCCGGGATGCAGCTCCCCTTTTCCGCACACTCCAGCAGCGGTGCCCGCACCCAGAAACAGCCCTCTTGGGGGCGGTCGGCTCCTCCAGGATCCGCGCGGGCACTCACAGCAGGGGGTGGGGACCCAGAGCCCCCGCCTACCTCCCACCCGCCCTCGCAGCCCCTGGGGAAGGCGCGGTGACTGGCTACTGTCATCCTCCTTCAGGTGCTGGCTGCCCAGGGCGCTGACCTTTGCCGCTGAAGCTGTACCTGAGGCTGCAGCCAAGTTCCCGTGCTGTAACTCCTCCAGTTAGCAACTCCTCCTGCTTCACTCCTCCCCCCCTCCCCTCCTCCTCTTCCTCCTCTTCCTCCTATTCCTGCTCCACCCCTCCCCCTCCTCCTCCTCATCTCAGCATTTGCCGAGAACTCTGGAGCAGAGGAGGGGGCTCAGGAGCAAGGCCATCCCTCCCTCCTCCTCCCCAGCAGTGACCGCTGCCAAGTCCTGTCACTGGGGAAAGGACAGGGTGGAGGAGGGGGCAAAGGTGGATTGAGAAAAAAAAAAAAAAAGAAATATGGGTGGAGGGCATAGGAGGTGGAGAGGTGGGGCAATTCTCCCTGGGCCATGGAAGTTTTTCAGTATCTCTCCACCAAATTAAAAGTAATAAAAAAATTTTAAAAAAACTCATAAGGAGAAAAAGAACTTCTGAAGCCATCAACATTTTTCTTTTTCTTTAGTCTCCACCTTAGAATCTAAAACATTTTATGCTACTATCATCATCCAATGATGGTTCTGCAGGCTTATGGGGGAAAGGCATTTTCAAATTTTTAAAAATCTTTCTGGATGATTTGCACTTATTCTTTTATTAATTATGATTTTTTTTCTAGTCTATCCTAAACATGATTTTAATATTGTCAATTTTCCTTATGTGTCTCAACAAATCATTTTTTCCTCCATTAAAATCATTAGTATTCATTCAAAGAATTCTTATATATATATATTTATTTATTTATTTATTTATTTTAGTTCTCGGCAGACACAACATCTTTGTTTGTATGTGGTGCTGAGGATCGAACCCGGGCCGCACGCATGCCCGGCGAGCCTGCTACCGCTTGAGCCACATCCCCAGCCCTCAAAGAATTCTTTTTTGTTATTTAAAAAAATTATATTTCCCATGAACTGAAAGCATCTCCTGTTAATACTCTATCCTGAGAACATAGTGACCTAAGAAAAGAAAAAAAAAAAAAAGACCTTTGTAAAGAAACTCAAATAAAAACTATTTAATTCAATAATACTTTGCATCTACCTATACTTGGAAACTAATCTTTAATCTTTAACTAAGAAGTCAAAATGTGAAACTTTGTATTAAGGACTATCTAATTTAAGATCTTGGATCTGCTGACAATGGTGTCAAAATGTGAAAAGAAGCACACCTAAAACTGCTGAGTCCAGCAATTAAAAATATGAGAGGATAGCAGGCCCTCAATATCAAAGAAAAAAGGGGTCAGAATCTTCTGGTAGAGTGCTTTTCTATTATGTGTGAGGTACTGGTTGAACACTCAGCAGCACATTAAAAAAAAACAACAAAGAAACAAACTAATAATGATATTATATCCATCTACAGCAACAAATAAAAATTCAAGAAAAAAAGGACTGTCTTAGACTTGTGTACCCTCACTACTTGTGTACCCATAAACATATATATATATATATATATATATATATATATATATATATATATATATATATATATAGAGAGAGAGAGAGAGAGAGAGAGAGAGAGAGAGAGAGAATAAATTTTTCCTTTGATGCTTTTTCAAGAAACTTATATTACAGGTGTGCATCACAATTCTACAATCCCCCTACCCTTCTTCTTATTATTATTATTTTGAGTGGCTGTGAATTGCATTAAGTGCCTTGGGTTGATTTACTTTGAGGGAGAATTTCCTTCCAATAGTAGGACCTAACCCAGACAGAAGTGCATTGACATTTATCACTGTATATAAGGTTAAAGCAATTTGTGAATAAATATGTATATATTTTTATTGATGGAAATGATATCACAGTTAGTTTAAAATTTTATTTAACTTTTCTGTTCACTGATCTTATGAAAAACAGCTTGAGGTTTAAACTCATTAGCAATTTCCTTAGGCATCATGGTCCCCATATCTCTCACCCCTAAAAAGAGACTCACAAGTATAATTTTAAAGTTTTTTCTATTCAAATTAAAAATGAAAAACAAAAGTCAGCCACAGTGACATACACCTGTAATCCAAGTGGCTCAGGATGTGTTTGCAGGAGAACTCTGAGTTCAATGTTACCTTCAGCAAAAAGTAAGGCACTAAGAAACTCAGTAAGACCGTGTCCTTAAATGAAAAAGAAGGAGGAGGAGGAAGAGGAGCAGGAAAAAGAGGAGAAGGAGAAGAAAATAAGAGCTTAAACAAATTGTAACTAAAAACTCTATATTCAATATATTATCATGGCTTGACACTATGAATTTATTAATACATACATGCACTTTTGGAAAACCATCTTAATATTCATTATTTACCTGAAGTCTCAGGCATATCTCAGTTTACTGTATCCAAATTTCACATTGAGAGCTATGGATTCATTCACATCAGCAAGATGAAAGGCCTGAACCACTCATTTTTTATGTCCTAGGTGATGGAATACACTTCCTGGACATATTCTCAACAGGGCCAAAGAACAGGAGAGACAGTGCACATTGAGACAGCTGGCAGCTCTAACCCAGAACTGTACAAATGTGGGCATTATTTCTCACTAGATTCTAAGAACAGATTCATTTCCATTTCAGATCCCACATGGTAAACATAAAGAATTGGTGTCACAGGAGGTGGATGGTGCCAGGTCTTCAGATTTTTCAGTAGCCCAGACTCTACAATATAAATGCATTAAAGGGAAACTTATTTGCAATTTTACCTTGACCCTAGAGGCAGGATTGAAATATTTGGCTTTTATAATTGTGCTAATATTCATACCAAATTTATAAGGTAGTGGGAGAATATTTTCACAATTAAAGGCATATATGTCTATAAATATTTTTCTATAGTTCAATACAGTTTATTAAGAGAGTCAACAAAATTTTAATGAAGAAAAAATAAATCACTGTCTATAAGATGACTGCTGTTTTTCATACAACCTCTGCACATCATGTGATTGAATCCTGGCATCCAGCCTATAGTGAATAAATTAACTAATTATCTGTCACTAATTAACTCATTCTAAAACTTATTAGCTCATATTTGGGATGGTCGTCAATTTAGGCTCAGTTCACCTGGAATCTTTGCTGCATATAATTAGCTGATGGTTGGTAAATACACTGAACTTTAGAGTGTAATCTGGCTGCCAATAAAACACCCTGATGTTTTTCCCAAAATAACTCATGATTAAAAAAGTATTGTGGGGGGCTGGGGATGTGGATCAAGCGGTAGCGTGCTCACCTGGCATGCGTGCGGCCCGGGTTCGATCCTCAGCACCACATACAAACAACAATGTTGTGTCTGCCGAAAACTGAAAAAAAAATAAAATTAAAAAAAAAAAAAAAAAAAAAAAAAGTATTGTGGGCTTGTTCTCATGGAGGTACCAGTGTTCTGAAAGCAAAAACAAAAACATTCAAATGTTTCTTGACCAGATACCTGACTAATACTCTCATAGCAAACAGCATTACATAATTCATAAAAAATAATAACAGACCATATTCAAAGTTTTGGAAACACATTCTCCATTTTTCTACAGTAGGAGTAAAAACATATCATCTACTTTCTGTATATAAATGAAGCTGAAGAATTGTTACATGTTGGCATTTATGATTATTGTACCTTTTATAATAGATGAGGTTCACATAGGTGTTCAGTGTGAAAGAATATTTGCTAAGTCTCACAAGAATATTTTCTAAGTAACTTTACTTGAATTCAGTTTCAACTTTACCTTATCTCAAAGCCAAAACTCCCCTCCTCTAGGTTACATGAGTTATCAATATTTTCATATTCTCTTGGATGTTAGATAGTGACACTTATTCAAAAGAGCAGAATTTTTGTTTCTTTTGTATCAGAGATCTTACCCAGGGGCATTTAAGCACAATGTCACACCTCCAGCCCCATTTTATTTTATTTTATTTTTTGTACCAGGGATTGAAGCCAGGGGCACTCAAAATAGGGCCACATCCCCAGCCCTATTTTGTATTATACTTAGAGACAGAGTCTCACTGAGTTGTCTAGGGTCTCACTTTGGCTGAGGGTGACTTTGAATTTACCATCTTCTTGCCTCATTTTCCCATCCTTCTGGGATTATGGTTGTGTGCACCTTGACCAACACAGTCGTCGTTTTGTTTGTTTGTTTGCTTGCTTTAGTATTTATTCAGTTGCTGAAGCTGTCCTTGAATGTGAAATCTCCCTGCCTAAATCTTCTGAGTCACTGAAATTACAGAAACACATCACCATACCGGTTCTTTTCAGTTCATACAAAGGCAGAATTGGGATGTCAAACAGAAAGAGAGCTGTTAAAATCACCCCATCTTAAATGGTGTCTTATTTCCTAATATTTAAACATTGGACTTGTTTTGACACATAATGAGGAAATATTATTTTAATCAGGAGACTGTTGATTCTCATTTTATCTATACAATATTTTACAGTTCAAAACTTGATTTAATTTGAAAATATAATTCATCCTGTAAAATTTCTGTGCTTTCTGTTAGAACACTGGTTTCAATGCCTGTGCAAAATTATGATGAATTTACAGCTAGAGAGAAGTCTATATAATAAAATATTAATAGTATTAATTTTAATCATATTCTTTGTTTCATATTTCTAACTTAGTTAGCAATATGAAGAATTGAACTCATAACTCCTCTATCACTGAGTTATACTCCCAGATCTTTTTCTTCTTTGTTTTATGACAGGGTTTTTCTCAGTTGTCAAGGCTAATCTCAAACTTTTGATCCTCAAGCATCAGAAACCTGTATCACTGGTATTGAAGTGCATGACCGTGTACATGGCTATTTTGTAACATTCTTAAAGTTGAGTATACAAACTCACCTAATGGTACATTCCTATAACTCTAGTTACTCCCAAGGATGAGGTACATTTTTTTTCTTTTTTAAAATTCATCCATGGTGACTAAGATGCAGATAATTGCTTTGAGAGAGCATACAACACTAGCCTTAACTCATAGACTGAAGGATCTATTTCTAGTGAATGAAAAAAAATATCAGATATATAATATTGTGTTGCATAAGCACATGACATTTTGTTTGTTAACAGCAGCACAATGATGAGTATGTAACAGATTTAGTTGCATATGTATTCTAGATGATTAAAATAATATTAGTATGGCTTCAGTACATATGCTTTCTGAAGTTGCACCTACAAAGCAACTGACCAATGATCATTTGCATGAATGATAAGCTTGTCTGGGTACCATGTGGAGGTGGTTTTAGTAGGTCTTGGTTGTTAAAATTTATTTCTATAGTAGTCTTATAATACCCTAGATGCTGAAAAACTTCTTATCCTTTAACATTGCTTGGCTTAAATTTATGCACTACTCTTAGGAAGGAAACCCAAAAGCCTTTTTAATGACAGATGTACTATGGAAAATTGTCCCCACAAAGTTCAGATGCTGTGTAATATCAACTCCCTGAAATCAAAGAAAGGAAATGACTTACATTCTTGGAAAGTGAAGCCACTAGCAGCTTTCTCTGAAAAACTACACACTGTGGCAACTGGGAGTATTTCATACAAAAACTACATTTAAATAGATGCTTATGAAACCAATAAACCAATAAACAAATATAACTGGGTCCTTGAGGATAAGGGAAGGAATCACACATGGAAAATACAGCAAGAAATGATTTTCCTCTACATTTAGAAGTGCTAGATCCCAGACTTGAAGTCAAAATCAACCCAAGAATTGTAAGTTTGTCTTCCCTGCTGTGGGTAATGCTCAGCTCCTGAGGAAAATGCTGGCAAAACCTATTCTTTGCTAAAATAAAATAAAAACAAAAACTAAAAAATGTAGAAGACAGTCAATGACCTAATATTTATTTAGGCACAAGTTACATAAAAATACGGTCCCAAAATTTTGCAAGCTTTCATTTCAACTTTAAAATATACTAGTTTTGACCATTTTCCATCTCTTCATCTTTTAGAAAATGCCCCTCTGTTAGGCTCTGCCATTCTGGGACTGGAGGTGTTGTTTTCATCCTTTTGATCTCCCACCTCTGGCCCCAGGTGACCCTACATGACAGTGCCGGCAGCCAGCCCAGAGAGTAAACTGGGGGGCTTCTTTGCTGTCACCTGGCATAAGGTCTGCCAACTCCTCCCAAGACCCACATTCTGCAGGCCACACCCTAACTCACATGTCCCCTGAGATCCCTTCAGGACCAGGAGCTCCATACTGGTGTCGGTTTCCCCAATGAGGCACTTTCAGGGTCTTGGAGCAGACACTGCGCTCTGGTCCTTTCCAGAAGCCAGGCAGCCTGGCCTCAAGGGCACACAGCAGGTAGCACCCACAGCCTTAGGAAAGCGGGCTCCAACACTGGTGCCTCCACAGTGACGGAGAGTGACAAGTAAGAGCCCTAGAACAGAGTGCCAGAGACACCATCAAGCCCTGG
Source organism: Marmota flaviventris (assembly GCF_047511675.1). Lineage (NCBI taxonomy): Eukaryota > Metazoa > Chordata > Mammalia > Rodentia > Sciuridae > Marmota > Marmota flaviventris. Next base: position 43,470,462 of record NC_092516.1, on the reverse strand, counting down.
AACCTGCGGAACCCAGCGATCCGGGGACGAGGCCCGGTGCATGGAGCCCGGAGCACAGCCCACAGCCAATACAGGCCTCCTGCCATCTCCACAGAGGGGACTGGGAGCTGCAGCCTCCCTTGCTCCAGGCTCTGCTGCCCTCGGGCCTGACCTCCAGCCCCAGCATGGGCGAACTCCGACTCCCGAGGCAACTTGCTCACCTGGTGCCCACCCTAGACCCGAGCGAACTAAAAGAAGAAGAAAGACCGAGAGGGGAACACTGCCTTCCCAGGACTGGGGACCTCGAGAAACCCTCTGGAAACCCATCCAGTTTGGCTGACAGGGGACCCAGCCGCCCGCCGCTGGGGCGCGGTTCCCAGGGAGGCTCTGGGTTCCTTTTCTTACCTCTAGAAAGACCTGAGCTCCAGGAGTCAGACCCTCCTCAGCTGTGGACTTCTTCCTGCCAGCGTCCCCTGCCCACACCTTTCTTGAGTCTCTCTTAATGATTATGTGACTTTTTGCACCACTTGGGGAGCAAAACAGAACACTTAGCCTCTTTTTAAAAAATAATTTTTAGTTGTGGATGAACACAATACATTTACTTATTTATTTAATGTGATGCTGAGGGTCGAAACCAGGACCTCACACATGCTAGGTAAGTGCTCTACCACTGAGCCAGGATCCCAGCCCCACTTAGCTCGTTTTGAAACAGATCAACTCTGTTTGCATAAAAACAAGCAGACTGGGGTGAGTGCCGCGTCGGGCCAAGGGAGCCGAGTCCAGCGAGGGACGGCGAGGTTAAAAGACACACAGGACACCAAGGTTCTTCATCCAGGAGTCACACACTTTATTGCTAACACACTTTCTTTTATACCCCAAGCAGCAGAAGTGGAAAACTACCCAAAAGCAGGAGGGAGGGGGAGAAATTTAGTTTCAACATCTGTTATTGTCAGGTACCGAAACCTCCCTTAACAAGAAATCCATCAGACCAGAAAATGTCAAGGCATTCCCGTGGGACACATATGTCTCAGACGGACAAGCAGGAACAGAAAAACCGCAAGTTCGCCATGGCCTTGTGAGCTGGCCACACTGGCATGCAGAACAAACTAGTGGAGGTTGGGCTCCAGGGCCCAGGGTGGACCTGCTGCCAACAAGTCCCCCTCTTTTGTTTTTTGCATGCCAGTGGGAGTCAAGTAGCCCCGGTCTTAGGTCATTCACAGCCCTTGCGATGCTTACCCGTCTCTGGGAAGGCCCCGATTCCCTGGCTTAGGTCGCACAGCAAGCGTGAAAGTTGCACGTCACTGGGTACTACAAGATCAGCTCAAGGTGTTATGACCTATCAAGACATTATTGTGGTGAACGCTTAACCGTCTCCACCTACGGGACCCACGACCATCACCGCCGAATGGCAGATGTGTTTGGACCAAGAGATTAGACAGCAAAGATCCTAGTACAGGAAGGCAAGAGGGAGAGGTATGCATAGAGAAAAGATATGGCAGGAGTTCTTCTTTTAAGGAGGACACTCATCTTCGGATAAGTCTGAAGTATATCTCAGAGGGGCGATCATCCATCTTCAAGCGTTGACAGTGAACCTGTATCGGCTTAGAGGCTACGATATTAATTTGATCCTTAATGAATTGTACTATCTTATTTACAATGCAGGGTCCTATTGCCACTACTAGAAGGAGGCCTAACAATGGCCCCAATAAGGGAAGAAGATAAGGCAAAAATCCATTAAGTCCAGTCCAGAGAGGGTTCTCAAATAATTCCCTCCTCCTTTTTTCTAGGTCTTCTTGGAGTTGTTTAATTTTTGTGCGAACTATGCCAGATTTGTTAGCATAAAAACAGCACCTCTCCCCAAGGGCTAAACAAATTCCCCCTTGATTGGCAGTAAGCAAGTCTAAACCCCGCCTGTTCTGAAGAACTACTTCTGCTAGGGAGTCTATCTGGTCTTGTAAGTCTTTAACGGTTCCCAATAGGGTTTGCACATCATCTATAAGCTGTTGAGATAGGCAGCGGTAAGAATGTATAGCCGTACCCAATCCCACCGTGCCTGTACCCACAGCAGCGGTTATTCCAAGGCCAACAAGGAGTGGTAAGGTCTGCACAGCTCTCTTGTGTCTTCTAACTAAGGTGTCTAGGCTAGGAATGGGTAGGGGTTCATCTCCTGAGATAATCGTGGTGTCAGGAAGTAGTAATGCCAGAACGCAACCACCAGTCCAATTTGCTGGGAGCCTGGGAAAAGCTAAATTTCCACCACACATAAAAACTGTACCATTAGGGGGACAAATGGGCGGAGTAGGTGAGGAGTAATTCTTTACTAATGAGCAGTTCCCAAAGGAAGAGACTCCAACATCAACATCATAGGTATTATTCTGCATCATGCCCAGAAGGCATGACATAAAACCACCTAAAGGCTGCACCTTAAAGGGTAGCCCAGATTGACATGTGTTGTCATCACCAATGGCATAATTAATTGGGACCGCCAATGGCATGACTGCACCTGCCGTCATGCAGAGCCAGCAATCACCAGCAAGGGTAGGATTGGAACTGTTAAGTAAAGAAAAGGTAGTTTCTAGGATATCTAATGTATTGGCATCTAAATCAGGAAACTGGGATTTGGGCAATATCAAGGGGTGGTATGTAGGCTTAGGGATCTCTGGCTTTAAAAGCTTAATCACCTGAAGGTGTTTGATAGCATCAGTCGGTCCCCCTCCGTCAGAGACTCCGATGGGGGCCTGCATGGGCCAGCAGGAAGGTTTACCCATGACGCCCTCACATCCCGCCTCCGTTAACCGAGTCGTGATGCCTTCCCCTTCCCGGTCACCAAGAAAAGGAATAAAATTATAAGTGGTCCCCCCTTCTCCACAGGGGTTAGTTAGGATGGCCTCAAAATACTGTTTTCCTTGATTATTAACACAAATTGAGGCCGATACATAACAGGAGATGTGCATCGCCGGGGTGTAACGACAAGTGGCAGAACAGCTTCCAAGAGTCTCGGTCGGATTAGGGACAACAAGTCCGGGCTTATTAACACATACCCATTTTGGTTGCTTAAATCCTCCGATGTTTTGATTGAGTTCAGCCGCCATATAGGCTACTTTAGTCCCACAATCAATGCTCTGGATATAACCAGAGGGGGCCGAGTGCCGGGGCCCTCCCTTATACTCACAAGGGGCTCCAAAAAGATATTCATGAATATTCCCAGGTGGGGAGTCAAGCCCTCCTTCAGCAAACCTGTCCAGAAGGAATGCCACAAGCAGGGTCCAGCTCATGAGGTGTGTCTCGGCACTCACTTGAAGGGGTGAGAACAACAGCGGCAGGATCAGCCATTTTGGGAACTTCATTTTGTCTTGAATTTTCATTCACCGGTCTGGTGCAGTGCTCTGGGATCCAAATGGGCTTCTCAGTTCCTGGGGGAAAACACATACAGCTCCCCTCACTCTAGCTAAGAGTGGAGCCGGGGGTTGCCACTTTCCGGTGGATAAATCTTTCCACCTTATTTGAGCATCTTGTACAGTGGGAGGGGAAAAGTGGCGTTGTGCAGCCCTGCGCCCTCCAGTGTCAGTGAGTAAAAAATTTAAAGTAAATAGGATTATGCTTAGAAGTGCTTGTGGTCCCTGACAATTCCGGTATATCTCCCCCTCTTTTGTTTTTTGTAAATAAGTTTTTAAATGTTGATGGGCTCGTTCCACGCTAGCCTGTCCCTGTGAATTATAGGGGATTCCAGTCTTATGATTAATTTCCCATTGGGTGCAAAACCGTTGAACCACCTGGCTTACATATGCGGGACCATTATCGGTTTTGAGGCATCGTGGGGTGCCCATGGAGGAAAAGGCTTTTAGAAGATGACTGATAACGACCTTAGCCTTCTCTCCAGTATGTAAGGTGGCAAAAATGAAGCCAGAATATGTGTCAGTGGAAACATGTATAAAGGAGAGCTTACCAAAGCTAGGGAAGTGTGTAACATCAGTTTGCCAGACATCATTAGGTTGTAGTCCTCTTGGATTAACCCCAAGGGAAGGAGAATGAATAAATGGTGCACAGGATGGACATAATGAGACAATCTGTAAAGCTTGGTCTCGTGAACATCCTGTGTGGAAGCGTAAAGACTGTGCATTTAAATGAAATTTATTATGGAATTGTAAGGCCTTATCATATTCGGTCGTCACACAGGAAAGGCCGACAGCATGAGTAGCAGCGTCTGCTTTTGCGTTGCCCTCTGACAAAGGTCCAGGGAGCCCTGAATGGCTTCGGATGTGGCCGATGTATAAATGATCTCGTCTAGCCCAAATGAGAAGCTGAACTACCTGTAGTTGTTCTGTGATGGTTGATTGCTTTCCAATATATGATGCTGTTTCTATGACTAGAGCCAGATTGGCTACATACAAGCTGTCAGTATATACATTAAGAGGAATAGAACTATAGACTTTGAGAACTATGATTAAAGCTTCAACTTCCGCCTTTTGGGCCGACTGACCTGACACAGGTTGTCGGAGAATTTGAGATCCATCAAAAATGACGGCAAATCCATTTTTGGCCCCATCTGTATATACAGTTTGGGCCTTTGGAATAGGTTCCCTTTTCATAATCTTTGGGAAGATAATGGGACACCTTTTAAAGCTCTCCAAAAGTCTATGTTGGGAAGTGATTATCAATCTGACCCTTGAAGCTGCACAGGAAAAGACACCAAAGGTCATGTTCTTGTTGTAACTTGTGTATCATATCTTGAGTGTAAGGTTGAATAAGTATGTCAAAGGTTTTTCCAAACAATGCATCAGCCAAATATTTAGCCTCCCAAATTAAGTTAATAACTAGCTCATAAAAGGGAGTCAGTACCTGGGGGTTAGAAGCCGGCAAGTGGACCCAATAAATGGGACCCGTTTGCCAGAACACTCCCGTGGGAGTAATTTTAGAAGGTAGAACTATAAATGACAAGGGCAGAGAATAATCTATCTGCATAATCTGCATGTCCTGTAGAGCCTCTTCTATTAGCCTCAGTGCTCGTAAGGCTTCTGGTGTAGGTACTCTACATGACGTAGGAGAAGGATCTCCTCGCAAGAGGTCATACAGGGGTTTCAGCTCTCCAGTTGGAATATGAAAGGACGGGCACAGCCACTGTATTTCTCCGAGGAATGTCTGCCACTGATGTAAAGTTTTGAGCTGATTTATCTGGAACTGGGGTCTCTGGGGAAAGATTCCTGTTATTAATGATGTATCCCAAATAATTGTAAGGGTGTTGAAATTGGACCTTTTCGGGCGCTATGACCAGCCCTGCCCCTTTTAGAAGGGATTGGAGGACTTCATAAGATTGAAGAAGCCTTTCTTTCTTGGGCCCTGCCAGTAAGATGTCATCCATATAATGAATGAGGTAGAGCTGTGGGAACTGCTGTCGAAAGGGTCGTAAGACCTCAGCTACAAAATATTGGCACATTGTAGGACTATTAGTCATCCCTTGAGGTAGGACAGTCCATTCAGTTGGTAAGGTTCCCTAAAGTTTGTTGAAGGCAAGGAAAAAGTGAAATGCTTTCGGTCTCTTGGGTCTAAGGGGATAGAGAAGAAACAATCTTTTAAATCTATGACAATAAGGTGCCAATCCTTTGGGATCGCAGTAGGAAAGGGTAGCCCTGGCTGTAAAGGTCCCATGGGTTGCATAGTTTTATTAATAGCCCGTAGGTCCTGAAGAAGCCTCCACTTCCCAGACCCCTTTTGTATAACAAAAATAGGGGTATTCCAAGGGGAGGTAGAGGGCACCACGTGTCCTAACTTAAGCTGGTCTTGAACTAATAGGGAAGCGGCCTGTAATTTGTCCTTAGTTAGGGGCCACTGTTCTACCCACACAGGGTCATCTGATAACCAAGTAATGGACAGTGGAGGTGGCTGCACTTCAGGGGCCCCTAGGATAAATTTCCCAGTCCTCTCCGGTCTCTTCCCCGCTGGGTAACCTGTTCCACTGGATCCACGGGTGATATTCTGCCCTCATGTCTCTTTCCTAGTCCCCTTCCGGGGATCCATCCCATGTCTAGCATTGTATCATTAACAAAGTCATTATTTCCTTTCAAAGTCTGGGTAGTGAGAATAGCCCCCATTTGATGAAGCAAGTCCCTCCCCCAAAGGTTCGTGGGGAGTCCAGTCACCACATAAGGCTGGAAATGGCCACTATGTCCTTCGCCATCTCTCCATTTTAAAAAGGCAGCACTTCTTTTTGGTCGGGTTTGTCCTATCCCCTGTAATATGGCCGAGGGACTCTGGAGGGGCCAGGCAGGTGGCCATTGTTTTACAGAAATGACAGAGACATCCGCCCCTGTATCTAGTATTCCCTTGAAAGCCTTGTCCTGTATCTCAATGGTCAGGTTGGGACGCGAATCCAAATGAGCTACCCAAAAGGCCTGGGGAGTTCCAGTGGAGCCAAAGCTGCCATCGCCCCGGGTCCCACGGAGGGTGTGCCCAGGAATGGAAGCTAAGGGTAGCAGCAGCAATTGAGCTATATGCTCCCCGGGGGGAAGAATAACAATTCCTTGGGTAGCTTCTACTACTATTTTTATCTCTCCCTGATAATCAGCATCAACAACCCCCGTAAGAATCTTCAAGCCCCACTGAGGTGCGCTACCTCGTCCCAACACTGGTCCCACCGTCCCCTCTGGCAGGGGTCCAAAAACCCCAGTAGGCAGCGTCTGGGGTCCCATTTGGGGAGTTAATACCGCTTGGGAGGTGGAACTGAGGTCCAGTCCTGTGCTTCCTGGTGTTCCCCTGGGGAGTTCCCAGATAGAAAGGGGTTGGTCAGGGGGAGGCGGCGGAGACGCCCACTCCCCGGGGCACTGTTTTGTTCCTGCACTGCCCCATATACTTTGTCTTCCGGGGCCCAGGGCGGGCCCCTGCTCCCATTTCCTGACAGTATTGGGTTACCCTGGATGTCAAATTTTGACCTGCACTCACTACTCCAATGATTTCCTTTATGACATCGAGGACAAAGTCCAGGCATTCCTCTGCCAGCACCCTCGCTCCTCTCCGGGCAGTTTCTCCTTATATGTCCCTCTTTTCCACATTTAAAACACCCCTTAGAGCGGGTTCCACTGTTATCAGATTTTTGCATTCCAGTCTTAAGGGCAGCAGCCAAAACCTGACCAGTAATATGAGGCCCATCTATATCTTTGCATGCTCGAATCATGTCATCTATACTTTTGGCCTGGGAGGACTTAATAGCATTTTGGCAGTAAGTGTTGGCGTTTTCATATGCCAGTTGTCTAATAAGTGGCACAGCCTGTTCCAGATTAGGGAATATTTTTCTAGCCACCTGCATTAGGCAGGCTATAAAGTCCGCATAAGGTTCAGAGGGCCCTTGAGAGATCTTGGAAATTTTTGCTTCAGTCTTAGAAACGGGCAGGGCTTTCCAGGCATGGACCGCAGCTGAGGCTATTTGAGCATAAACACCTGGGTCGAAACTAATTTGTTGGCTTATGGTGGCATACTGCCCAGTTCCTGTTAACATTTCGGCATTTCGCTGTTGATGGCCCGCATTCAGGTTAATCTGAGCCAGCTCGCGGCACCTTTCATGATATTCACTTTTCCACAATAAGAAATCCCCTCCAGATAACACAGCCCTGCAAAGTTGCTGCCAATCATTGGGTATCAGTTGACTGGCTGAGAAGGACTCGAAGAGGGTCAATGTGAAAGGGGCATGAGGTCCATAATTAATGACCGCCTCCTTAAGCTATTTTATGTCCTTGAAGGCTAGGGGGACATGGGTTCTGGCCGGCTGTCCATCAGCATCGACGTTTTCAATCATTGGAAAAACCTGAGCCGCTCTAGAACCCCAGTGGACCCCCGCCCGTCTAGTAGGGGCGTCCTCATTCCAATCAGGATTATAGGGCAGAGGTGCGGCAATTGAGGGGGCCCTAGGCACCCTCACATTTGCCCTTTTAAGGCGATGTTCTAGTTCTTCTATCTCCCTTTCTAATCCCTCCTCTTCCTCAGAGAGAGAACTGAGGTCCTCAGGATCCTTTTCGGGCTTAGAAATCTGGAGACAATTCCTAACCCCCGAGCCCGAGTCCTCAAGAGGACCCTCATCCTTTAAGGATTCTGCCATTTGCTCTTCCTGCACCTGATTAAGGGCCTGTTCACATTCAGCAAGTTGATCCTTGATCTTTACTTTATCTGTTAATAAAGCATCCTTTACCAACCTCCATAAGGAAAAGGTGGCAACCGGGACACTGTCCAAGCCCCGGTCCCTCAATAATTTCTGAAGGTCATGTCTCACCAGGTCCCAGTCACTATTATTAAGAAATCCTCCTGTCAGAAACCAATGACAAGCCTGGGCAATAATTTCAACGAATTCGGTTGCAGTCTTAGTTTTTATTCCTGTTCCTTGTGTATTTAACAGCTCTTTCAGTTCGTTGGCCAGACGAACCTTCACTGTTGAGTTACCCATGGTACGTACCCTGCCTCTTTAAATTATCTTTAAACCAATCCTCCCCCTTCTTTCTTAGAAGGTGAGGCCCGTCCGCTTACCCCTGCTTTCCGGATCTCGGTGGAACCTCCAATTGCCGCGTCCGGCCAAGGGAGCCGAGTCCAGCGAGGGACGGCGAGGTTAAAAGACACACAGGACACCAAGGTTCTTCATCCAGGAGTCACACACTTTATTGCTAACACACTTTCTTTTATACCCCAAGCAGCAGAAGTGGAAAACTACCCAAAAGCAGGAGGGAGGGGGGAGAAATTTAGTTTCAACATCTGTTATTGTCAGGTACCGAAACCTCCCTTAACAAGAAGTCCATCAGACCAGAAAATGTCAAGGCATTCCCGTGGGACACATATGTCTCAGACGGACAAGCAGGAACAGAAAAACCGCAAGTTCGCCATGGCCTTGTGAGCTGGCCACACTGGCATGCAGAACAAACTAGTGGAGGTTGGGCTCCAGGGCCCAGGGTGGACCTGCTGCCAACAGGTGAGCAGTCATGATGCTGTTATTTATTTATTTATTCGCCTTGAAAAGCACAGAGTTTTCAGCAACTATTAAGAATGAACAACTGGAAAGTGGCTTTGCAGGTTTATTAGGAAGGCAGATGAGTGTCCAATGCCTGGGATCCATGTGACTTACCTGGAAACTGGGAAAGCACCAAGGTTGATCTTTCTTTGTGCAAGGCTGCCAATCATGAGGCCACTGCAGATATTTGTGACCAGTGAACTACTGAGCTGAGTGCCCAGCTAGGTTTGACACATTTCTGAGCTGACTCAATTATTCTGAAATGATTCCTGTTTTCTGCCTCCAGCCAGAAAGTCATCTCAAAATATTGATTAATTTCAGAAGGAGGAAAATAAGGTTCTAATGCTGCCATTCAGGTCCAAGTCTTCTCCAGGGCACCTGATAGGCCTGCTATGAGCCTCCATCAAAGTGGTCAGGAATTCACTGACAAATTTCAAAGGGGCTGAAATGTCATTACTGTTTGTATAATTTTGGATTGATTAACAATAGCATAAATGACACAAACATGACAAAGGTGGAAGGTATGAAGCAAACCTCTCATTGGCAATCTTTTCTTTATTCAGTATTCAGCAGTAGAGTCAAGCAGTGGTTTACCTAGCATGGCTTATTTGGGGGGCAGAAAATGGCTTAAGTAAGGATCTGGGTTACATAAGCTTCTTTCACCAGATCAATTTTCTTTCAGAAGCTTACAACATTCTTATCATGGACACTCATGCCATCCACATCTCCAAATACAATATGTCAAATTTTTCTTTTCTGAAATCTAGATTCTATTTTTTAATGTTTCATAGTCTTGCCAGTAATTATATTTCCCACCTTGGTCTCCCTTTTCCTCTATTTGCTTTCTATTTAAAAATGAAATAAAATAAACAAAGAAAAAATTTTAAAAATTATTCTGCATGCCTATATATCTCACATTTCTTTTTGTTTTGAAAACATAGGACTTGGTGGTACTTTACATTCTCTCTAGATCAGCCTGTTCTCTAATTAATAAATCTTGATTAAACTTTCAACATATTCAATGACAACCTATATTTTGTATGTAAAGGGGTGTTGAGATAAATTCTAGCTGTTGTTTCTTTGTTGAGAGCCACAGTCAGTCAGAATGATGCCTGGCATTTGCCAGAGGGAATGTTTGAAAGGTTATGCCAGGGAACCATTGAGATGATGATTTGAGTTAAGCTATATCCAATTGCTATGATGCTGGATTGATTGCATTATATATTTGAGCTTTCCTGTCAGGCAATGGGGTGGCTCTTGCTGCCTTGGGCGCCCGCTACTTTGAAGTTCTTGCTCTACTTTGGAGTTCTCTTGGGGATTCCCAGAGAGTGCCCATTGATTGGGGAAGTGCCAGAGGAGGGATTTCCAGTGTGGGGGGTTGCTGGAAGGGCCATGTGAGTGGTGTTGGCCAAAAAGCACTCGTGCGGTGCTGGTGAGAGTTGAAATAAAGTGTTGCTCTTTGAACCTACAAGGCTTCGTGCCCAGACAGACTGCAGCATTTCTTCTTGATGTAAACTGTGAAGTGTATGAAAAATAAGTCCAAGCACATTACTCTAAATCTTTTGTCATTTAAAATGATAGACCTCAGCCAGAGCAAAGGAACATATACAAAAATACTTGCACCAGCCTGGTTTCAGACCCCCCACACACACACTAATGGAGCAGCTGACCCCAAAACAATAAGCCCAGGAAATACCATATTCACATTCTGGTTGCATGTTAATTACTCAGCTGGGATCAGTGCAGGGATGTAGGCAAATATCAAAGGTGCCAGTTTAGCTCAAGACATTATCAGCATATTTTCTCAATTACTATTGCTGGGAGTATTGTATTGTGGGTGTAATAGTGTAGAATAAAGTAAATCACCAATACCCTGACTGAGACTTTCCAGAGCCCTGGCCCAACTCTGCTGACCACAGTAATAACTCCACAACTACCAATTGCTCCTAAAAATTTTTGTTTGTGCAGTGTCTCAACTTTAACAAATTTTGTTCGAGTTACTATGTTCTGAAGTTTAAAGTTTTAGATGCAAAGGCGACTGGGCATGTGCAAATATCTGTAAACTGCAAACAAATAAATATACATTCTTTTTTCTAGGACTTTTATGGACTATGGTTTCCAACAGTCATTCACAAAAGAGGTTACAAAAAAAATCCCTGTTTATTCCCAAGGAATCTTTACACAACACTTTTACACTGGCTACTTCACATAAACTTGCCTCAGGGATTTAATTCATAAATCAAATGAATTTCCTGCAGCCTGTACAGTGCTGTTGTAATGGCTATTATAATAATGTAAAATTGTCATGAGTGATGAAACATGCCTGGAATCCTAGAAGTTCAGGAAAATGAGGCAGGAGAATAGGTAGTTTGAAGAAAGCCTCATTCACTTAACAAGGCTCCAAGAAACTTAGTGAGAGCCTGTCTCAAAATATAACATTAAAAAGACAGTGGATGTGTATCAGTGGAAAGCACCCCTGGGTTCAATACTCAGCACCAAACCAAAAATTAAAAAATAATAATAATAAACATAAGGATTCAGGGTACAAAAACATGTAAAAATGTTGGCAACAGCATAAATTAATAAATATATTTTTGAAAAAAGTGTTAAGGTTCTTTAAAAGCCCAAAATAAAAATGCTACATAATCCACTAGTAATAATTTGGGGTACTACCACAAGGTTGTACATGCCTGTACTCTCTGTGGCTTAGAAGGGTGAGAGAGGAGGATCTCAAATTAGAGACAAGACTCAAAAACTTGGCAAAGTCCTAAGCATATCAGTAAACCCTGTCTCAAAAATAAATAAATAAATAAAAGTGGTGGAGACTGGGTATGTAGCACATTGGTAAAATGCCCATGGGTTAATCCCTGGGTTCAAACCTCAGTACCACAAATAAGTAAATAAATAAAATAAAAGAGAGAAAGAGATAGATTGAACTTGCATGTAATTTAAATTCAAAATAAATTTAAAAAATGGTATATATGTAAAACAATTGAAATCCTTTTGCTGAAGATATTGCTGCACTTCTATTTTTATTGTGTCTTCATTCACAGTATCCAATAAAAGGAAACAAGTGTCTTTTAGATAAAAGGTATTATCAGAAAATGCCTTCCAGCTGCAGATTATTCAACTAATGCCTTTAGAAACTACACACTTAAAATTAAAACTGGTCCCTAGAAGGCAAGACTCAGATACTGGTGTTTTTAAAGTACTCCAAGATATTTGGTATCTGTGGGCACCTTTTTTCAGACTGTTCTAAAACTCAGAAAGAGGTACATATGGGAGGTCAGGATGAAACCACAATATACAGTAAATTCTTCAATGGGTAATCTTAACTCAGACACTCTAATAGATGAAACAGTTTTGGAGATAAAACTAGATTCTCTGTTTCACTGATTTCTGGGTTATGGGTTGAATCCAAACATATATTAGAAAAGACTTAAGGCTACTGGTTAAAATCTATTTATAATAGGTATTGAAAATATACCAAAGGCTGGCTGTGTTGGTGCAGGCCTGTAATCCCAATTGCTGGAGAGGCTGAGGCAAAAGGATCAAATTTCAAAACAGCCTTAGCAAAAGTGAGGTACTAAATGACTCAGTGAAACCTCGTCTCTAAATGAAGTAAAAAATAACCCTGAGACTGAGTCTCAGTAGTCCAGTGTTCCTAAATTCAATCTCTAGTATCCACCATAAAAAAAAAAAAAAAAAAATATGTACTAGGGGGCTGGGGCTGGAGCTCAGTGGTAGTGATAGACCCAACCTGATCTTTTCTTAAAATTGGGCATCTCGCCACAAAACCATGAAAAGATAATTTCAGCTTTACTATAAATTACTGCAAATTCTGAACCTGCTTGAAATGCCTGCCCGTGCCTTGAACTCACCCATGCCTGGCTCTCTGACCAGATAGCAGCCCTCTCTGAAACTTAGTGCCACCTCATATATATTGGCCTTCCCTGGCCAGACAATTACCTTCTCTGAGGCTTTAATGGTCCTCATAAATTCTGATGTTGGGGCCAGCAAAAAAAATGTAAACTACCATTAGTGTGATGCTTGTCAGAGTTCTGTTATCTGTAACCCCCCCTTTGTGTAACTTTCTGGGCAATAAAGCTGGGCTTCAGGAAAGCTGGATGCTGTCTTGTTCCCGCCGTTTTGGGAGGGAGAGGCAGCCCAGCCGATCGAAATAATAAGCTTGCTTTAATTTGATTTTAATTGGAGTCGGTGGTCTTTTCTTGTGTTCTGGTCTAACAGTAGCTAACTTGTCTGGCACTTGGCTTAATTCTCAGCACTACATATAAGTAAATAAAATAAAGGTCTATCAACAACTAAAAAATAGTTTTTTTACATAGTGTACCTATTTGTTGACAGCCTGTGACCTAACTTGCTGTGTACTTTAGTTTTTGAGATGGAAGTTGGCCATGCATGGTGGTGCATGCCTGTAATCTCAGCTGCTTCAGAGGCTGAGATAGAGAATCCTGAATTTGAAGTCAGTCTCAGCAATGGTGAGAAGCTAAGAAACTCAGTGAAAACCTTTCTCTAAGTAAAAATAAAAAATAAGGGAGGGATGTGGCTCAGTGGTAGAGCGCCCATGACTTCAATACCTGGTTTTGCCTCCCAAAATATGGGACTGGGGATATAGCTCAGCTGGTAGAGTGCTTGCCTTCTAAGCATGAGGCCCTGAGTTTAATTCCCAGTACCACAAAAACAAACAAACAAACAAAAAAACAAAAAAAAAAAGGAAAGAAAGAGAGAGATTGATCTTTCATGTCGTTTGAATTCAAGTTAGTCCCACTTTTATTTTCCTGCCACAGCAGAGAAAGGTGTTTACTGAAATTATTGGAATGTTTCTATGGTTCAGGGCCATTTTAATTAAAAGATCTTACATATGAAAACAAAATGAATTGAGGACCTTTATTGGGACACATAAACTACACTACCTCATTTAGAAGAGATTAATACTTTTTAATGTCAACTAATTTTATTCTGCTTTATTCATATGTAAAAAGCTCGGATTGATGGTAAAGATGGTGCCTGGAGGGTCTGGGAATGTGGCTCAAGGCATAGAGCACTCACCTGGCATGCGTGCGGCCCAGGTTCCACCCTCAGCACCACCTACAAACAAGATGTTGTGTCCGCTGAAAACTAAAAAAAAAATAAATAAAAAAATAAAAGAATTCTTTCTCTCTCTCCTCTCTCTCTCTCTCTCTCTCTCTCTCTCTCTCTCTCTCTCTCTCTCTCTCTTAAAAAAAAAAAAAGATGGTGCCTGGAGCATTTCTCTTCCAGGAGCTCAGGTCCATGACACTGAATAGCGTGAACTTTTAATGGCACAATGGCACACCTCCAAATCCCCAAAGTGGCGTGAACTCTCAGCCAATAAAGAAGTAAGAGCCCACTCCCCCCTGCTCCTCCTCATCCCCATTGAGCTCATAAATATCAACACCCTCTCCCTCTCCCTCTCCCCATCCCCCTCCCCCTCTCTTCCCCCTTCCCTCTCTCTTCTTCCCCCTTCCCCCTTCTCTTCTGTGATAGGCCTCTACAGTCCTGCTTGTTGAGTTTATGGAGCATTTCCGCCATTCCTGCAAAGATGATAAATCAAATCTTTAAAAATGCTCTCTAGTTCTTGAAGAAAAATGAAATGAAATATGGGAAAATAGTCATTGATAATGTTGAAAGTGGAGTTTTGAGATGAAACAAAATTTCTCACTTTGCCAATTGCATCTGGGTGCTTGTCTCACAAATTTTGAAGAATAAAGTCTATTTATTTAATCAAGTCGAAATAGAACTCCTACCATGTGGGATGGGGAATGATACCAGATAAACTCGTTTTTGTGTGCCATCTTAAAAGTTTACAGATGTTTTTCAGCAGACATGGAAAAATCTATTTAAAATAGGTTTTAGAAAAGGCAGACTGACTACCACATGGGTTCATTTTCATCTTTTCCATGACCCATCTTTCCTCTTGCAACTTCACCACAGGACAAAGGACTTTGTTGAAGGTGTTCCCAAAAGTGGGCATTAAGGTTTTTTTTTACATTTGAAATAGGCCTTAATGGTGCTCATTAACATATCTTCCAGTTAGCCTCCAGCTGTGTTAGAATGAGGCTCATTATCCTGATTACACTGTAATTTTACTATCCCTTCTATTTTATACTAATTCACTATGAAAAAAGAACCCTAGATTTGAATATGTAAACAGAGAGCTAGAAAACTAGAGGTTTATTCTCAGATCTAAGCTGAAGTTCTGGAATTTATATTGTTGTTCTGAATTTCTGATACTGCTTCCCCTACATTAAAAAAAGCTCAAGAGTCATGAGGAGCATTGAGTTAAAATCCAGCATCAGTAACTTAATGAGGCCCTAAGAAACTCAAAGGGACCCTGTCTCCATATATAAATATTTTAAAAGGGCTGGGGATGTGATTCAGTGGCTGAACACCCCTGAGTTGAATTCCTGGTACCAAAAAGAAAACAACACACACACACACACACAAAAAAAAAAAAAAAAAAAAAAAAAAAAAAAAAAAAACCTCCATAACAAGCTCTAAAAGTACAATCTCTCTTGTGCATGGAAACAACAAATGAAGTTGGGGTTCTCTTCAGATAATTATTCCAGTCTTCACCACACAATGTGGGAACAAGCTGGACTCATGGCACTTGGATGCCCACAAAGGGCTTTAGAGACAAGCTGAAAACACCATACAATTATGGAACAAAATGCCCAGGTTTTTAACTGCTGATCTAAGCTTCACTAGACTAGCAAGGGTGGGGTATGGAGGTTGATCTGCCACAGAGACCCTCTGAGGAATCCTGTGAAGATGGCCTCAGTCCTGAGCCTACACAACACTTTTTTTTTAAAGAGAGAGTGAGAGAGATAGAGGTAGAGAGAGAGAGAATTTTAGGTTTTTTTTTTTTTTTTTTTTTTTTTTTTTTTTTTTAGTATTTGGCGGACATAACATCTTTGTTTGTATGTGGTGCTGAGGATTGAACCCGGGCCGCATGCCAGCCGAGCGTGCTACCGCTTGAGCCACATCCCCAGCCCGAGCCTACACAACTCTATTTAAAAAATTCTAGTTTCAAACCTGCAGTCTCACCAGGCACACACACACAGAGCACTCCAGTATGGCCTCAAACAAGTTATTTCCCCTCAACCTGATAAATAGAGTGAAGCCCCTGGCAGGCTCTTCTAGCCTGATAAGAGAGAAGGGCAAAAATATCAGGGTGGAGACCACCAGACAAGATGTTTCTGACCCCAGGGTAAATGATAATGAGAAACCTGGTGGTAGCTGAAGAAGATTGCAAGGGGGGGTCAAAAAGCCCAAAATTTTATGTAAATAATAGAGCTAATGAACAGTGATTCAGCCAGCCAAAACAAGGATGCACTTGAGATGGAGAGCCTGATGAGGACCTGACATCCCATTAGTTGTCTTCATTTCCTGATCCTCTGCGTAATACTCACCACTCTCCAACTCTATACCCTTGTCTGGACCCTGATGAGACCTGCAACTTCTCCCTATCATCCTCTCCTCAACCAGTCATCTGCTCCACACCAGGACAGCCCTGCCTTGGTTTTTGTCCTGATCACCCTGGTCTGAGTGAGTGTGCATATGCTGGACATAAAGTCTAAGGCTTGAGACTTTTGAACTTAGCATGCAGAGGGAATGTCTATAATTAGCCTGTCATTATTATGTGTGCTTTGCAGTGCTTAGAATTAATTTATAATTGTTAGCTCTGAATGGATTATGTCTATTGCAGTACCTAGCATTAAGAATTGTTGTTTTCTTGATTAAGAACCTATAGAGTGAAATTATGTTGAGTAATTGAATGAATAAAGCATTGACAGGGGCAGAAGTGCATGGAAATTCTTTATTTCTCTCCTGTACTGCATATATCACAATTGTTGCCCCCTCACAACAAGTCCCTAGCCACAATTTTCATTTTCCACCATTGCCACTCTTGCCAGCTTCAAACAACCTACTTATCCAGATAACAAGGCACACTTACCATTTTCTTGCTTTCGGGGTTTTCAGAGTTCTCCCTGTGATTTGTTTTCAGCTTCTTCTTAGCACAGAAATTTGGGCTCCTGATACATGACAGAAAGCCTACAAAATGATTAAAAGAATGGCACCTAAGAGACTATTGGACAAGTCTTCAGGCACTGACTCCAACCTAAGCCGAGTGGGCCCAGAATCAAGTCCAAAATGCAAGCTGGTCCATTTTCATTGTTAAAAGACTAAGGATCAGGGCTGGGAATATGAACTTAAATAAAAGAAATTAAAATACTTCTTATAAGATATCTGCTGTTTTCCAGATATTCACTGTACCACATATGATTAAAACCTGACATTTTCCCTCCACTGGGTACATTGTTGTCTATAACTGTATAAGAAGTCACTCTAAAACTTACTAGTTCACATTTGGATTGAACTGCATTCATCTGCAATATTTTTGCTGCATATGTTTAGCTGTTAAGATTACTGAACTTCAAAGGGTGATCTGGCTGCCAAAAAAAAGCACCCTGAATCTTCTTCACATGATATCTCAGAATCTAATAAATTAAGGTGAGCTTGTTCTCATTGAGGAGACAGTGTTCTAAAAGCAAAAGCAAAAAACATTAAAAAATATTTCCTGACTAGGTACCTGACTAGTACACTTTCATAGCCACAACTTTATAAAAGCCATAAAAAAAGAAGAGCCCTGACCCAAAGTTTGTAGAATGCATTCTGCATTTGGCTAGAGTAGGAGTAAAATCGCATTAACAAATTTCTGTACACAGATAAGGCTAAAGGACCCATGATATTATGTCACTAATTCTGCCTTTTGTAATAGATGAGGTTTATAAAGCTGTTCAGTGTCAAAAATATTTTCAAAATCCCACAAGTACTGTGTGTGTGTGTGTGAGTGTGTGTGTTTATATGAGTGTAGTTCTGGTGGTTAAAATGAGAGAATTAATATTCCTGAGCTATATCCTCAATTTTTTTCTTTTTTTTTAATTTTGAAACAGGATCTTACAAAGATGCTTTGTTGTGTGCCCACAATTTTTAAGTACATATCAAGATCAAATATGCCTGATGCAAAGGCAAAACTTACCTCCTTCAGAAGCCATGATTCATCATTATTTTTAAGTAGTGACATTTTTAAGTGGTGACATTTATTCAAAAAGGGGAGGGGGTTACACACATATGTGGCTCATGTCAGCAATCTTAATAATTTGGGAGACTTAAGCAGAAGAATCACAAATTCAAATTCAGCCTAAATAATATGAGAGGGCCCTAAGAAACTAAGCAAGATTTTGTGTGAAAACTAAAAATAAAATAAAATACAATTTAAAAAGCCTGGTGATATAGGAGTTTAGGAGAATTACCCTGGGTTAAGTATTCATTCCTCTCCCCTTAAAAAAAGAAAAGAAAGAATAAAAAAAAGAAAACCAAAATGTTTACATCTGATGAACTTTTTATTCAATGGGGATAATATGTTTGAGAAAAACGTCTAAAGCTTGTAGCAAGGATTTAAAATAAACTTGGGAAATTGCTGAAAATTGAATTGAAAAATCAAGAACAAGCAATATTTTTTAAATTTCTTATCAGGAGAAATTTGAAAACAGCCATATTTCATTTCAATCATGATGAAAATGCAGGATGCTGTGGAAACTGCAACAAAAGGACTATATCTGTATCACAAAAGTTTTGTAAATGGAGAATATGAAACACTACATTAAAAAAGTGAGGGTGAGACAACATTAAGGCCATATGTGTAATCTAAAATAAATAATATACTAAATATCCACTATATGAATTTTATCTGGGAGTATGTCTACAAAACAACACAATACCCCTTGCATAAAGCAGAGGATTTGTGAAAGTCTCAAATTAAAAATGATTTCACATCTGTGGCTGTTGAGCAGGGGCTTATATCAAAAAAGCAAGGTTTGGGGCTCAAGCAGTTGAATGAAGATGTGAGGAACTATTGGGATGGTAGGCATCCTACTTTTGAAGGCAGCAATAGCCCATAACCAAACTCTAGCTTCTATCCCTCAGCCCCCCAAATTATTAAATATAACTTTTTTTATGCAGGTCAGACAAAGAAGGCATATCAACAACATTTTACTGATGTAAGAGCATGCTTACAAATAAATGTTTTTGACCTTGAGTACATAGATTGAATATGAATGTTTATGACCTTGGTTACTTGCTAAAAATACAGCCCTCTAGAAGCCTGGCCAGATACTAACATACTTGGTCTTTTTTTGTCCTTAAATGCCTCATGGAATTGAGCATTTTACAACTTCTACTGTAAGGAGCAATGCTAACCTCTCCATTCTTAAGGTACAACACAGAATGCTGTTTATCTCTAATTCTTACAGACAAAAAATAATAATCTTGCTCTGTTGCCACCTGGGTAAATTATTTTTTTAAGTCCACCAGTTCTGCTTAACAGGTAAAATGGGGTAAACTTGGATACCTGAGCTGGCCATGCTAATTGTTCACTGGAGCCATTGGCTGCTGTTGTTTCATTTTATGCATCATCCATTGACTGGACTTGAAGGCCTTTATCCTTCTTCTTCTCCCCAGACTCAATCATCACAATGGAAAAGGTTGATGGGTATTTTCAAAATACAGAGATCTAACTCTACTAGATATACTTTGGATTCCTATACTTCTTGATTATCTTGCAATTTCTCATTCTGGTAGTCTCTCCTACACTTGCATCAGTTTTTGCTCTCAGATCTATAGAAACCATTCATCCCATGACCACAGCAGCTGCACATGACTCATTTGACTACTTCTCCAAATCATCTATGCCATTGCTGCCACTTTTTTCTTTGGCCAGGGACTGGAGCCTGGGCTTCAGCAATTCATTGATAGTTCAACTTCCAAGGTTCATGTTTGCACACAGTGCAGTCAGAATCCTTATTTCTGTTTACAAGAAACAAATCCCATTATGTCACAGCTTTCCACAGGAGTTCACTGTAATTGGACTGAGGCAACAAAGTGTTGTATGCTTCTTCGTGTCCATAGGTGCCACTACTCCCCTAAAAATCTCCATTAATCTATCAGGACTGAGATATCTCTCACCTGCGAATATCCTAAAGACTATGTGAGTTGCTGTGTGGGTGTTGAGACCCAGGATGTAAAATTTTGGTCTCTAGCAATTGAGAGATGTGAGGAAGAGTTGGCAGTGTACTCATGCTTATGCACAGGTAACAATAGCTCCCAGGTAGCCCAGAGCATTCAGCCCTCAGAATCCTGCATCATTCCATAGGTCTTTTCATATATAGGCCAGAAAATGAAGGTGCGTGATCAATATTTTACATAGTGAACACATGCTCAGAAGAAAATGTTTATGACAAGGAATGTATACACTTAATCAAGGTATTCATTACTTAAATAAATTATAATAATATTAATCATCATCATCATCATCATCATAATAACAGTAACCTGTTTGAAGCATCAACAACAGAGTAGCTATAGCCATGTTTGGCCTTTCCAATGATCCACCCTTATAGGTTTCATCATCAAAAAATCTACACACCTGAAGTCTTCTGCAAAGATCTATTAGCAAGGAGGTAAGAGCTCTGCATCCACAGGCCTCAAAAATATGCTGTATTGTGATATGACTAGAACACAATCCCCCTGTCTAGGATTACTAAAACCCATCTCCAGATGGTATCTAAACAAGCTCATCATTCTTGCAACTTATCATTGATCAACTGCTGTGTTGCTGCATCTAAAGGTATCATATGTATTGAAGTCATACTGATATTATTATATTGCAGAAACCCATTCCTGTGCTGCTGATAACAAACCAAATGCTATGTGATTTTGCAACACAACTTTTTATATTTGATATTTTTCTTTATTAACTAGAGTTAGAGCCTGCTTTGTATGATTTAAGGTTTGGCTGTGTACTCTGTGTCTTATTCACAAAGGTTACATAAAAATAAAGAAAATACCTCATCTTCATGAGTTTAAAATTTTATCATATAGTCTTCTCTTTAACTATAACCACACCATAATTTTCCATAGGCTGTATGGTTTGAACTTAGTATCCTAATAATGCCAGAAGAAAAACCAGAAGTTCAAACATATTGAGTAACATTTTCAAATTAAATCAAAGTTTAGGCAGTAAAAAATTGTCTGGATAAAATGGAGATCAACAAACTGTTGACTATAATAGATAATGTTACCTTCAGTATACATTGAAATATGGGTTTCAATATTTAAACCTTAGGAATTAAGCCAGAATTAATAAAGGGGTGATTATAACAGCTGCTTCTCTTCTTATCATTTCAATTTTGCCTATTCATAAACCAGTAAACAAGAGCCAATATTGTAACGCATGTCTGTAATTTCAGTGACTCAAGAGGCTGAGGAAGAAGGATTTTAAGTTCAAGGCTAGACTCAGCAACTCAGTGGGGACTTAAGCATCTTACTGAGAACTTGGCTTATCTTTAAAAACAAATGGGCTGGAGATGTGATTTGTGATAAAGTGTTCTGAGTCCAGTCCTTGGTTGGTACAAAAAAAAATTCTGCTTTTTTGTACCACTATCTAACTTCTAAGACAATAATGAAAGATTGATAATTCATGTAGTCTAGAGGATGTGAGTTGTGGCTTTGGGGTCACAGAGAATTGATCCTGAATTCCAGTAAAGTTGCTTAATATTCAGGAGACCTTTCAAATATTCTTTCACACTGAACAGCTATGTAAACCTCATCCATTACAAAAATCAGAATGATACCGAGTGTCAACATATTAGCAATTCTTTAGCCCTATCTGTACACATAAAGTTGGCAATGTGTTTTTACTCCTCTTGTAGCCAAAGTGCAGAGTATATTTCACAAATTTTGGATCTGAGCTCTTATTTGTGTGTGTGTGTGACTTATGTAAATCTGTGACTATGAAAGTGTATTAGTCAGGAAACACTTTGAATACTTTGTTTTTACTTTCATAACACTGTCACCTCCATGAGAATGAGCCCACCTTAATTTATTTGATTCTGAGAAGAAGGGTGCTTTTTTTTTTGGCAACCATATCTCCCTCTGAAGTTCAGTAACCTTACCAACTATCACCTAATGCAGTAAAAAGATCCCATATGAACCCAGCCTTAATTGATGATAAGCCCACACTTGAGACAATAATTTTTATATGGTTTCTTCTTATTCAGTGATAGATATCTAATTCACTAAACATGGGCCTAATGCCAGGATTCAATCACATGTGGAACAGAAGTTATGTGAAAAACATATTGTGCCTTATAGGTACTGGTTAAATTTTTATTAATTTAAATTTAAACTTTAGTCTCTTAACAGTCTTTATTGAATTATATGGATATATGTGTAGACTTCTATGCCTTTAATGTTTGATGATATTCTCAGAGTACCCCATACTAAAGAAGAAAATTGAAATCACAACCCTGCATTAGGCTAAAGACAAAACTGCAAAATAATTTTTTTTAAATGTTTAGACTCTAGTTTCTGGGTTACTGATGATCTGATTACCTAGAGTCTTCTCTCCAGTGATATCAACCTCTTTTGGTTAAAGTATGATATCTAAAATGAAAATGGATCTGTGCCCGGAATCCTGTGAGAAACAGTT
Organism: Marmota flaviventris; assembly: GCF_047511675.1. Taxonomy (NCBI): domain Eukaryota; kingdom Metazoa; phylum Chordata; class Mammalia; order Rodentia; family Sciuridae; genus Marmota; species Marmota flaviventris. The sequence goes on along the minus strand of NC_092516.1, from coordinate 43,447,909 downwards.
TCCACTTTTGTACACTTCTGAGTTGTAGATGGCTTCTCTCTCAAAGTGCAGAGTCTCTCCTGTTCTTTGGCCGTAAGAGAATGTTGTTTGGTATGATTATTCCATAACCTATGACACAGAACTGAGTTCTCCATTTTTTTTCAACTTGCTGAGGTCAGGGTATTTATGGATCTCAAACATGGAATATAGCTGTGGTGAACATAGATATCCCTGAGAGGTCAAGAGTGAATTTTAGGATGAAGCTTGAAAAATACATTTATTTATTAGTCAATTTATATTTTCAAAAATAATAATATTTTGGATATAGTGGTTTAAGTTATTAAATTGATTTAAGCTGTCCTTCTTAATTTTTATTATGAATACTAGAAATTTTTTAATTATACTGATGCATTATATTGTTTTTCCCTCTGGGAATATATTAATGCCTTAGGACAGCACAAAAGTTAAATGAAATTTTAAAGTAATTTTAATAAAATTTTTATTCATAAAAGTATATATTTTGGGTGTGTGGGAGATCTTGCCTCTTGGTTTTATTTTCCCCTTTGGGTTTCTCCCCACTGAAATTAATTTTCATCACATGAGAAGAACATCACATAATCTTTTACCTTTCCCCCTCTCACTAAGGTGTGGCTGTAGAGTTTAAGAGTGGTGAGGATAATACAAATGAGGAGAAGTGATGAGATGTCATTCCAAGTCCTCATCAGCCTCCCCAGCTCAAGTGCATTTTTTATTGAGCTGGCTGAACATCTGTTCATTTGCTCGACTCTTTATACTAAATTTTGCAGCTTTTTTACCCTTTTTTCAATCCTTGTTAGTTATCATCAGATTTTTCCATGACATCATTTACTCTGGGGCCAGAAACATCTGGTCTGGTGGTATGCACTTTGGTCTTCTCACCCTTCCCTCTTATTAGGTGAGGACAACCTGCCAGAGGCCTCACTCTGTTTATGGTGAGGGGAAGTGATTTGTTTATGTCTGAAGGCAATACTTCAGGGCTTCTTTAGGCATGCCTGGTGAGACTGCATTGTTTCAAACTGAAGTTTTTAAAATGGAGTTTTTTTAGGCCAGGCCTAAGGCCATCCTCACAATAGTGTAGTTAATTTGTCCAAAATTAAGGTGTTTTTTTGTTTGTTTCTTTAAAGTATTTGTCCTTAATTGAATTTTTTTTTTTTCATTTTTCTTCTTTTTTTTTTTTTGTACCAGGTATTTAACTCAGGGGCACTGACATACATCCCCAGTCCTTTTTTAAAAAATTTATTTAGAGAGAGGGTGTCACTTAGTTGCTTAGTGCCTTGCTTTTGCTGAGGGTAGCTTTGAACTCATGATACCCATGTATAATTCTTCTGTGCCACAGGGGTTATGGCCTGTGCCACCAAATTTGCTTTCAACTGAGTATTTAAATATGTAAAACAACTTTATTAAAGTGACATTTAGAAGCATTCCTAATATTCAAGCAAACTCTTTGTCCTGGTGTGGCAGGAAATAAAAGTGGAACTGGACTTTAATTTAAATAACAAGAAAGTTGAATTGCAAGGGCTTAATTAGAACACAGATAATTAGAAGGTTACAGGCCATAGCACTGTTGTACTTGTTTAAAATATTTTTTTCTTAGTTGTGGATGAACAAAATATTATTATTATTATTATTATTATTATTATTATTATTATTAATGTGGGTCCAGTATCAAACAGACTGCCTCATGCATACTGTCCAAGCACTCTACTACTGAGCAACAACCCTAAATCCTTACCTAGTATTTTTTAAAATATTTATTTATATTTAATTTATTTATATGGGGCACTGAGAATTAAGCTCATGGCCTCATATATGCTAGGCAAGCACTGTACCACTGAGCCACACTTTCAGCTCTTTCCTGGTACTTTTTAAATACCTGTTTTACATAAATTTTAACTAGTAGCTTTAACCCTTTTCCAATATCTGTTTGGATTAAATCAATAACCTAGAAATCAGTGAAGCAAAGTCTAGTTTTATCTCAAACTCTGATTTTACTTCCTCTTTCTTCCCCAGACCAGACACCTTATCACAGTGTCTGAATTAAGATTCTCCCTTGAAGAATTTACTGTATGTTGTCCACATTCCAAACTCCAAAATTTACCTATTCCTTAATTTTGGAAAAGTCTTAAAGAATTTTTCCGGAGGTACAAATATTTCTTGGAGTACTCAGAAGAAACCATATCTGAGTCTTGCCTTTTCGGAAACAGTTTGAAGTATAAGTATGCAGCCTTTAAGGCAAGTAGATGGATGATCTGCAGCTGGAAGAAACCTTTTCATCAATACCTTGCATCTAAAAGACACTTCATTTGATTCCTTTTATTAGATACTGTGAAGAAACCTACAATAAAAATGGAAGTGAAGTAATATCTTTAACAAAATTGTTTCAATTTCTTTAGATATTTATCCAGAATTATAATTACTGGGTTATAGGGCATTTATTAAACCAAGAATTGTTATTGTTATTTATTTTTACTTATTTAGGCACTTTACCACTGTGTTACATCCCTATTTTTTTTTTTTTTTAATAAGACAGGATATCACTGAGTCACTTAAGCCATTGCCAAGTTTCTGAGGCTGGTCTTGCATTTAAGTTCCTCCTGTTTCATCCTCCCAAGCCACTGAGAATACAGACATTCACAATGATACCCTGCTTCAAAAAAATTATTATTAGTGGATTATATGGCATTTTTATTTTGAGCTCTTAAGAACCATTATAGGGGCTGGGAATGTGGCTCAAGCAGTAGTGCACTTGCCTGGCATTTCTGTGGCACTGGGTTTTATCCTCAGCACCATGTACAAATAAAGATGTTGTGTCTGCCGAAAACTAAAATGAATAAATAAATATTAAAATTCTTTCTCTCTCTCTCTCTCTCTCTCTCTCTCTCTCTCTTTAAGAAAAAGAACCATGAAATTTTTTTCAAAAGTATCTTTATTAACTTCATATTGTAACCAAAATTTTTATCTATGCATATACACCTATACTCTGGAGTCCCTACTATCTTTCAGATATTTGTTTTGTTTTGTGTGGTTTGGTGCTACGAATTGAACTCCGCGGGTGCTTACCACTGAGTTATGTCTCCAGTCCTTTTTTTTTTTTTTTTTTTTGAGACAGGTGATATATCACTAATATCTCAATAAGTTTCTTATAGCCTTTCTATGTTGTTAAGGCTGTCTTTCAAATCACAATCCTCCTGACTTGCCTCTCCAGCTTCTAGTATATTTGCCACCATACCTCGCTCTTTTAGATTATTATAATAACCTTTTCAACAACACTGCCCAGGCTATCGAAAATCTCTTTGACTGATGCATTTTATCCCTGAGGAAAGTTTATATGAAGTAGCCAATGTAGGACTATTCTGTAAAGATTTGTTGGAATAAACAGGGATCATTGTTTTTAAGCTCCTTTCTGAACAGCTGTTTGCTATCATAGTTCATAAAAGTGCTTGGAAAAGGATGTAAATTCATTTGATTGAAATCTACAGAGATTTACATAAGCTCAATCACCTTTTGTTCTAGAGTTTGGAACTTCAGGACATAGTAAGGTAAATAAAATATGTTAAAGTTGAGATATTCAGTACACACATCCACACACACATTCACACACACACAAAAAAAACTTTCTAGGAGCAATTGGTAGTTCTGGCATTATTACTAGTGTATCAGGGACATAGTAACATAAACAAAATATGTTAAATGTGAATCATTCAATACACACATACACACACCCACCAAAAAAAAAAAAAAAAAAAAAAAAAACTTTTTCTAGGAGGAATTTGTAGTTCTGGCCTTATTACTAGTGTATCAGGGTTGGGCAGGATTCAGGAAGTGCTAAAATCTCACTCAGGCTAAGAGTAGTTTACTGGATTTCACCTATAATACAATCTACAGTGAACTTCATCTGTCAGCAACAGCAATTGGGAAAATATGCTGGCAGATTTTTTTTTGAGATAAATTGACAGCTTGGATATTTGGTATTTTTGTGTCTTGGTCACAGCTGATGAAACACTTGTGAAAAGTTTTATGGCTCCTAGATATCACCATTTTTTGTATCATTTCTTTCATATTTCCTTCTTTTTTTTTTCTTTTTTTTCTTTTTTGTGGTGCTAGAGATTGAACCCAGGGCCTTGTGCATACAAGGCAAACACTCTAAAAACTGAACAACATCCTCAGCCCCTCTCTCACATTTCTGTTCACTAGAGGTGATGATGGTAATTGGGAATTTTGTCCCCAATGTGGTACATTTCTTAAGACCAGACTAATATCCACTGTATCTAAATCTCTCTACTCATTCATGATTTTGCCAAAGAGATACTCACAGTAGTTTTTTTCCTTAAATTTATCTATAGATGGAAGGAGAGTGTCTCATTTAATATTCTGCTTTATTTTCAACATAATTCCCTCTTAATATTTGCTTTTTGTAGTGTTGCTAAGTTTGGAACTGACTATCTTGCACATTCTGCACACACACTCTAACAGTGAACTTTGCCTCTATGTCCCAATTCTAACTTTAGGTTGGATAGATTCATTCATTCACGTCTAATATTATTTTTCATATGGTCGGTTTTACATATGCCTTTCTATTGCTCTTAACAATACAATTAATCTACATATGGTTTCAGATTTGATTTATATTATGATATATTGGTCTGTATTATTGCAATATAGTTTCATAATATACATTAAATGTGTCTCATAACAATAACTATATTATTTGTTTTTTTTTTATTAAAGGTTTTGGGGTATTTTGCGTATATTTTATTTCTAAGAAAATTTTTTTTGGTCCCTTCTTTTCTTTTCTTTTATTTGGTACTTGGAATTAAACTCAGGGAAATTGAGCCACATGCCCAAACATATTTTGTATGACATTTAGACACGCTATCTCACTGAATTGCTTAGGGCCTCACTTTTGCTGATGCTGGCTTTGAGCTCACAATACATCTCCCAAGGTACTGGGATTACAATTGTGCACCAACAGGTCCAGTTCTCTTCTTGTATTTAATGAAAAACATGCTAAAATTCTGATAGGAAAATATTATATATTAAATTGAGTTAAAATAGTTGTCTTTGTAATGATTAGTTTTATTTACACACATGCTATTTTATGTGCTTTTGTAAATTTTTATTTAGTTTGTGATAAGTTCCACATATTTTCCTTGAAATCCATTATACATGTGATGTATTTAACAGATGTAACTTCAGTATAATATTTATGTGGTATTTTGTACTCTAATTAAACCAAAAATCTTTCTGGGCTCCAGAACCATTTTTTCTCAAACTTTATTATTTTTTATTTTTCTGAATCACCTCCTCTTTCCTCCTAGGCTGCACATTTCTAGTGTATTGACAA